>NC_140594.1:337373888-337702933 GCF_964204655.1 Triturus cristatus | reverse complement strand
CTGCTGCACCCCATACACACTCTCTGGCCAGTGGAAGTGGATGGGGTACACTAGCCTGGATACATAAAGGCGGGACAGAGATTTAGGCATGCACAGTTGTATGTACTCATCCATTACTGATTCCATACTATGTTCAGATGACTAAGCTTGAGGGCAGCCCTATATCCCGGCACGTGGTTGGGGACACACCGGTGGCAAAAAGGTGAGTTGTGAGGATTTTATCCACAGTGTGAACACTCACTCTCCCTCTCTATCTCTTCCTTTCTGTCACTCACACTCTTTCTCTCTCTCTCACTCTCTATCTCTTCATTTTTCTCTCTCACTCTCTATCTCTCTTTCTCTGTCTTTTCCTCTCTCTCTCATTCTTTCTTTCTCGCTCTTCCTCTTCCTCTCTGTCACTCTTTCTCTCTCTCTTCCTCTCTCTCACACTGTTTCTCTCTTTCTTTCTTCCTTGTATCTTACTCTTTCTCTCTGTCACTCTTTTTTCTCTTTCTCTGTCTTCCTTCCTCTCCCACTCTTTCTTTCTTTCTCTCTCTCCTTTGCTGACGCATGACTCACCATCTTATCTTTCTTTTTATCTTGCAGGTTGTGATTCACAAATTGTGCACTTGTATGCACTCATCCATTACTGGTTCCATACTATGTTTCAGATGACTAAGCTTGAGGCCTGCCCTATATCCCGGCATGTGGTTGGAGACAAACTGGTGGCAGAACGGTGAGCTGTGAGGATTTTCTCCACAGTGTCAACACTCCCTCTCCATCTGTTCCTTTTTGTCATTCACACTCTTTCTCTCTCTCTCACTCTCTATCTCTTCCTTTCTCTCTCACACTGTTTCTCTCTTTCTCTGTCTCTTCCTCTCTCTCTCATTCTTTCTTTCTCTTTCTTCCTCTCTCTCTCTCTTTCTCTCTCTCTCTTCCTCTCTCTCACACTGTTTCTCTCTCTCTTCCTCTAATACACTGTTTCTCTCTTTCTCTCTTTCTCTGTCTTCCTCTCTCTCACTCTTTCTCTCTCTCTTCCTCACTATTACTCTTTCTCTCTCTCTTCCTTTCTCTCATTCTTTCTCTCTCTCTATTCCTCTCGCTCACTCTTTCTCTCTCTCTCTTCCTCTCTCTCACTGTTTCTCTCTGTCTTCCTCTCACTCTTTCTTTCTTTTTCTCTCTCTCTTCCTCTCACTCCTACTCTTTCTCTCTGTCTTCCTCTCACTCTTTCTTTCTTTTTCTCTCTGTCTACCTCTCACTATTTCTTTCTCTCTCTCTCTCTTTCTCTCTCCTTTGATGGATGCATTTCGCACAATCATATCCTGCTTTTATCTAACAGGCTGTGATTCACGAATGGACGTCCCCCCCAACAGCACCACAGCTGAACGCGTGTAGAACCTGCTGTGATGCGTGGCCATCCTGACAACACCTAAGAAAGTTGATTCGACACGTGGTGCACCCTCTTACACACACGCCGGTGGAGGAAGGTGAGCAGAGAGGCTTCTTTCCGCAGCAGCGGGCAGTCACCTTTGGGCGGTGGGAGTGGAAAGTGTGCAGCAGCCTGAGCGCACAGACACCTCCGAGCAGTGGGAGTGGATGGGCTGCAGCAGCCTGAGTGCGCATTGCCAAATAGAGAATTAGGCGTAAGCAGTTGTATGTACTCTGCAATTACTAATTCTATACTATCTCTCTGATCACTAAACTTGAGGGTGCACTATGTCCCGGCACGTGGTTGGAGGCACACCAGTATCACACAGGTGAGCTGCCAAGATTTTCTCCAGTGTCAACTCTCCCTCTCCATCTCTTCCTTTCTCTCTCTCACACTTTCTCTCTTTCTCTGCCTCTTCCTCTCTCTCATTCTTTCTCTCTCTCTCTTACTCTCTCTCACACTGTTTCTCTCTCTCTTTTCCTTGTATCTTAATCTTTCTCTCTCTCACTCTTTCTCTCTTTCTCTGTCTTCTTCTCTCTCACACTCTTTCTCTGTCTTCCTCTCTCTCCCTCTTTCTCTCCTCCCTCTCACTCTTTTTGTCTTTCTTCCTCTCTCTCACTGTTTCTATCTCTCTCTCTTCCTCTCTCTCACACTGTATCTCTCTTCCTTGTATCTCACTCTTTATCTCTCTCTCTCTCTCTCACTCTTTCTCTCTTTCTTTATCTTCCTCTCTCTCTCACTCTTTCTTTGTTTCTCTCTCTCCCTCACTCTTTATCTCTTTCTCCTTCTCCTTTTCTGGACGCATGATGCACCATCGTATCTTTCTTTTTGTCTTCCAGGCTGTGATTCACAAATGGTCCAACGATGACACGACATGGATGTACATAGTTTTATTTGTTGTTATTTTTTTATTTTATTTTTTTATATGTGAATCCATACCTAACTAAGATTCTTATTTTTCCAACCTAACATGACTGTCACATTTGTTTGTGGGGGTAGGGGTGAGGGGGGATAGCAGACAAGGAGCTCCTGCTGGGGGATGTCAGATCAGTGTTGGGTGTCCGACCTGCATGATCGTTGCCTCCATTAAATCTGTTCTTAGAGACTTACGAGCCGGCGGGCTGGCTCATAGATGAAGAGCTGCAAGCCAAGTGGCAGGCTCATAGAGGGAGATCCGCGGCCAGTCTGTTCGCAGAGGGAGAGCTGCGGGTCAGCTCGCAGAGGAACACCTGAGGGCCGACTGGTATAGGGAAAAGTGCGAGCCATCGGCTTCAAAAGGGATAGTGAGGAACAGTGATGTGGGAAGAGGAAGCGTGAACGGGGTATTTCGCAGGTAAAGACCTGCGGTATATTTCCAGTCCTGGCTTCACAGATACAACTGCGGGCCAGAGAACTCGCACCCAAAGAGCTGTGAGCCGACAAGTGGTTCGCAGAGGGAGACTTGCGGGCCCAAGCATGTTGTTGGAGGTATGCTGATGATGGGGGAAAAGGGTGCGTTACCTGCTGATGTAGGGAGACGCAGCGTGAAAGAGGTATCTTGCACAGACAGAGCTCAGGTATATTAAATTGCCCCCGGGACCTTTCTTTTATATTTTCACTCGATGCGAGGCACAAGATGGCTGCTAACACTTCCTGGTTTGAATATTTAGCAGCCAATCAGAGGCAAGCTAGTGCTCAGGAGTTAGGCACCGTCCAGCTATATATATCGGTAGCCCTAATACTATTAGATCTATCAGCCGCCTTTGATACGGTGGACCACGGCATTCTGATTCATCGGCTCCAGGAAGCTGTAGTAGAAAACGTAGCATTAGCACTACTCAGATCCTTTCTGCTTACCCGAGAACAGTTTGTTGAACTAAGTGGCCACAAATCCAAATGTTTTCAGCTTCCTTTTGGGGAGCCCTACCCTTTTAATTTATATGTTGCCCCTCTGGCACGTCTGATCAAATCCCATGGGTTTGAATTAGTGTCATATGCTGATGACACACAGAACATTGTATCAATCTCAAGTGACAATCCTAAGATAGCACAGAACTTCAAGGAATGCATGAGATGTGTCAGGATATGGATGGACGGGAATTGCCTAAAGCTGAACTCGGATAAAACCGAGGTACTCCTCTTTGGGAAAGCCACCTCCTTCTGGTCCTCAGAATGGTGGCCAGCAGAGCTGGGGACCCTTCCTACATCAGTTATCAAGGCAAAAAATCTTGGAGTCATTATAAAATCCTCCCTCTCTTTTCATCATCACGTAAACAAACTTACCTCCTCCATCTACTACATCTTGAAAATCCTGAAGAAAATATTGCCCTTCATACCGACAGGATTGCAGAAAACAGTGGGGGCAGCCTTGGTGCTGTTTAAACTCAATTATTGCAACGGAATACTGGTTGGAGCTAACAAATCTGTACTAGCAAAACTACAGGTTCCCCAGAATTCCACTGCTAGATTGCTCTTTGGTCTGCCCAAATTTCCATCTGCTAAACAGGCTCTCAACACACTGCACTGGCTTTCGATCGAGAAGCGAATTAGATTCAAAGCATTATGCGTTGCTTTTAAGGCCCTGCAGAACTCAGGTCCCGCTCACATAAGTAAACACTTCCAATGGTACAAGCCAGCCCGCGCACTTCGCTCAGCCTCCCTGAAACTGGTTAAGGCACCATCCTCCCGCCTCCAAAAATGGGGCGGCAAAAGCTTCTTCAATATCACATTCAGATGGTGGAACAAATTACCTCTCCATCTAAGAAACTCCACCGATCTCTTGTCCTTTAGGAAAGGACTGAAAACGTGGCTCTACACCCTGTAAACCGGGCTTGCAAGGGTTCCTAAACACGCAGTGCTCTGTGAACCTCCTTCACAAGCGCCTAGACACCCCCGGGTAGTAGAGCACTATATAAATATATAATTAAATAAATAAAGATATCTTTTTTCCTTTAATATCTCAAAAACTACTGAACGGATTTACGCCATTTCAACAAAAGCGCACTTTCTGGACCAAGACCTTTCTTCCTGCCAAATGTGGCGTAATTCCGTTCAGCAGGTTGACCTGTAGCCTTGTCTAAAGTTTCCTATGGAAAATACATTGAGAAAACACTTTTTCGGACCCCCCCTTGTTTCTCAGCCCCCCTTGACCAATTAGCCTGTAATATGTCTTTGTAGCTGGATGGCTCCGGTCGTGGGTGCAAATATCTCACAATAAACTTGGTTTCAATCAACAACCAACCTTGTACGTTCTCAATACACCCCTAAACTTTCAAAATACGAGCTGATCAAAAATGAGAAACTTTCTGGAAAATTTAGTAAAGATTCATCAAACGACCCCAAAGTTATAAGCACATGGAGGGCTCCAGGAGGGGGGGTGCGCAACCCCCCTCCCAACACTTGTACATCCTCAATACACCCCTAAACTTTCAAGGTACGAGCTGATCAAAAAAGAGAAACTTTCTAGAAAATTTCGTAAAGATCCGTCAAAAGAAGCCAAAGGTATAAGCACATGGAGGGCTCCAGGAGGGAGGCCGCGCAGCCCCCGCAGGCACAGCGAGCCCCTGCTATTATTTTTTAAGAAATGCCCCCGGGATCTAGCCCACCCCGGGGTCTCATTAAAATAAAACGTGGGAACCCGCAAGCCCAGCACGAATTGCGCCGATATCTCTTTTTTTTTTAAATGCTTTCTTTGGCCCTGAGTGTCGTTCTGGGACCCCCTGAGCATGCCTAGGAGGTCAGGGGGTTTCTACCCTGCCCGTGTCCCTTGTTTTATACATTTGTTTCTCTGTTTTCTGGTGACTCACTTCTACCAAGTCACAAGATGGCTGCCAACTTCCTGGTCTGGAGAGTTGACAGCCAATCACAGTGAAGCTTGTGCATGGGACTTACGCTTCGCCCAGATATCGAAACTTTTATTTTTCTAATTTCTTAGCAACTACTGAATGGATTTACACCATTGCAAAAAAAATGTCACTTTATGATCCAAGCACTACCTTTTTTCCAAATTTGGAGTAATTCCGTTCAGTAGTTTCGGCTCTAGCCTTGCACAAAGTTTCCTATGGGAAATTGATTTTTTGACTCTTATTGTTTGAATTTCTCAAAAACTACTGAACAGATTTACACCATTTTTAAAAAAAGGTCGCTTTCTGAACCACGCTATTCCTTTCTGCCAAATTTGGGGTAATTCCGTTCAGTAGTTCGGGCTGTAGCTCATCGCAAAATTTCTTATGGAAATTGACATGGGGAAAACACGTTTTGGGAACCCTCTTTTTTCTCAGCCCCCCTTGAAGAATCACCCCCAAACTTTCAGGATAGGAGCTTACCTGGATAGGCTTTTTCTTTGGAGAATTTCGCAAAGATTTGTCAAACGACACCAAAGTTTTTAGCAAATCAAAAAATTATTTTCCTATGGAAACTAGGTTGCAACTATAACTTCCTACTGGCGACCGCCAGTAGGTAATATATATATGTTTCCTGGTCGAAACGCGTCATGCCAGCTGATTTCTTTGGAAAAAAGCACCAGAGATTTGAAAGTACCTGCTGTTGTGGTGGTCCGTTCCTGGTCGTGCTTCTTGGAGGAGGAGAAAGGGTGCTGCTGTATCAGGATTGTGCTTAATGTATATATCTATTAAGCACTATATATGTATATATATATATATAAATATATATATATATATATATATATATATATATTCACTGAAAAAACCATAGGTTTCACACATGTTATAGTTAGTGGAAATTTTACTGATAAAAAACCAATGAAATTGCCCCGTTATAGTTAGCGCAGGCAACTATAACTCACGCGACCGCAATCCTCTGCTGATGCTAATACTGTATTTAGACACTTATTTGCCCATGTCTTCTTCCATACATTTTTAGCTATACATTATTACAAATATTTTTTTTTCATAAAGACACATATGTCATCAGCAGAGGATTGCGGTCGCGTGAGTTATAGTTGCCTGCGCTAACTATAACGGGGCAATTTCATTGGTTTTTTATCAGTAAAATTTCCACTAACTATAACATGTGTGAAACCTATGGTTTTTTCAGTGAATTTGCAAGGTTTTTTAAATGCTAATTCCTAACTATAACGTGTGTGAAACCTATGGTTTTTTCAGTGAATTAGTACGGTTTTTTAAATGCTAAGTTTTTTTCCCTTATAATAAGCCCTGTACATTTGGTGGCCTACGGCCACCAAAAGCACAGGGGGTGGGGTAAGTGTGGATAGTGTTTTTTTCCATTGTAATAAGCCCAGCACATTTGGTGGCCTTCGGCCACCAAAAGCACAGGGGGTGGGGTAAGTGTGGATAGTGTTTTTTTTTTTTTTTTTTTTTACCGTACGCTTACCGTAAGCGTACGGTAAGCGTACCCCGCGAAATTGCCGAAAAAAAAATAAAACCGTTTTTGCACTTGGGGGATGTTTGGGGACTCCCTCAACATGACTATGTGGGAGGGAGTTGTCAAAACAGCCCCTTTACATGTTTTTGGGCTTCCGATTTTAAAAATCTCTCTCAGTGCGAGAGACAAAATGGCGGCCGCCGCTTCCTGGTTTCGGCCGATTCGAATGTTTACTAAGATCTAAGAGCCAATCAGAATCGCGCTCGCGCACGCCACCGTACGCTTACCGTAAGCGTACGGTAAGCGTACCGTAAGCTGGCTCAGATATATATATTGATTTAAAGGCTATTTTCTCAGAATCTACTGAACAGATTTACACCAAACCTACAAAAGGCACTTCCTTGACCTAGGGACTACCTCTCTGCCAAATTTTGAGTAATTCTGTTCAGCCATTCGGGCTGTAGCTCGTTCTAAAGGTCCTATGGAAAAATGCATGGGAAAAACGCGTTTTGGGACCCCCCTTTTATCTCAGCCCCCGCTTGACGAATCCCCCCGAGACTTTCAGGGTAGGAGCGGAGCGTAGCGCCCCACCTATTTTGAGAAATTCGCGAGGATTCGTCGACCGGCGCCAAAGTTATTCAAAATAGAATGTTGAGGTTTTCCTATGGAAACGTGGTCCTAACTATAACTACCTACTGGCTATCGCCAGTAGGTAATATATATATATATATATATATATATATATATATATATATATATATATATAAATACTTTGCCATAGAAGGTTAATACAGGCAAAAGAGGAGGTAACAGAGAGTTAGCCCTCAGAAAGAGGGAATCCAAATGGATAATGGAATTGGAAACTATGTTTCCAGGGGGGCACAATCTGGATGAGGAATTGGCAACTCATTTACATGATGACTGAACTTATGTCCCATGTCAGTTGTCTTTCCTGTATGTTCTTCATGCTGTTTTTTTGGTAATTAAGACAATCTTATATTGCTGTAAGGATGATCATTTTGAGCTGTTTTTAACTTTAACTTGTTCTTTTTCTTATTATCCAGGAGGAAAGGAAGGGACCCTTCACTTTTCAAGACACGGCACAGGTTCCCTACCCTTTTCTTCACCAGGATGCCACTGCACGCCCAATAAGATAAGAACTGCACGTCTCTTGATCACTCCATTTGTTTTGTTTTCTTTTGTTTTCTTTAAATATAGACTCACTGTATTGCAAATCCTTTCTAGGGTAGCACGCTGTGGTTTCAACTGAGAAGTACAAACTGCTATTATTTTTATTTTGAGCATTTGGTATTTAGAGATAATTATGCAGAGATAATTTCCTGATCATATACATGTCGGTGAGGAGATATAGGGGCACTAGTCCTGGTACAAATCTAACTTTTAGTTTACAGTCTTTTTTTAGCCACTTGGACATGTAGCATGACTCTGCGGTTTGTTCAATTTTGTGTTTACATGCTTAACACAATGTTTAACAAACATGCATGCACTCCTGGTAATCACCTTCTCAAAGCAGCACTGCAAATACGCCCGCATGTGGCACTAGTCCGCTTGTATCGTGTATGGCTAAGTAGGAGGCTTTAAAATGGTATATAAAGACTATGTTTGCCTGACTGCAATCTGTAAAGTTTCGCTAATTCAAAGGCTATTGCAGGCAGTATATACCAGGTATCTAATTGAGTGAGAGAAACTCGCATTGTTTGTTTTCAACATTACAACAAAAATAAGTACTGGAATATCATTATCTTGTTTTACATTTTGTTTTATACATTGTTTGCACTAAGGTATCATGTATTCATTGATTCAAAAACATGAGTCTGTGACCCGTTCCAAAATGGCTGCTATGTTGACAGTGTGGACCAGGAAATGTGAGAGTACTTCTTCTATGTTTACATATTTGTATAAATGCAAGTTTAGTTAAAATGCATACATCGTGTGAGCAAGACAATTTTTCGTGTCGAAACGCGTAGCGATTGTTTACAAATAAATAATTGACCTCCGAGAGTGCGTTTTTCTTGGACAATTCGACATATATATATATATATATATATATATATATATATATATATATATATATATATATATATATATACATATTATCTACTGGCTGTCGCCAGTAGATAGTTATAGTTAGGACCTATTTTCCATAGGAAATCCGCAACATTCTATTCCCAATAAGTCTGGCGCCGGTTGCTGAATCCTCGCAAAGTTTTCCAAACTTCTGGCCAGCTCCACTCCGCTCCTACCCTGAATGTTTCGCTGTGATCCGTCAAGCGGGGGCCGAGAAAAAGGGGGTCCCTAAACGCATTTTCCCCTTGCAATTTTCCATAGGATCTGTTGTCGCAGCTACAGCCCCAACCGCTGAACGGAATGACACCAAATTTGGCAAAGAGGTAGTCCTCAGTTCAGACTCGTGCCTTTTGCATAAATGGTGTGAATCTGTTCAGTAGTTCCTGAGAAAATTAGAGTTAAAAGTACATATATATCTATGACCGGGGAGGATCCGCGCACCCTACCCGCACCGTAGGCACACTCTCCTCGAACTGAGCGCGCACCCTCCCGATCGCGCGCTGAATGCTAATTGGCTGTCGAGTGTCTGTCTACATTAGAAACCAGGAACTGTTGGCGGCCATTTTCTGCCTTGGTAGAAGCGAGGCTGAAGAAGCAAGGGGAATAAGTGTGTAAATCATTAAAAAGGGGGCAGAATGGAAATACTCTGACCCTCTAGAGGTACTCTGACCCTCTGGGGCCCACCTTTTTTTTTTTTTTAAACGGCGAAATGCACGCACGGTGTGCGCATCCTATCACTTTGGGTGCATGATTCTCTCGCTTTGGGTGCGCGGATCCGAGGAAAAAAAATTGAAAAAAGACAAGAAATCATTGGTTGTATGACAACTTTCTACACTGAAAGGTAGGGTGTATATTTCTGTTTTTTAAAGGCATGATTCTTATTGGTTAACAAAAACTGATTGTAAGGAACATTATACATGATAAGCTGATATGTTGAAAAGTCAAGCACACTTGCTGTCTTGTTTAGCAACATTGTGTGCCGAACTTGTGACCTGTGTGCTCAGTGCAGTGTTCCATGACCTGTTTCTATGGTAACAGGCAGAAGGAAGATTGGGGGAAGGGTTGAAATGTATTTCATTTGGAAAGGGTTGAAATGTTTAACCAATAGAAATGTGTGTTTGCTTTTGAATTTATGTGTGAAGGATTGTGATTTGATGTTTACATGTATATGTGTGGAAAATGAAAGGGAAACTTTTCAATTCTTTGTTTTTGCTGAGAGGTGCACAGTGCAGAGATTCTGTAAAAGAAAATCTGGTGTGTGACTGATACACTACTTAATCTACAAAACAACTTGAAAGGTGAGTTATTTAATTGTGAGGGGATGTCTGTAGACTATTTTGATTTTAATCAGACTAATGTATTTCTCCTGCTAAAGTGTAGGGAGTACTTTTTTTCTCTACAATCTTATTGACAGTGTGTGTGCATGTAGAAACCATTCTGTGATAAGCATTTGTGTTTTTCATGTGTTTGCAGCCAGATAACTGTGCTGTTTTTATATTTTGGCAGAATTAGAAACCAGTCATTGTTTATGAATTTGTGAAATGAGTTATGTTTCTATACTGAAATGTAGTACTCCTTCTAGATGAAGAAATGTGTTTTGGTAAGCTGCTAGGGATAGTGTTGCTTGTCTAGAATCATACTGTGAGTCTGTGTGCATTTGGGAACCACTATGAGAGAAGCATTTGGTAACATCGTGTATTTGCTGACAGATAACTGTTTTAAAACCTGTCTTATTGCCAAGTTTTAGTAGCATTAGAAGGCAGTTTTTGCTTATGCATTGATTAAATGAGTCAGGGTTTGACACAAAACTGCAGTCCTGAAATATGTAGATTGTGTGCAGTTCCCTTACCACTTCCACTGTAGTGAATGAGTTTTGGTAAGTTCCTAGGGATAGTGGTGCTTGTCTAGAATCACACTGTGAGTCTGTGTACATTTGGAAACCACTGTGAGAGAAGCATTTGGTAACATTGTGTATTTGCTCAAAGATAACTCTTTTAAAACCTGTCTTGTTGTCAAGTTTTACTAGCATTAGAAGGCAGTTTTTGCTTATGCTTTGATTAAATGAGTCAGGCTTTGACACAAAAGTGCAGTCCCGAAATATGTAGATTGTGTGCAGTTCCCTTACCACTTCCACAGTAGGGAATGATTTTTGGTAAACTCCTAGGTATAGTGGTTGTTGTCTAGAATCACACTGTGAGTCTGTGTGCATTTGGGAACCACTGTGAGAGAAGCATTTGGTAACATTGTGTATTTGGTGACAGATAACTGTTTTAAAACCTGTCATGTTGTCAAGTTTTAGTAGCATTAGAAGCCAGTCTTTGCTTATGCATTGATAAAATGATTCATGCTTTGACACTAATGTGCTGTACTTTAATATGTAGATTGTGTGTAGTCTCATTACCCCTTGCACAGTAGTGAATGAGTTTTGGTAAGCTGCTAGGGATAGTGTTGCTTGTCTAGACTCACACTATGAGTCTGTGTGCATTTGGGAACCACTGTGAGAGAAGCATTTGGTAACATCGTGTATTTGCTGACAGATAATTGTTTTAAAACCTGTCTTGTTGTCAAGTTTTAGTAGCATTAGAAGCCAGTTTATGCTTATGTTTTGATTAAATGAGTCAGGCTTTGACACAAAAGTGCAGTCCTGAAATATGTAGATTGTGTGCAGTTCCCTTATCACTTCCACAGTAGTGAATGTTTTTTGGTAAACTCCTAGGTATAGTGGTTGTTGTCTAGAATCACGCTGTGAGTCTGTGTGCATTTGGGAACCACTGTGAGAGAAGCATTTGGTAACATAGTGTATTTTCTGGTAGATAACTCTTTTAAAACCTGTCATGTTGTCAAGTTTTAGTAGCATTAGAAGCCAGTCTTTGCTTATGCGTTGATTAAATGAGTCATGCTTTAACACTAATGTGCTGTACTTAAATATGTAGATTGTGTGCAGTACCCTTACCTCTTCTAGACTAGTGAATGAGTTTTGGTAAACTCCTAGGATAGTGTTGCTTGTCTAAAATCACACTGTGAGTCTGTGTGCATTTGGGTAAGGATTGTGATAGAAGTATTTGGTAACATTGTGTATTTGCTGACAGATAACTGTTTTAAAACCGGTCATGTTGTCAAGTTTTAGTAGCTTTCGAAGATATTCTTTGCTTATGCATTGATAAAATGAGTCAGGGTTTGACACTAAAGTGCAGTACCATGTAATATTCTCTTCTCTGTGCCAGAACTGAAAATTTAAAAGTTTTACCCAGGCACTGTCCTAGCAGTAGTCTGATGATTTAGTCAGTTTCCAAGTACTCATGTTGTGAACCATACATTACCACATAGACTGCTTCAAATGTCTATGCAGTATGCATGCAGTCTTCTAACATACTATACACTTGTCTTTCACATCTTCAATTCCCTAGTCAGGATCCATACAGTCCAGCAAACATCCTGTCACTCCCTTTGCACTCCTCTAGTGACCCATTCAGTACTAAGTACTAATCCATTCACTGTGTCAAAAGCCAACCACTCATAAATTCACCTAGGCACTCTCTTTGCTGTACTATAATCATTCCGTCAGTTCCCAAGTACTCATGCAGTGAGCCAGGCCTTAGCACATAGACTGCTTCAAATGCCTATTCACTATGCATGCAGGCCTCTAACCACCTATACAGTTCTCTTTCACACCTTCAATTCCCCAGTCAGTATTCATACACTTCTAGCAAACACCCTGTTGCTCACCCAGTGTGTCTCCTTATAGTAGTGTAATTATTCAGTCAGTTAGCATGTAGTCTTTTAGTGAGGTAGGCTTTAGGGCATGAACTGCTTCAAAGTAGTATGCACTATGCATGTAGTGTTTTAACCATCGTCACATTTGTGGTTCAGGGTTATAGTTTCTTAGTCAGTTTTTATATAAAATGTGTTTGTACAGTAATGGAATAGTATACATTTGAAAGTTATTAAAATACATTTATTTGTGATTCTTTTTTACAGATACAGAATAGTGTTTCTCATCCGTTTGCACTCTTCTCGTGCAAGATTGTTTGGATGAAGGGTCCTTCGGTGTTTCATCATACTTGCCGTGCCGTACGAGTATTTCTTGTTAGGATCCCCTGGCAACAGAACTCTTTTGAAAATCTTGCACGTGACCAAGGTGCCAGTGATCTTTGTTTGCCCCTCGGGAAAAGTAAAAAATTTCCACAGCACTGAAGAAAAACGTTGTCGGCGTGGTGCCTCCTCCAAAAATTCATCCTTAGATTCGGTGAACATTTTAAAGCGACAATATTTAGAGTTTTTGTAAGCTAAACTTATAAAATTTTGTTAGCCGTAAGCATTTTATATATCTGTGATTTGTATCTTGTGGTATTTTGCTGAGAATAGCATGTTGTTTTTTTTAACAATCTTTCTGATTGTTTTTTTTTTGCCCACTGTTAAGTGATGAGTACGATTGAAATCGCTATTTTTAGTGAAATTCAATATATTCTGAGAACAGCAAAAAAGGCAAACAAATTACTTTGTGGAAATTATGCTGTGTTGTAAAAAATGTATTATTACATGTTATAATTTTTTTTCCTTTTCTTTCACAGATCCAAATTTAAAAATAAGCAATTTATATGAATTTAGATTGCAATGAAAATCTGAATAAAATGTATACCATTTTTTATTCCTATTACTGTGAAGGTAAGTTTAACTAAGTTTCAATATGCAGAATGAGGAGGTCTGCAAGAAGCTACAAAGTTGAAACACGTTTCTAAAAACACTCTGTTTATACCTATGTAGTTTTGAAATCTGACCATAATCAGATATCATGTGACCTGCAAAAAAAGTGATTTGAGGGGTTCATAATATTTCCCATTGTAGCTAATGAAGGATCGCAATCATTTCAATCATTCTTCTTTGAATATCTTTGCAGACAAAACTCTGTGCTTACCTTCTATCATTCGCAAGGAATTTTAAAACTGGAAATATGTCACTTTTTGTAACATAGTTATTGCGCAAGACACTCTTTCATATTTACAAAGAGAGGAAAAGGCACTCTGTGCACTTTTTATACTCCATGTAAATACAACCTCATTATGCACACCAGTTTGCGTTGAAAGGGTGTTCTATAAGTGTTATTGTGCATGATTGCACTGAATAGAACAAGACACATGTCTAGATTTTTCAGAAATTATAAATTTCGATATGTGTGTGAATGCTGCACCATTCCAAAATTGGTGTAGGAAAGTACAAGGAGAATTGTTTTCATCTCTCCACATTTTTATATCTTCAATGCATGCTACAATGCTCAGCATACATTGAAGGAGAAAAATGCCTTTAGTGATTGTTTTTGTGCAGGAGGGTGTGTCTTCCTGCACAAAAACAAACAGCACATGACACAGATATCCTTGCACTATGGTGCAAGGGTGCCTGTGTCACCACATGGCTGCAATTTAAGCAGCCGTGCAGAGAGAAGCATAGATTTGCAACATATTTATGTACATATCTTGCATCCCTGTGCTTCGGAAGTACTACAGCACACTGCAGTTAAAGAGGTTACTGTGTGATGCTGCAGCACTTCCTCATAGTCAATGAGTGGGTATGTAGTTATTGGTATTGGAATATCTATGGTTTTCAAAATGGCCGTCTGAAATTTTGAGTCAGTGTATCAAAGGTTATATTAGGGTTTGGCAAGATGCACTAATTTATCACATGGATGACGTCATCAGTGATGTCATTTGAGATGTCATCAGTGATGTCATCATTGATGTCACTGACCATGTCATGAGTGATGTAATATGTGATTTCATCAGCAGTGCATTGCGGGGGCGCGAGTTATAGTTAGCTGAACTAACTATAACAGGGGAATTTCTAGGGTTTTGTACGAGGAAAATGTCCAGCTAACTATAACACCCCTGAAACCTATGGTTTTTTTAGTGAATTGCTAAGGTCTTTTAAATGGCAATTCCTAACTATAACGCCACTGAAACCTTTGTTTTTTTCAGTGAATATATATATATATATATATATATTCACTGAAAAAACCATAGGTTTCACACAAGTTATAGTTAGCGGACATTTTACTGATAAAAAACCATTGAAATTCCACGTTATAGTTAGTGCAGGCAACTATAACTCACGCGACCGCAATCTTCTGCTGATGCTAATACTGTATTTAGACACTTATTTGCCCATGTCTTCTTCCATTACATTTTAGCTATACATATATTACAAATATTTTTTTTTCATAAAGACACATATGTCATCAGCAGAGGATTGCGGACGCGTGAGTTATAGTTGCCTGCACTAACTATAACGTGGAATTTCAATGGTTTTTTATCAGTAAAATGTCCGCTAACTATAACTTGTGTGAAACCTATGGTTTTTTCAGTGAATTTGCAAGGTTTTTTAAATGCTAATTCCTAACTATAACGTGTGTGAAACCTATGGTTTTTTGGTGAAATCCTTCATTCAAATCCAACACCCTGACCTCATAATAGTGCACTGTGGTGGCAATGACCTAGGCACTTTGACTGGGGTAGGTCTGGAAATGCTTATGAAGGACACCTTTGCACAACTGTTTACACTTTTCCCTAAAACTGCCTTTGTGTTTTCCAACATATGCCAAAGGCAAAAATGGAACTGGTCCAATCATTTCTGTCCACAGATTGACAAAGCAAGAAAGCACGTCAACAAATCTGTTTCTGCTTTCCTCCGTGACTATGGTATGGGTGCCATTTACCACAACAACTTGCGTTATGACATGCAAGACATTTATAGAGGAGATGGTGTGCACTTCAATGATGAAGGGAACAGAGTCTTCCTCTTGAACCTTAGACTCTGCATCGGTACTTACTTGTAGGTACCACTAAAAAAATGACTTCATAAACACAACAGCTCTTTTTAGAGCTCCCTAATATCTAAACTCTTAAATCTGCTTTTCTTTTTTTTCTTTTTATTTTTTTTTACCGTACGCTTACCGTAAGCTTACCGTACGCGTACCCCGTGATTTTTTTTAAAATCAATAAATGTTTTTTTTGTACTTTTCTGTCCTTCTTTGACCCCCTTACAAATGTTAGGGGGTCTGTAACTCTCCTCATTGCCCCCTTTCCTTGTTTTCACTCTTTTTTTTCAGAGTGAAATACACAAAATGGCGGCCGCCGCTTCCTGGTTTCGACCGATTCGAATGTTTACTAAGATCTAAGAGCCAATCAGAATCGCGCTCGCGCACGCCACCGTACGCTTACCGTAAGCGTACGGTAAGCGTACCGTAAGCGGGCTCAGATATATATATTGATTTAAAGGCTATTTTCTCAGAATCTACTGAACAGATTTACACCAAACCTACAAAAGGCACTTCCTTGACCTAGGGACTACCTCTCTGCCAAATTTTGAGTAATTCTGTTCAGCCGTTCAGGCTGTAGCTCGTTCTAAAGGTCCTATGGAAAAATGCATGGGAAAAACGCGTTTTGGGACCCCCCTTTTATCTCAGCCCCCGCTTGACGAATCCCCACGAGACTTTTAGGGTAGGAGCGGAGCGTAGCGCCCCACCTATTTTGAAAAATTCACGAGGATTCGTCAACCGGCGCCAAAGTTATTCAAAATAGAATGTTGCGGATTTCCTATGGAAACGTGGTCCTAACTATAACTACCTACTGGCGACCGCCAGTAGGTAATATATATATATATATATATATACATATATATATATATATATATATATATCGCAGCTCCAAAGGTACGAAGCACTCGCAGGGTTTCATGCAAATATTTATTAAAAGCAGTTCTCCAGATGCATTTCGGCGTGATGCCTTCTTCAGTGTTTGAACTGCTAAAATATGGTACCTGGTGTCCCATTGGCTTATATTCTGTGTCCCAAGTTCTAATTGGTTGGTTCTCAGCCAATGGAAGGGCAGCATCGCTTTGATGGATATTCCACGGCTACAGCGTGTCGCCGCACCAGCGCTGGCACCATAATCAATTAAGTCTCTCATCAACCCTAGATGGCAGATTAGTTCATTACCTCCCGATGGATGGATTAGGGCCAGCGCAATGCGTGTCTCATGCCATTGGTCGTCACGTTCGAGCAGTCCCTGTTGGCCCTTCAGCATGGGCGGTAAGTTGTTCATGCACCGGGTATACCCCTCGCCAGCCGCTGGATGACATCCGAGACGTAGCTACAGGCGTCGACCAGATGGATCGGCGTCCTTGGGCTTGAATGGCCCACGACCTCACTTGGTCAGCAGGGTGGTCAGGGCAGCGGCGGTTCAATGATTGGTATAATACACAACATAATTTTACCATTATATAAATAACTTAGTTTGCCTCTTTTGCTGTTCTCAGAATATATTGAATTTCACTATTAATAGTGATTTCAATGTTACTCATCAGTCATCACATAACAGCGGGCAAAAAAAAAATTAAAATATTTTTAACATAGTTAACTATCTCTGCACATTGCATAAAAATAACCTCCTCAATAACATAGCATATAATACAAGTCTCACATATATAAAATGCTTTTTTTTAGAAAATGTTGCCAGTATGATATCAAAGAAGATAAACAATAATTCAATCAACAATTCTTTATAATTTCCATACACTCTAAATGATGTTCTTTAAAATATTTGCTGTCAGAATATCTCCGAAAAACTGCTTAATTTATATTAACCCCTTCAGTGCCCGCCCCTTTCCCCGCCCTGTGCCGGCCGTTGTATTAGCGGGCGGGGTCTATGACGAGCTGGACTCGTCATGGGCACAGCGCCACCGCGGCCCATGACGAGTCCAGCTCGTCATGGGCACTGAAGGGGTTAATATCTTTCCTGTAGGCCAAATGATATTCCTGAAATCCTGCATACTGAAATTGTCCAAAGTATTGGTATTAATACATATTAACATATTCCCAATAGGCCGAATTATGTTCTTAGTACTTTGGTTTTAAAAATATTAAGTAGGAATTTGGTAATTCCTTAGGCAAATGATATTTAAAAACCAAATGTGTATCATTACAATATATCCATCCTTTATTGCATTTTAAATAGACAGTGTAATGTCCAGATGTTGTAGAAGGTCCATCGTGGAAAATAATTGCTACTGCTACAAAAGTTCTTCCTGATATTGATAGTTGACTTGCTACAAAACTTTTAATTAAAGTTTCCAATTTTCGTCCATCAGCTGTACAACGTTGAATCATTAGAATTATATATTATCCAAATCTTTCTATAAATAATGTTGATAACATTTCTGATTTGCATTGGCTACACTCCATGTTTTGATTTGCTGCTTTAACTAATTTGTGAAAGATACTGCTTTACAGTCCGGTATTGTCAAATATATGAATCTCTCAGTGTGTATGTTAGTAGTAGAAGTAAATATACAATATTCACATTGATGTTCCCATTTATAACGAAGTCCAAATAGATTATCAATTTCAATTCCTTCATCTTCCAATACAGCAAGCATATACATTAGAAAATCCTGAGCATCTTGTTGCACATTCTGTGTAAATTGTGTACAACCTCTACATATATCCAAAAGATTCCGAATATCAGAAACACTTTGGATTTTACTTTTATCAGTTTTCAATTGTTCAAAAATAGAATGCAACAAAGAACAAAATCGTTTTTCGCGATGCTCCATAATTTGCCAACATTTACCACTACATTTGCATAGCAGTTGATACCTGAACTATTTTCTAATTGATATCCAACAATCTCTTCAATAGTCTCCTTGTGTTTTTTGCTTGGAATCTCAACATTATCTAAAATGTTTTATTCTCTTTAACTTCACTTCAGCTATTCTCATATCTCCGTTTTCAACCAACTTCACGCTTTTCATACACAAGATATTCACCTAAATTGGGAGCATATAGTCTTCTTAACCGATTATACTCTCTTACACAATTTGACTCTGCACTAATCTTTCTCTCATCAAAATCAATCAAATACAATCCAGATAAAGTACTGACTCGTGACAAAGCAACATTTTGCATACCCTCTTTAAATACGGTACTCCCAATGTTTACCAAAGCACTGTCTACACTTAAACCTTGAGACTGATGAATAGTCACTGCATATGCCAAGGAAAGAGGAAACTGTTTCCTACGAACATACAAATCTTTAACTAGCAAAAAACGAGCAGAACAATGACCAATTTGCTTTACTTCTTCAATCTTATCAAATTTGATTTTTAAAGATTCAATCCCATCTCTTTTTTGATAGTTGACAAATTCAACCACTTTTCCCATTGCTCCATTTACTAAACCTTTTTCCACATTCAAATTACGCCGTAAAATGACCCAACAATTTACACATACATATACATTTTTTTCTAAACCAGCAGTTTTAGATATAGATTTTTCTAAAGAATCCAATTTTGTTTGTAATTTTTCTGTTAAAATATTAGTAACTACTTTATGCTCTATTTTATCAATGGCTTCCATTTGTATTATTTGTTCGTTTTCAAGCTTTAAAAGTTCTTCATTGAATGTAGAACACTCTCGTAGTGTCGGCATTAGGCAGATTACAGATTTTTTTTTTGCAATTTTCTTGTATAGTTTTTCAGGAACTATATTTTCATTTGCAAACAAGGTAGTAAGTAGCCGACTTTCCAAAGCTTGTTTGCCATGTTCTGTCAATACTCCAATTCTTATATCTTTAAGAATAGTTCCATAATCTATATCATTTGTCTGTCTCATATTTTTAGTAAGTTCTTTGTATTCAAAACATGATATGACCAAATGTTAACGTTTCCAATGCTTCCCAAAGACTTTCTGGTGTCTTCATGCTGAAGTGTTTTAAATACTGGTTGTCCTTTTACAGGAGTGAGTTGAAGTAGATCACCAAAAACTATGACATGTTTTCCTCCAAATAACACATTGTATTCTGTTTTTAAAATTTGCTGCATTCTTAAATGCACAAAGGTAACCATTAAGTTTGAGATCATGCTCACCTCATCAATAATTTGAAGTTTCATTTTCTTTAGCGCTCTTGAAACCTCATAACAAACTTCTCCAGATAGCTTGTGATATTCTAATTTATTTTCATGCTCTACAGGTAGCATAAGTAAATGATGCAATGTAATTCCTTTAATGTTGTGTGCTGCCAACACAGTTGGAGCAGTAGCAACACAAGACAAATCTGAGTAAGTGTTTTTTGTAGATAACTGATCAAAACGTTAATTAAGAAACTTTTTCCTGTACCAGCTTGACCACTGACATACATTCGGATAGGTTGAAATGATGTGCATGTACATTCTTTCTTTTCATGAAGAAAACCATGGTCGATCTGTTCTTTGACTTGCTGGTATATTTCTTTCTGTTCAACATTTAGGTGCCAATTCCGATCCGGTAAAAACCCGGTACGAACAGTCGGACGGAGCCTTTTCTCCGTCCGACTCGTACCCGGTGCGAAATCCATCCGAAAATGCAAGTACGATTCCTACGGAAACACCATTTCCGTACGAATCGAACAAAACACCGACCGAACAGAATCGAAACACAATTCCGATCCTGAAAAGCGCCGACCTGACGTCGGTACACATCCAGCCTACGTTTCACGAACCAGGAAGTATGATTCGAACCGACGTCATCCCGCACGGAAAATATTTACCGGCTGCCAAAAACTGCCGGGAAATCAGGACGACACGCGCAAGGAGCAGCTGGACGCGACAAACAGACATGGACCCGAACCTACGTGCCATCCCTGCCCTCCTAGCAGTCCACCTGGCGTACAGGAACCGACGCAGACGCCGCAGAAGGTCAGCACAACAACCAGGGGCAAAGGGGGGGCAGGGGCAGGACACACAACACCAACACATGGTACCAAATCACACATGGCCTGGACATACCTGACCATCAGGGCCTGGTCACTTCCAGGGGGTGGGGGCGAGGCCAGCAACGCAAGCGTCCGCCACAACGGAAGTGGATGGTCACGCGAACCGGTACGTACCCTACCCAGGCCGCAAGAGCGTGGTTACGGAACGTACCACGCGTCCCCCTACGTCACTCCATCAATGGCGGTACGGCCCGTACCCACGTCAGAAAGGCCTTGGTACGGCTCGTACCAGCATTGCTGGGGTCATGTAGGGGTATGCGTGGTACGACCTGTAGCCACGCCCCCAAGGCCTGTGTACGGTGCAGACCCCACGGCACTGCAACAATGGGGGGACGCACCGTACCCACCCACCAAAGGCATGGGTACGGGCCGTACCCAGGCATGCAGAGCGTGGGTAGGGGTATGTATGGACCATACCCCCACACGTGGAAGTACGGCCCGTACCCCCACCTGTGTATGTACGCCCCGATCCCCCACCCCAGCAGTGTATGTACGCCCCGACCCCCCACCCGTGTATGTACGCACCGAACCCCCACCCCAGCAGTGTATGTACGCCCCGAACCCCCACCCGTGTATGTACGCACCGAACCACCACCCGTGTATGTACGCCCCGAACACCCACCCCAGCAGTGTATGTACGCCCCGACCCCCCACCCATGTATGTACGCACCGAACCCCCACCCCAGCAGTGTATGTACGCCCCGAACCCCCACCCGTGTATGTACGCACCGAACCCCCACCCGTGTATGTACGCCCCGAACCCCCCACCCCAGCAGTGTATGTACGCCCCGACCCCCCACCCGTGTATGTACGCACCGAACCCCCACCCCAGCAGTGTATGTACACCCCGAACCCCCACCCGTGTATGTACGCACCGAACCCCCACCCCAGCAGTGTATGTACGCCCCGAACCCCCACCCGTGTATGTACGCACCGAACCCCCACCCCAGAGGTGTATGTACGCCCCGAACCCCCACCCGTGTATGTACGCACCGAACCCCCACCCCAGCAGTGTATGTACGCCCCGAACCCCCACCCGTGTATGTACGCACCAAACCCCCACCCCAGCAGTGTATGTACGCCCCGAACCCCCACCCATGTATGTACGCACCGAACCACCACCCGTGTATGTACGCCCCGAACCCCCACCCCAGCAGTGTATGTACACCCTGACCCCCCACCCGTGTATGTACGCACCGAACACCCACCCCAGCAGTGTATGTACGCCCCGAACCCCCTCCCGTGTATGTGCGCACCGAACCCCCACCCGTGTATGTACGCCCCGAACCCCCACCCCAGCAGTGTATGTACGCCCCGACCCCCCACCCGTGTATGTACGCACCGAACCCCCACCCCAGCAGTGTATGTACGCCCCGAACCCCCACCCGTGTATGTACGCACCGAACCCCCACCCCAGCAGTGTATGTACGCCCCAAACCCCCACCCGTGTATGTACGCACCGAACCCCCACCCCAGCAGTGTATGTACGCCCCGAACCCCCACCCGTGTATGTACGCACCGAACCCCCATCCCAGCAGTGTATGTACGCCCCGAACCCCCACCCGTGTATGTACGCACCGAACCCCCACCCCAGCAGTGTATGTACGCCCCGAACCCCCACCCGTGTATGTACGCACCGAACCCCCACCCCAGCAGTGTATGTACGCCCCGAATCCCCACCCGTGTATGTACGCACCGAACCCCCACCCCAGCAGTGTATGTACGCCCCAAACCCCCACCCGTGTATGTACGCACCGAACCCCCACCCCAGCAGTGTATGTACGCCCCGAACCCCCACCCGTGTATGTACGCACCGAACCCCCACCCCAGCAGTGTATGTACGCCCCGAACCCCCACCCGTGTATGTACGCACCGAACCCCCACCCCAGCAGTGTATGTACGCCCCGAACCCCCACCCGTGTATGTCCGCACCGAACCCCCACCCCAGCAGTGTATGTACGCCCCAAACCCCCACCCGTGTATGTACGCACCGAACCCCCACCCCAGCAGTGTATGTACGCCCCGAACCCCCACCCGTGTATGTACGCACCTAACCTGCAATAAGAATGGTGTGTGCCTAACACCCCCAGCAGTGCCCAGACATAGGAGGGGTGGGTGCAGAGTCCTCCCAGCAGTGCCCAGACACAGGAGGGGTGTGTGCAGAGTCCTCCCAGCAGTGCCCAGACACAGGAGGGGTGTGTGTAGAGTCCTCCCAGCAGTGGCCAGACGCAGGAGGGGTGGGTGCAGAGTCCTCCCAGCAGTGCCCAGACACAGGAGGGGTGGGTGCAGAGTCCTCCCAGCAGTGCCCAGACACAGGAGGGGTGTGTGCAGAGTCCTCCCAGCAGTGGCCAGACACAGGAGGGGTGTGTGTAGAGTCCTCCCAGCAGTGGCCAGATGCAGGAGGGGTTGGTGCAGAGTCCTCCCAGCAGTGCCCAGACACAGGAGGGGTGGGTGCAGAGTCCTCCCAGCAGTGCCCAGACACAGGAGGGGTGTGTGTAGAGTCCTCCCAGCAGTGGCCAGACGCAGGAGGGGTGGGTGCAGAGTCCTCCCAGCAGTGCCCAGAGACAGGAGGGGTGGGTGCAGAGTCCTCCCAGCAGTGCCCAGACACAAGAGGGGTGTGTGTAGAGTCCTCCCAGCAGTGGCCAGACGCAGGAGGGGTGGGTGCAGAGTCCTCCCAGCAGTGCCCAGAGACAGGAGGGGTGGGTGCAGAGTCCTCCCAGCAGTGCCCAGAGACAGGAGGGGTGGGTGCCTAACACTCCCAGCAGTGCCCAGAGACAGGAGGGGTGGGTGCCTAACACTCCCAGCAGTGCCCAGAGACAGGAGGGGTGGGTGCAGAGTCCTCCCAGCAGTGCCCAGACACAGGAGGGGTGGGTGCAGAGTCCTCCCAGCAGTGCCCAGACACAGGAGGGGTGGGTGCAGAGTCCTCCCAGCAGTGCCCAGACACAGGAGGGGTGTGTGCAGAGTCCTCCCAGCAGTGCCCAGACACAGGAGGGGTGTGTGTAGAGTCCTCCCAGCAGTGGCCAGACGCAGGAGGGGTGGGTGCAGAGTCCTCCCAGCAGTGCCCAGACACAGGAGGGGTGGGTGCAGAGTCCTCCCAGCAGTGCCCAGACACAGGAGGGGTGTGTGCAGAGTCCTCCCAGCAGTGGCCAGACACAGGAGGGGTGTGTGTAGAGTCCTCCCAGCAGTGGCCAGACGCAGGAAGGGTGGGTGCAGAGTCCTCCCAGCAGTGCCCAGACACAGGAGGGGTGGGTGCAGAGTCCTCCCAGCAGTGCCCAGACACAGGAGGGGTGTGTGTAGAGTCCTCCCAGCAGTGGCCAGACGCAGGAGGGGTGGGTGCAGAGTCCTCCCAGCAGTGCCCAGAGACAGGAGGGGTGGGTGCAGAGTCCTCCCAGCAGTTCCCAGAGACAGGAGGGGTGGGTGCCTAACACTCCCAGCAGTGCCCAGAGACAGGAGGGGTGGGTGCCTAACACTCCCAGCAGTGCCCAGACACAGGAGGGGTGGGTGCAGAGTCCTCCCAGTAGTGCCCAGACACAGGAGGGGTGGGTGCAGAGTCCTCCCAGCAGTGCCCAGACACAGGAGGGGTGTGTGTAGAGTCCTCCCATCAGTGGCCAGACGCAGGAGGGGTGGGTGCAGAGTCCTCCCAGCAGTGCCCAGACGCAGGAGGGGTGGGTGCAGAGTCCTCCCAGCAGTGCCCAGACACAGGAGGGGTGTGTGCAGAGTCCTCCCAGCAGTGCCCAGACACAGGAGGGGTGTGTGTAGAGTCCTCCCAGAAGTGGCCAGACGCAGGAGGGGTGGGTGCAGAGTCCTCCGAGCAGTGCCCAGACACAGGAGGGGTGTGTGTAGAGTCCTCCCAGCAGTGGCCAGACGCAGGAGGGGTGGGTGCAGAGTCCTCCCAGCAGTGCCCAGAGACAGGAGGGGTGGGTGCAGAGTCCTCCCAGCAGTGCCCAGAGACAGGAGGGGTGGGTGCCTAACACTCCCAGCAGTGCCCAGAGACAGGAGGGGTGGGTGCCTAACACTCCCAGCAGTGCCCAGAGACAGGAGGGGTGGGTGCAGAGTCCTCCCAGCAGTGCCCAGACACAGGAGGGGTGGGTGCAGAGTCCTCCCAGCAGTGCCCAGACACAGGAGGGGTGGGTGCAGAGTCCTCCCAACAGTGCCCAGACGCAGGAGGGGTGTGTGTAGAGTCCTCCCAGCAGTGGCCAGACGCAGGAGGGGTGGGTGCAGAGTCCTCCCAGCAGTGCCCAGACGCAGGAGGGGTGGGTGCAGAGTCCTCCCAGCAGTGCCCAGACACAGGAGGGGTGTGTGCAGAGTCCTCCCAGCAGTGCCCAGACACAGGAGGGGTGTGTGTAGAGTCCTCCCAGCAGTGGCCAGACGCAGGAGGGGTGGGTGCAGAGTCCTCTGAGCAGTGCCCAGACACAGGAGGGGTGGGTGCAGAGTCCTCCCAGCAGTGCCCAGACATAGGACAATATACCCCATCAACAAGTTCAGTGACCAACAAGGGTGATACCCCAGATGCAGGTGGAGCCATCGCTGAGCCAGCATGGCTATATTGAAAGGCAACCCTCACACATCCAGGAAATGTAGACACAGCACAGCACAGCATTTGGGAGACACCTTGCAGGGAAAATGGCCTGCTCCACAGAGGATGGAACACACCTTGGGACAATGTCACCATACAGTGAGAGCAAACATGACTAAATACCATTGGCAGAGACCTTTGTGATGGCACGCAGATGGCAGGGTACACCCCATGAGCAGCACACTCCAACATTTCACAGACCCCTAACACATTATCGCCACCCCAACTCAAGGAGCACCAGCACCAACAGCAAGTCCAGGAAAGCATCAGTGTGCAAAACCAAAAGAAAATGCTTTATTCAGCAGGAAAATATCTCTGAGAAAATGTCCACTATGTACAAGGGCCATGGGCCAGGCCAGCAGCAAAGTCCGGGGGGGGGTACACATCGGGACGTGTGTCCCCTAGCTTGCCTGCACAGTTCACATGTCCATTTCATCCACAGAAGAGGGGGCCTCAGGGGGGAGGGTGGAAACAGGCACCGCAGGGACAGGAGGGGCAAGGGTAGGTGTTGTGGGTGCAGGGAGGGATGATTCTGCCACGGGGGGTGCCAGCGCCAAAGGTGCAGGACAGAATGGCGCTGCACACGTCGGCAAGTTCCCCCAGTGACTCCCCCGCACCCAATCGAACCACAGGCCCCAAGGAGGGGGGGCAGAGGGATGGGTCGCAGCGCCACTGGGGGAGGGTGTGGACAGGGTCGGGGACTCAACTCCCCTGGCCGGGTCCCGCCTCCACCGCTTGCGGGGTGGTGTCATCCTGGGGCTGGGGGGCACACTTGCAGTGGATGATGCTGTCACCGACTGTTGGCCAGGAGAGCTAAGGGGAGTGGATTTTGAGGGAGTGGGTTGTGTGGACTGCGGACTCCCACTGTGGCTGCGTGTTGTACGTTTCCCCCCCGACCCAGTGGGTGTGCCTTCCTCACCCTGTGTGTGCGTGACAGGAGGTGTGCGCTTCGACTTCCCTGGTGGTGTGGTGCCTGTGTCTGTTGGGGTGCGTGCACGCTGACGTCTGGATGTGCGTGGGACAGGCACGGGAGTGGGAATTGGGGATGGTGCAGGGGTGGGGGGGGTAGGCAGCGCTGCAGGAGATCCAGTGCTGCAGTCAGTGTGGAGTCTATGGACCTCAGCAACTGCCGTTGGTCAGACTGCGCAGCCGACATGCCCTCCATGTATGCCTCCATCTGGGTCAGCACCTGGGTGTGGGCATGGAGGACATTTAGCATCGCAGTCTGACCAACCTTCAACTGCCTCAGGATGTCCACAGACTCCGCACTCACCGCAGCAGTGGTGACAGGGGCAGGGGGTGCGGTGCCTGGCAGGAAGGAGACATGTGGGGACCGAGCATGGAGAGAAGGGCCACAAGCACGTGGGAGGCCGGTGATGGAAACTGAGGTGGCGGGGGGATGTGGAGGGCTGCCTTCAGCTGGGTGGGCAGACTCCGCCACCTCTGGGAGCTCAGCCTCGGACCCGTCTGCGTCATAGTCTGTGTTGGCAGTCAACAGGTCCTCGGCCTCCGTGCCACGCCATGTGCCAGACAGGACAGCACTGCTGGCACTGGTGCTCAATCCCTCCTCCCGGTCCGTGCTAGTGTCTCCTTCCGTGTCCCCCGGCGATGCTGTGGGCAAGGTGAAGAGACAGGAGATAATCAGACACCTGTACACATATGTCACATGAGTCAAATATACATAGGTCACATTGCATAGCCTGAAAAGCAACAGGAGTTACACCTACAAAACTATGTACACATGTAGGCCATGGAACACACAGTTTGTCGACCCACCATGCCACTGAGAAACAATGGAGAGCATGACACAACAGCAAATCACTTCACTTCAAATTTTACAGAGGAGCCAGCCTCTGGGGACAAATGTGCACAGCATCTGCACCACACTGCGTCGTCAAAAAGGGATGAGCAGGAATCATATCCATTTACTCTTGGCACATTCTGCAAAGGCAATACATGAAACCATGCCAAACATGACTGGGTCACTGCACCTTGAGCGTATGTCCAGTCAAACATCACACACAGGCCAAACCCAGCAAGGAGGATGGAGCTTTTGACATGTAGGCCTTGTACACACAAACCACCCACACCTGAGACAATCTCATTGAGACGGAGAAAGTATGTACACCTCTTACTCTGGGATGAAAACACATGGCCTCCACTAATTCATGACTGTACACACACTGCCCCTGGTGCGCCTGTCCACACATCATTGACAAGCAAACATCATCAGATTGTCTTAACAACACACACAGGTAATGCCCACTGTGAGTATGCACAAGCAAAATGGGTCCCCCTGTACAGTGGACACATGTAGCAACCTGTAGGTCATAACAGTTGAGCCCAGGGTACAATGCCACCCTACCCAACCCCTGGCGAAGACACAGTGAATGTCCATATTGTTGGATGACGCACATGATACCTAGGAAGAGGTGCCCCAGGGCACAGTAGTGCCCACACTCCTCCATGGTCTAGGATGGACATGACTGCAAATTAAGCAACCGTCCCTGCACTTAGCAGGCCTCCCACTCAGGCACATCATGTCAGAGGGCACACAATTGGACATGCATGCTGGAAGGCTGTACACTTTGGAGACACACCCCTATGTCGTGATTCACAAACATTGCCAAGTGACATGGACCCCACAATGACTGAAATTGGCCATGGCACACGCAAGGTCCCCAGACCTGTGACACATCACCCCCACACATGATGCTGCTAGCATTGGGCACCAGCATAAACTGCCTGCCTAAATAACCTTGTGCAAGAGTGGCTACACACAGACCAGGGAACACATGGCAAGGAGGGGAAGGGAGGGAGTGAGAACAGCACCGGGCTACTTTGGGGACAAGTTGACGCACTGCACAATCAAACCCTGGCAGTGTATCCATGCAACTGCGCACTTACATTGGCTAGGGACACACAACTGACACACATGTACCTACCCCCTTCCTGCTGCTGCTTCTCCTGTAGGCGCCTGTCCATATCGGGGAAGACCACCGCCAGCACACGCTTCTGGATGTGGGTCAGACAACGGCGCCCACGGTTCTTACGGCTCTCAGGTGAGTCCCCCAGCAGGAGCCGTGCAATCCTCCTCGTCCAGCACCGGATGTCCTGCCAGCGTTTCCTCACCTGAGACAGGCTCCGCCTCCGACCCTCTGTACCCCTCACGGCACTGACGGCTTCCCTCCAGATCTCCCCCTTGGCAATGGCGCCTACCTGTGAGGATGCAAAAGTGAGAATACATTAATCCACATGAGCAAAGACACAGAGACACACATATAGAACAATCCTCTTTATGAACAGGCCATGGTATGCATGCAACTAATTGCACCTTTGTCATAGGGACATTATCCACTGTGGAAGGCCAAATGCACTACGTGCCATTGAAAGTACACGGGTGGCATGAGGGGTACCACACACTCACTGACCAGGGATCACACTGTGCCTCACAGGCTACACCAGGATTATGTACAGCACCTCACAGCAGTCACCTGCCCCAGCACACTGATGCTACCTCAGCAGAGTACACAGACACACACAGGTACAGGACAATCACATGGCATTGCCAACTGCGGGTACACACCTCACTCTGCCCATGTGCCAGTAGACGGGGGGTGTCACAGGTGTGGGGCTGGCTCAGCACGGCATGCACACAGCACTGCTCCCTGCTCACATCGGATGGCCAGGCTATATCCATCCCTCATGCTGCTTGTGTGCAACACTCCCCATATGCACTCACCCACATGACAGGGGACTTACACACACACCAATGTGCAGGGGACGAACACGGCCTTTGGACACTCACAGCACAGGTACACTGAACAAACACACATCCATGGGTACTGACACCTGTCACACTGGGGGGAACACATGATCACATCAGGACTGTGGAAACAACATCCCCAGGAGGAGTATGCAGGCAGAATGTGGCATGCACCATGCATTCATTGTCACAGTAGGCACTATGCAAGTGAGGAGTGCACACAGGAAACACAGCATGCTCTGCATGGGTGACATGAGGCCTTCCACACCCTGGGACCCACTCTAAACAACAGTGCATGTCTGTCACACATGGACACAATGCCAGAAGTCACTGTCACACAAAAGGGGCACAGTCTAAGCTAGTGGAGTCTGCACTCACCTGAACCCCTGGTCGACCATACAGGCTCTGGAACTGTGGGAGGATCACATCTATCAGGGCAAGGTTCTCCTCCTGGGTGAATGGTTGTGACCTCTCCACAGTCCTGGACATAGTGCCAGAGGAATCACTATCAGCAGCAGTGGTCATGGATGAATGGATGTGCAGGCAAGTGCTCTCTCATGGGACCTGGCTGCCTTATATATGCCTGGCTGGCCTGTTCATGTACAGGAGTACAGATTGATTGGCCAGTCACATTTGCATCCTACGTTTCATCCAATCCCTTCAAACCTACCCCAGTGTGTGGCTTTGCATGGTTTCAGTTTTGATGATGATGTTAAGTCAACATCCACTTTGCAACAATGTAGATTCTTTCAAACTGACTTCTGCTGGGCACCTGGTACTCAAATTCAAATATCTAACTCAGTCTCCATGGCAACCATCATGCATTTAGGCCCTTATACTTGTCCCTCATGTGTCCCCTATGTGTTTTCATACATTTACACACAGGTACGGTGCGTTCCACGCCCTAGGGCACCCCACAAGCAGTGATACGGACCGTACACGCACTTGTACGGTCCGGATCACAATATGGGCGCTGGCATATGCATACGCCACAGTAGTACGGACCGTACAAGCGCTTGTACGGTCCGGATCACAATATGGGCGCTGGCGTATGCGTACGCCACAGTAGTACGGACCGTACAAGCGCTTGTACGGTCTGTACTACTGTGGCGTACGCATACGCCAGCGCCCATGTTGTGATCCGGACCGTACAAGTGCGTGTACAGTCCGTACTACTGTGGCGTACGCATACGCCAGCGCCCATGTTGTGATCCGGACCGTACAAGCGCGTGTACAGTCCGTACTACTGTGACGTACGCATACGCCAGCACCCATGTTGTGATCCGGACCGTACAAGCGCGTGTACAGTCCGTACTACTGTGGCGTACGCATACGCCAGCGCCCATTTTGTGATCCGGACCGTACAAGCGCGTGTACAGTCCATACTACTGTGGCGTACGCATACGCCAGCGCCCATATTGTGATCCGGACCGTACAAGCGCATGTACAGTCCGTACTACTGTGGCGTACGCATACGCCAGCGCCCATATTGTGATCCGGACCGTACAAGCGCATGTACAGTCCGTACTACTGTGGCGTACGCATACGCCAGCGCCCATATTGGCCCAGGGACCCTATACACGCACTCAGAGCGTATGTACGGTGCATTTCACACCTGTCAGTGGTGACAGGCCACACACAGACAGGAATGGAGCGGTCAGATTTTGCCAAGGGTGGACACCAATGCATTGTCTGTGCAATACCACATGTGTGTGACACAGGTGTGTCAGGATGTGATGTGGCACTTTACCCCTGAGGTGTGGGCAAAGCATATGTACGATGAGCTGTGTACACATGTCGTGTGTGATGGTGCGCATTGTACCACACATCCCCTGCACTCCTTTGACATGTGTGCATGTCGTACACACTAGTGGAGCCATGAGTCACTTGCATGTCCCAGTCACGGACACCCGCACCTGTCCCCTGATGCCAGGTACACAGAATATTACACATGACATGTGTATGGCTGCGTTGCACGCTGCAACCATGTCATGTGTGTGGCATGTGTTTCCATGATTTTGCTGTAGGTGTGTGGTCCAATGTTGCTGCTGCCAACATGTGTCTGTGTGTAGATGGCCATGGCACACTGTTCCGCACACCTGCCCACATATGTGATCTGCCATGAGGTGTGTATGTATGCAACTACACGGAGTATCAAAACAAGTACATATCCACATGCTCTCTATGTATGTTCTGTCTCGACATGTACTCCTCCAAGGCAATGTGTGTGGCCTGTCCTTTTCCTATGACATGTGACCAGTGCATATCGCATCCACCAACCTGTCTGTACCATACGCATACTACTTCTGCACATGTGTGGATGTCTGTGAATCCTGTGATGCGTGTGCATGTTCACTTACACTGGCCCACAGCTAGTCTCATGCCATGTCATCGTGAGCTTGCCCCACTCCGTTAGTGGCTGTCCCTTGGTAGGAGTGTCACCTGACTGGCGTACGTGTCCAGGAAATGTGGCACAGACCTGACTCAGAATGTGGCATTTGTGTATTGGCTGTGTAACATGTGCTCAGTGCATTGACAATGTCGTTGTACAGTGCTCACTCTTCGGTGTTCCTTCCATTTCACTGCAGGGCTCCGCCTCTCCCTCAACGTATGCCAGACATGGCTGCCCTGCATGAACAGGACTGTATACGCCGCTACAGATTCAGCCAACGGTTTATTGATGAGTTGACTGGCCGGCTGGAAGCACAACTCCTCCCGCGCCACAGGTATCCCAGTGCACTGACACCCAAGTTGAAGGTGATGGCAGCCCTACATTTCCTTGCCACGGGTACGTTCCAACATACCATTGCTGACGTCGGGGGCATGTCCCAGACGATGTTCAGCCGTGTTCTGCATGATTTCTTAGAGGCCATGTTGGTTCACCTGGATGAGTACATTAAATTCCCAATTCGTGAGCAGTTGACAGATGTCAAGCGTGAGTTCTATGCCCTGGGAGGGATGCCCCATGTCATTGGGTCCATAGATGGGACACATGTTGCGTTGGTACCACCACAGGCACAGGAGGTGGTGTATAGGAATCGCAAACATTATCACTCCATTAATGCCCTTGTGGTGTGTCTGTCCAACATGGTGATTTCACATGTCTGTGTTCGCTTTCCAGGATCAGCACACGATGCCTTCATCATGAGGCGTAGCAGGCTGCCTGAAATGATGCAGCAGCTGCGGAACGAGCGAGCATGTATTGTTGGTGGGTAGACTCTGGCAGTTCAGTGTTTGGCGTCATCTTCCAATCTCACTGCCTATGCTGACACACTTCTGTCCATGATGTTTCCTTGTAGGGGACGCTGGCTATCCCAACATGCCATGGCTGATGACGCCTGTCCGCAACCCCAGCACGGCTGCCGAGCACCGCTACAACAACGCCCATGGGCGGACCAGGAGAGTCATTGAGAGGACGTTTGGACTTCTGAAGAGCCGATTCCGGTGCCTCCACAAGACCGGTGGAGCACTACCATATGCCCCGGTGAAGGTGTGCTAGATCATCATCGTCTGCTGCATGCTGCACAACATGGCAGTGGAGGAAGCTGTTCCACTCATACTGGATCAAGATGACCAGGACCATCCACCCGTGGAGGATGAAGGCCTTGGTGACGGGGCAAGTGATGTGGAGGAGGAGGAGGCTGTGGAGGACATGCGGAGTCGGCTCATACGCAACTTCTTTGCTTAGTGGTGAGTTGCAGTGTCTGAGTGTGCACGCATTGGGCCGTGTGTGGCATGTGTTGCAATGTGTGTGTCCATCTGCATGTCTGCCAAGTGAGTCAGTGGTGTGTATTGAAGTGTCACTCAAGTGATGGCGCAATGGAAGGATGTTGTCAGAGAGTCATCATTGTCACCTGTCATGTTGACAACATGATAAGTGTTGAGTACATGCTTGCGGATGTGCTCCTTTGGGCTGACTCCTTGTGTGTCTCTCTTCCACAGGTCCATGGGCATGCTGTCTGCTGGTGGCATTGTTGTGCTCCTGCTACTCCTCATGAACACAGCAACATGTGCTGATTCTGCGTCACATGCACGGGCAAGTTTGGAAATCTCCTTAGGGTAAGGGATGCCTCACGGCGTTTTGGGTGTGTAAATTGTTTGTAGTCTGTGTGCACTTCTCCGGTTCATGTGTGGTCAATTTGCATACATGTGGATCCTACATGGGGAACATGACATGGGGCAGGCTTCACCTGGAGCCATGGTCAGACTTGGTGACTGTCATGTGTCAGGGGATTGGGGATTGTGATGAGGCCATCAATGTGTGTAACACTGGCCTCGGAAACATACAGGTTTCACCGGGTTGACATGGTGTGTGATTGCCCCATCAGGGCCTCAATGGTGTATAGCAGCCTCTCCGTGGCAGCAGGGGGTGTTTAGCTGTTATCCGTCACTTGTGTGCCAGTTCAATGGAATACCAGCATCTGTGTTGCAATGGGGGGTGCCAGTGTTGCTCCCACATGTTCATCCACATGACCTGTGTATGTGTTGACAGAGTATCATTGTCATTCCAACACACATGACTAATAAATTTGTCCCTCTGTCTCCAAGGTGCCTCTTCCCTGTCAATGGTGGCCTGTTGCCACTGTGCGTGCGGCATGTCTGGCATAGTTTTCAGAGGTGGTGCATATGTGTCTATGTGTAGAGTGACAAGATGCTAGCGGTTTGTCAGGGAGTGGAAACTGTCTTATGCACAAGATGCACAGTTCCATCCACCTCAAGGCAAGAGAGACTATCCCCCAGGGCAACTACAACATCCATGTCGAATCCTACCCTGCAGTCTACGGACATGTGCCTTACGACTCCCATGATACTTGTCCATATCCGGAGTGCATCTGCACAGCTCTGCTACTGCATCAGGCAACCAGGCCACATCAACGTCCAAACGGGATGGGGGGAATGATTCACAGCCAGCTGCAGGATGACCTTCTCGATCCACGCCCACACTCATGATGCAGCACACAACCCCAACACAACCATGTGGCACTGTGATCCAAAACTGCATTCTGGCATCTCCTTGCATCCAACCTTGGCCTAGCCACCATTCTCAACATCCGCCTGACGCAAGCATGCAGGACATGGTAGGGACACATGTCTAGACATACCTGGGAGCGGCAAGCCAGGTCACTCCACATGATCCCTGACCTCTGCGCATGACTGTTGCTCCCCTGAATGTGTCTGTAGCCACAGTTGTGCGGGAACCACTCAGCTGGTTGGGCCCAGCACAGGTGAGTATGGTACTCCATGTCTGTATCAGATGATACATTGGGACCCATGTGTGTCCTGGGCAAGACTGAGACCCCACGGTTTGGATGGTTGGAGTTAATTCTGAGATCAGGCATGCTTTGACTTTACGACACACACATGTATTGTAATAATGCAGAATCACGGCATCATCTTGTAAGTGTGATTAATTTATTTGTGGTGGGGTACGGGTTTGTGGGGATGACAAGAGGTGCACAGCGGGAGTGTAGAATCCAAAGTTCACTGGGGGAGTTGGTATCCTTGCCGTAGCAAAATGTCAGAGTCCATGCCACAGTCTTCGTCAACATAGGTCAGACAGTGACCAGCAAGTCCATGTGGCAGAGGATGTCATGTGCTGCTATTGGGCCAGAGGGCCAGGTGCCAGGCCAGGTGACCTGGGAGATGGTGATGTTCTGCTGACTCTCACAGTCTTTTTCGTGGACGACCCACCTTCCTGCGCGGACCCTCGGAAGCAGGCCGTGACGATGTCTGTGATGCTCCGTCGGATGAATCCTCGTCCTCCTGATCCCTCCCTGTGTCTGGTAATGGCCTTCGCCTGGTGCCACAGGGAGGGTTGCCCATGTTGTCGGCAATCCGACGGAGTACACCGGTCATTTGGGTTTGCACCGCCACGAGCTCAGCCTGTCTATCCTCCATCCTTCCTTGGTGTTGCAGTTGACAGGCATGTTGCTGGGCCTGCAGGGTCTTCATCTCCTGGAGGGTCCCCTTGATGTCATTGAGGGTGGACGCAATCTGGTCCATGCCCCTGGTGTCACGCCGGTATGTATCCAGGATGTTGCTGACCTGGGACACTACCGGGTCCTGAGCTCCCTGGTCAGGTTCGCGCCTCCGCCGTCCTCCACTCCCGCCACCCCTGCCCACGTGCACCTGGCCTGCCGTTGTGGGCGCATCGGGTCTCCGGGACCCCTGAGGGATGGCATCTGCGTTGCCGCCTGCCTCCTCCTGGGTGCCCGGAGGACCGTGTCCCTCCTGGGCAGACTGGCTGGGTGGTCGTGTGCGGGCAGGGCTCCTGGACGTCTCCTGGGATGTGGCAGGAATGGGGGTGGTGGTTGGCACAGTTGTACCTGACGCAGGTGCTGCAGGTGGTTGGACACCAGAGGGGCCAGGTTGGTCTGGGTCATCCACGGAGTGGTGAGAGTCGTCGCTGGCGGTGGGGTCCTCATCCCGCAGAGCCTGGTCCTGTGAGACTTCCCCCCCAGTGTTGGGGGGTGATCGTCGACGTTGACCTGTGTGTGAGAGAGACAAAGTTAACAGTGTTACATGTGGCATCCATGTTTCATGCATTTCTGATTTGGCACTCTTCCTCTGGGTAGTTGGATCTGTCTTGCATTCCTCTCACAGTGCAGTTGTGCATGGGTATGTCCCTTGGCCACAGCTGTCAGGGCTTTACGCATGTGTGACACAATCTTGGTTGATGCATCTATTTGGGTACACAGTCAGCAGTGTGGTGTGCGGGCGTAGCGAGCCATGCAGAGGCGCCTTACGTGTTGCACTGTACGTGGCCAAATGGTGTTTTGCCAAGGCAATTTGATGTTACAGGTAGGTGACTGAAGCATTTGTGACAGGGTTCTTACCAACACAGTGGGTGGGTATACTGGGTGTGTGGTTAGGTCTGTGCCTGCAGCACGGATGGACTCGTGCACAGATTGACACATGGACCGGTCTTCATCTACGGTAGGGGGGGGTTGAGGCACTGCCAGACCTTGTCTGCATGCACACAGTCCACCGGCTGACGAGTGGACATGGCCACACCACCCAAGGGTGATTTAGTCTCCCTGTGTCTCCCTTCCTCCCTCCCTCTGTCACCCTCCTCCCTCTGTCGGTCTCCCTCTGTCACCCTACTCCCTCCCTCTGTCTGTCTCTCTGTGTCCCCCTCTGTCTCCTTCCCTCTCATTCCCCCTCTCCCTCCCTCTATTTGTCACCCTCTGTCACCTCAGGCCAGCTTCCTGGGCACACACAGTTAGCCGGTCTTTGAATGGCCATTGGCTTGTTCATGTGAGTTGGTTCCTGTTCTCCGGGCACCCATTGGGCAGTGTGTCTGAGTGTAGGCTGCTGCTGTGGCGGTGTGTGCTGAGACTCTATCAGAGCGATGCATCTTCATTGTCTGCTGTTATGTGCAAATTGTGCCTTCAGACCCATGTCATCCTGCATGGCAGCCACCATTTGCAGGCAAGACAGTACTGTGTGGGTACACACAGTTTGTATGGCTGTGCCCTGGGCCATATGGGCTGAGGGCATTGTTGTGTGCTTGTGAGTTGCTCAATGTTAGTTTTGATGCCCCCACTCCCAGCATCGGCCACATCCTGTGTTGTGTTGGTGTTTTGTGTGGCCTGTGACTTGGCATGGCCCTGATTGATGCATGGGGCATGGAGGCGCTAGTGGCATGTGTGTGTTTGTGGAGTGTTGTTGTGTCCGGTGGTGGCTTGGGGGGGGTGGCATGCATGATTGATTGTGTATGGCATCCCCCCCATGTGAGGTGAGTTGTTTGTGTACTCACCAGGGTCTGGGAGTCCTGGTAGTCCGTGTAGTCCCTCCACCGCCAGCGTGGACATCACCTTCTCCTCCCAGGGATGGTATTGTACCGGTCTGGGGGGCGGCCCTCCTCCAGTGATGTTCCCTTGGTTGTGATTGTCAGTCATCTTCCTCTTGACCGTCCTTCGCAGATCGTACCACCTGGATTGGCACTCGTGCCTGGTCCTTCTGGTGGTCCCAACAGCATTCACAGAATCGACAATCCTCTGCCACATGGCCGTTTTTTCGGATATGCTGGTCTGTCTGACCAATGTCCCAAAGAGCTGTGGCTCGACTCTGAGGATTTCGTCGACAAGGATCTCCAGCTCCTCCTTTGTGAACTTTGGATTCTTGGTGGTGGATATGGCGTGGGGTGTGGGTGTGGATGGTTGTGGGGGTGTGGGTGTGGATGGTTGTGGGTGTGTGGGTGTGGTAGTGGAGGTGTGTGTGTGAATGTGATGAGGGGGTGTTTGTGTAGGTGGTTGTGTGAAGGTATGCAAGTGTGAGGTTCAAGTATGGTGGTGTGGGTCGTCTGTGGGCTCTGGCAGCAGTGGGTCTGTTGCAAAGGCTCATGGTTTGTGTGTGTGGTCCATTTTTATTGGTCCATTTGTGGGTGTGGCTGTGTTTGAAATTTGTGTGGGTGTGTTATGAGGAGTGGTTGAGTTTTGGGCCTCTGTTTGGCAGTTGCAGGTCAGTGTATGTGATGTTGGGCATGTTTGGTGGTGTGGGGAAACTCTAATTGACTCTCCTTGTGTAAATATGGTTTGTCCTGGTTCAGTACGTGTGTTTTTGGCGTCAGTACGGTACGTACATGCACTGGTGGGGGTACGGTCCGTACATTCCCTGGTGGGGTGTGGGTACGGCCGTACTTCCACGGGTGGTGGTTCGTTGCGTACATACACGGCTGGGGGTTAGGTGCGTACATACACGGCTGGGGGTTAGGTGCGTACATACACGGGTGGGGTGGGGGTTCGGTGCGTACATACACGGGTGGTGGTTCGGTGCGTACATACACTGCTGGGGTGGGGGTTCGGTGCGTACATACACGGGTGGTGGTTCGGTGCGTACATACACTGCTGGGGTGGGGGTTCGGTGCGTACATACACGGGTGGGGGTTCGGTGCGTACATACACGGGTGGGAGTTCGGGGCGTACATACACTGCTGGGGTGGGGGTTCGGGGCGTACATACACTGCTGGGGTGGGGGTACGGGCCATACTTCCACGGGTGTGGGTACGGTCAGTACATACACAGGTGGGGGTTCGGTGCGTACATACACGGGTGGGGGTTCGGTGCGTACATACACGGGTGGGGGTTCGGGGCGTACATACACTGCTGGGGTGGGGGTTCGGGGCGTACATACACTGCTGGGGTGGGGGTACGGGCCGTACTTCCACGGGTGTGGGTACGGTCCGTACATACACGGGTGGTGGTTCGGTGCGTACATACACTGCTGGGGTGGGGGTTCGGTGCGTACATACACGGGTGGTGGTTCGGTGCGTACATACACTGCTGGGGTGGGGGTTCGGTGCGTACATACACGGGTGGGGGTTCGGTGCGTACATACACGGGTGGGGGTTCGGGGCGTACATACACTGCTGGGGTGGGGGTTCGGTGCGTACATACACGGGTGGGGGTTCGGTGCGTACATACACGGGTGGGGGTTCGGTGCGTACATACACGGGTGGGGGTTTGGGGCGTACATACACTGCTGGGGTGGGGGTTCGGGGCGTACATACACTGCTGGGGTGGGGGTACGGGCCGTACTTCCACGGGTGTGGGTACGGTCCGTACATACACGGGTGGGCGTTCGGTGCGTACATACACGGGTGGTGGTTCGGTGCGTACATACACTGCTGGGGTGGGGGTTCGGTGCGTACATACACGGCTGGGGGGGGTTCGGTGCGTACATACACGGGTGGGGGTTCGGGGCGTACATACACTGCTGGGGTGGGGGTTCGGGGCGTACATACACTGCTGGGGTGGGGGTACGGGCCGTACTTCCACGGGTGTGGGTACGGTCCGTACATACACGGGTGGGGGTTCGGGGCGTACATACACGGGTGGGGGTTCGGGGCGTACATGCACTGCTGGGGTGGGGGTTCGGTGCGTACATACGCGGGCGGGGGGGGTGGTGGGGTGTTCAGCGCGTATGCGGGCACATGTCTCCATGGTTGCTATGGGAGTTCGGTTCAGACGGTGTTTTTTGCGTACGGTTGTGAAATGGGGAGGACGGGAGGGATCGTACTTGCGCTGTCGGACTTTATTTTTCCGCATGGTGGGTTTTTCGACCGGGGACGTGTCGGTGACTTTTCCCGACCCGAGGACGTGTGGGGAAATCTTCCCAATGCGATTCGTATGGACTTTTTTCCGTTCGAATCGTACTTGGCAGTTTGTACGCTACTTTGACGATTCGGACGGAAAAAAATCCGGATACGAGTCGGACGGGGAATTTTTTTACCGGATCGGAATTGGCACCTTAGTTGTTCTTCCAAGATCCCCAAGTCCATCATATCTTCTTGAGCTTGATGCATTGCTGTTTCCACTTCACTCATGGTGATGGCTGCTTCATTTTCAAGAATTGGTTGTCCTAGAGGATCCTGACTCAGTGGAGCAGAACTTTGACTATCTTGAGAACTCTCTCTAGCAATCTCAGCTGCAATAGTAGCTTCTTGATCAATTTCTTCATTCAACATTTTGAGATAATTTGCAAAAGCTGTGCATTCAATGCTATCTTTACATGCATTGAAAGAATCTTCATGTTACTCAAAATCTCCAAATAATTCCAGTTCAGTACGCCACGGTTTGAAGAGTTGTAAAAGTGCCAAATAGTAAAATTCTCTTTTATCAGGAGTATCACAGGTCAGTTTCCTATGATTAATCAAATTTCCTTTAGTATGTTTCACCAAACATCCTTCTGAACCAATCACTGCATATTTTCCTTCATTTATATTCTCTGTAGTATTTCTCTTAAAACTGTAATATTGCAGTACTTCATAGAGACATATGTTCTCAAGATGAGGACTTCTATTTGGATAGTATGTATCCAACATGTTTGTTTTGACTATATCTGTGTTTTCCAGTTCATTTAATGCTAAATATTCAATTTCCTGTATAGATTTAAGTACTCGATTTTGCGTTGCAGAAAGACCTAGACTAACCCCAATAATTCCTCTTGACTTTGAATATAAACTTGCAGACGATAACCAATCCGAACATTCGTACGATCCAATTTCTCGATGTGACAGCATCTTCAAACTAAAGCTGTACAATTTCTTACTGAGAGTCTTCTCGTGGGAAATTTCTTCCCACATTTCTTTCAACTCCGTTTTTTCTGATTTTGTTATGTATGATGTTACATACTGAGCCACAGCAATGGAATTATCCGCAACATACTGGATATCCATATTAGCATTCCACATTGACAGAATAACTGGATTATAATCATTTATATACTTCGATTCTTCAGTTCTTCTCAAATTGTATGTATTTTTTTGAGATTTTCTAGTGATGGTATGTCTCACCGCTGACATGAAACTGTTCACTCTTTCTTTGGATATTACTGGACGTGGAAATCCAAAACGACATTTGGTATAAAACTTTTCCTTCGACTTGTATTTCCGTCGACAGTATTTCCCACATCGATGACTTTGGAATCGTAACACTTGTTGCCTTAAGATATTTTCTTCTGTTCTTTTAGGTATAGCACATGAAACATAATCTTCAATAAAAGATACAGTGTCATCTTAATCAGTTCCACATTTGGGTGCATCCTTGATCCATAGAAGCATATGTATATGATGAGCACCTCTAGCTTGATACTCCTTTCTCCAAAAGAAATCAATAACTTCTCCAAGAGGAGGATTATTTTTGTTGAAGATAAAAGACATCATAGCTTCAAACCTTTGATTGAAATATCTGCATACATTTACAGGATCCAAAGAACACAATTCTTCAGTAGTCTTGAATTCAATGTTTTTAATGTTTGAATTCGCTTCTCGAAGAAATTGAAGTAAATCATCCCATGCGTATTCAGCACAGCTTAGTGTAACAAACCATGCTGGAGTTCCTAAATTCCTTAGCATGCATTTAAGTTCTCCATGACGACGATACCAATACTCATTAGTACCACACTGACATGCCATCAAATTAATCAGTTGAGATTCCAAATGATCATCTCTCTGATGTACTTTTTCTATAAATTCCTTTGCAGAAACATTTCGAAGATGTACTCCTGTTTTTAATATATGGTTGACTGCATATGAAAGTCCAGACAAGTCACTCCCAAACAAAAGATGAAATAAATATGGGATACATTGTCGAAATCTAGGATCTTCTGCATACAATCTTGGTGTCCGATATTCTGATGCAGGAATCTGTATTGATCGTTCGTCATATCGTCCACCTTTTCCAGTTGGGAACAGCTGGGGAAAACAACGAGCTTCCAAACTCTTTTCCCAAACACTCAAGGGATTCCCCTTTGATTTCTTCATTTGGAATAATTCAATAGTATTCCCCAACACTTCTTTAGAATGTAAAGGATGTACACTATAATGTTCATAAATTTCTTCACTTTTGGATATGTCCACTTTCTCAATTTGACCACTTGACATTTCACTATCATCCCCTAAAAGTATTACTTCTTCTTCCACATACACATTTTTATAGTATTCATTATTCTTTGTAAGATACAATGTTGCCTTTTGCACTTTCCTGCCAGATGTTCTTACTCTTAGTAGGAACACCATTCATAAGAGTAATTAAGGGCTCACTTTCTTCTTTATCTACACCAATAGTTTCAATATTTTTCTTTAAATCTAGAGGTAAATATACAACTATTCCTTTTAATCCTCTCTGTAAATCTGAGGGAGGCAATTTACCTGTATTAGGCTCCATATGAACAATAGCCTGAAACAGGTGCACAGATTGAATTAGAATACACTCATATGTGTTTAAATCCATCAGTTCTTGAGGAATAGGTACCAACTCCACATCATTATGGACAGCTCTTCCTGGCATTTTATTACCCTCTAATTTGTTATAACAATATTTACAAATACGTTAATTAGCCCCTTCGCTGCCTGGCCTTCCCCCCCCCCCCCCTGTGCTAAACCTTTTTTTGGCTATTTGGGGTAGTGCGCACTTAGGCCCCAGTAACTTGTTGACCACATAAGGTATTCACGACAAATTTGCGTCCTTTTCTTCCAACATCATGGGGATTCTACAGATACTCAGGGTTTGTGGATTCCCCTGGAGGGGTCCCAGAAATTAGCAAAAATACAGCAAAAAATGTTTGTGGGGGGAAATGGGAAAAACGGGCTACAAATGAAAGCGTCTGGGTTTTTCCCTGCAAATGTTATCAAAAAAGGGTTTGTGGGGCTGAAATCACAATTTTTCCAGCTTTTAGGGAATGACAGACTTTTGTCAGAAAACCAACATTTTTTACACAGTTTTGGCATTTTTCTGGGACATAGCCTATTTTTGCTATTTTTTGTGCTTTCAACCTCCTTCCAGTTAATGGTAGAAATGGGTGTGAAAGTAATAATGGATCGTGGAAAGCTATGCATTTTAGAAAAGTAGACAAAATTCTGAATTCAGCAAGGGGTCATTTGTGTATATCCATCAAGGTTTCTTGATACAAACTAACAGTTAAATATAGGAAAAATTGAAAATTAGTTGAGAAAAACAGCCTTTTGTGTCAACCTTTTCCTCTGTAACTTCTTCTAATTATTACAGCTCTTTAAAAGCAATATACCGTTACATCCGCTGGACCTTCCTGGTTGTGGGGATATATATGACTTGTAGTTTCACCAAGAATCCGACGAACCGAGTCAGAAAATGAGCAACAATTTGCAATGGTTTTTTATTATGTTCCGGGTATATAGCAATTATTGTGGGAAAATGTATACATGGAAAAATCGGTATGAAAGACACCTATGTATTTCTGAAATGGGAACAAATTATAGAGTTTAGAAAACAGTGCATATTTGCACATTTTCGAAATTGGGAATACTCATACTAGCATGAGAATTATCGGTCATTTTTTAAAATGACTTCTTTTTTACAAAATGTCTTTCATTTGGAAGGCAGAAATGCATCAAAAATCAATAGGTAATAACAGTTGCTTTACAAAACTGAATCCCCCTAAGTCTCTCAAAAACAAATGGTACCTCGCTTGTATGGGTAGGCATTGTGCCCACGACAGGAAATGGCTCAAAACCCAACCTGAACACACCACATTTTCACAATGAAAAGTTAGCGTTTTTTTGCAAAGTGTCTAGCTGTAGTTTTTTAACACTAGCTCTGCCGGCACCTAGGGGAACCTAGCAAACCTATACATTTTAATAACTAGACACGCAGGGGAATCCAGGATGGGGTGATTTGACTGCCTCCCAGCAGGTTCTGTTACCCAGAATTCTTTTCAAACCTAAAAAATTGTACAAAAAAACCACATTTTCCCAACATTTCTGTGGTGGAAAATTCTGGAATCTGCGTGGATCCACAAATTTCCACCCACCTCGCATTTCCCAAAGTCTTACGAGAAAAATGGTACCTCACTTGTGTGGGTCGGCCTAGTGCCCGCGACAGGAAATGGCACAAAACGCAACGTGGACACCTCTAATTTTCACAGTGAAAAATTACCCTCTTTTGGCACAGTGCTTAGCTGTAGTTTTTGAACCCTAGCTCTGCCAGCACCTGGGGAAACCTAGCAAATCTATACATTATTGAAAATTAGACATGCAGGGGAATCCAGGAGGTGGTGACTTTATTTCCTCCCACCAGGTTCTGTTACCCAGAATCCCTTGCAAACCTAAAAAATTGTCAAAAAAAACAAATTTTCCCTATATTTCTGTGGTGGAAAGTCCAAGAATCTGCGTGGATCCACAAATTTCCACCCACCCCGTGTTCCCCAAAGTCTTTCAAGAAGAATGGTACCTCACTTGTGTGGATCGGCCTAGTGTCCACGACAGGAAACGGCGAAAAACGCAACGTGGACACACCTCAATTTCCTAGGGAAAAATGGCCCTTTTTTGGCAAAGTGCCTAGCTGTAGTTTTTTAACCTTAGCTCTGCCGGCACCTAGGTAAACCTAGCAAACCTATACATTTGTGAAAACTGGACACCCAGGGGAATCCAGGATTGGGTGACTTGACTGCCTCCCATCAGGTTTTGTTACCCAGAATCCCTAGCAAACCGAAAAAAGTGACCAAAAAAACACATTTCCCCCACATTTCAGTGGTGGAAAGTTCTGGAATCTGCGTGGATAAACACATTTCCACCCACCCTTCGTTCCCCAAAGTCTTCTAAAAAAAACGGTCCCTCACTTGTGTGGGTCGGCATAGTGCCCATGACGGAACAGCGCAAAACGCAATGTGGTCACACCTCAATTCCGCAGTGAAAAAATTTACCTTTTTTGGCAAGGTGCCTAGCTGTAGTTTTTTAACCCTAGCTCTGCCGGCACCTAGGGAAACCTAGCAAACCTATACATTTTTGAAAACTAGACACCCAGGGGAATCCAGGATGGGGTGACTTGACTGCCTCCCACCAGGTTCTGTTACCCAGAATCCCTTGCAAACCTAAAAAATTGCCAAAAAAACACATTTTGCCCACATTTCTGTCGTGGAAAGTTCTGGAATCTCCATGGATCCACAAATTTCCACCCACCCCGTGTTCCCCAAAGTCTAACAAGAAAAATGGTACCTCACTTGTGTGGGTCAGCCTAGTGCCCGCGGCAGGAAACGGCGCACAACACGTGGTCAAACCTCAATTTCGCAGTGAAAAATGACCCTTTTTTGGCAAAGTGCCTAGCTGTCAGTTTTTTAACCCTAGCTCTGCCGGCACCTAGGGAAACCTAGAAAACCTATACATTTTTTAAAACTAAACACCCAGGGGAATCCAGGATGGGGTGACTTGACTGCCTCCCACCAGGGTCTGTTACCCAGAATCCCTTGCAAAGTTAAAATTTTTTCCAAAAAAACACATTTTCACCACATTTCTGTGGTGGAATGTTCTGGAATCTGCGTGGAGCCACAAATTTCCACCCACCCTGCATTCCCCAAAGACTTCTGAGAAAAATGGTACCTCACTTGTGTGGGTCGGCCTAGTGCCCCTGACAGGAAACGGCACAAAATGCAACGTGGTCACACCTCAATTTCGCAGTGAAAAATGACCCTTGTTTGGCAAAGTGCCTACCTGTAGTTTTGTAACCCTAGCTCTGCCGGCACCTAGGGAAACCTAGCAAACCTATAAATTTTTTAAGACTAGACACCCAGGGGAATCCAGGACGGGGTGACTTGACTCCCTCCCACCAGGTTCTGTTACCCAGAATCCCTTGCAAACCTAAAAAATTGTCAAAAAAAACACAGTTTCCCCACATTTCTGTGGTGGAAAGTTCTGGAATCTGCGTGGATCCACAAATTTACACCCACCCCGCATTTCCCAAAGTCTTACGAGAAAAATGGTACCTCACTTGTGTGGGTTGGCCTAGTGCCCACGACAGGAAACGGCGCAAAACGCAACGTGGTCACACCTCAATTTTGCAGTGGAAAATGACCTTTTTTTGGCAAAGTGCCTTGCTGTATTTTGAGAGCCCTAGTTCTGCCGGCACCTAGGGAAACCTACCAAACCCACACATTTCTGAAAACTAGACACCTGGGGACTTCCAGGGAGGTATGGCTTGCATGGATCCCCCAGCGTTTCCTTACCCAGAATTCCCTGCAAACCTCAATTTTAGCTGAAAAAACACTTTTTTCACACTTTTTTCACACTTTTTTGTGTGGGAAAGTGTGGCATCACTGGGCTTACAAATATTTCCCACCACCCAGCGTTCCCCCAGGTCTCCCGATAAAAATGGTGCCTCACTTGTGTGGGAGGTCCAAGTCTCCGCGACAGGGAAGGGCCCAAAAGATTGTTTGATAGGCAATGTTGATGTTGCCTCAAAACGTTTTGTGTTCTTGCCTATCGCGGGTACTTCGGCCTCCCACACAGAGGGAGTGTATGGGGTGCAGCAGCCTGGATGCACAAAGGCGGGACAGCAATTTAGGCATGTGCAGTCGTATGTACTCTGCCATTACTGATTCTGTACTATGTTTCAGATGAGTGAGCTTGAGGGCTCCACTACGTCCCGGCACGTGGTTGGAGACACACCTGTGGCGGAAAGGTGTGCTGTGAGGGTTTTGTCCCTCACACTCTTTCTCTCTCTCACTCTCTATCTCTTTCTTTCTCTCTCTCACACTCTTTCTCTCTTTTTGTCTCTTCCTCTCTCTCTCATTCTTTCTTTCTCCCTCTCTCTTCTTCTCTGTCTTACTCTTTCTCTCTCTCTCTCTTCCTCTCTCTCTCCTAGTCGTAAAGTTAGGATTTTGTCTCAGTTAAACTTAAGTTTGTCTTAATTTTAACTTAAGACCAAAACTTAAGTTTAACTGAGACAAAGTCCTAACTTTAGTACTCCTAAATACCTTTCTGTGAATACCGGAAGTCATTCAGTTAGGATTTGTCTCAGGTTACTTTTGTGAATTGGGCCCTGTATCAGTATGTTAATGGGCATAACAGATTCTGTATGGATATGAGAGAGGCTCTATCATTGTCTATATGTGAATGGGTGTCAGACTGTCTCTATAAGTATGTGAATGGGAATAAAGGAGGTCTAAATGAGTATGGTAGAGGATGTCAGAGTTTGTATATAGCTAAGTGAATCGGTATAAGGGTGTCTCTATGGATATGTGAGAATGTGTGAGAATCTCTCTATGCATATGTGAATGGTTATGACAATATCTTTATGGGTATGTGAGAGGGTGTGTCAGTCTATGTATGGGTATGGGAGAGGGTGTGACTCTCTGTATAGGTATGTGAATGGGTGTCAGACTGTCTGTATGTGTATGTGGATAAGAATAAAGGAGGTTTGAATGGGTATGTGAGAGGGTGTGAGTGTATATTTGGGTATATGAGAGAGTGTGAGAGTCTCCCTATGGGTAAATGAGACAATGTCAGAGTGTCTGTATCAGTGTGTGAATGGTTATATCAGTGTCTGTACAAGTACTTGAATAGGAATAAAGGAGGTCTAGATGAGTATAGGAAAGGATGAACACACAAACTCCCTCTTGACTGGGTAAATGTATACATTACTGTACCCTTTGCTCAGTAATGGTATGCATAGTTATTTCATGAAAAGTAAATATCTTTATCTATACCCTGATCTCTTAGCATCAGCATTGATGTGAACCAGCTCATCGTATTCTACATATCTGTGTATATCTCATTGCTTAACTCTATACATAATAAAATGCCTTAATGTCTCACGGCACACATTAGTATTTTATGCCTTGTGTCACTTTCCTACATTGGTGTATAACGCTCCTTTTATTTTCTTCACCACTTTTTATTCATAGTTGTTGATCAATGCACTTCACTTTATTTTCATCTTCTATACACTTTCTACATTTCCTATTACTTTTCTCAAGCATCCTGCTCAATTTGATCCAACTACTAACACCTTCTGTATCAAATGTTTGCTTTATGTGAAGTTTAATACACATACCTGCTAAATGTGATTGGTGGTGAGAATTTCTCTTTCTCAGTATCAGGTTCTCAAAATTGTTTCAAGAAAGCACACAAAAACCGAGCAGAAGGATGGTAAACCACTCTCATACAAGGCAACCATTAATGGCACCCAATTCAACTTAGCTTTCAAGGTTACAGAGACTGCAAACATATAGAAACAGTGCTTTCATTTAATTTAATCTCCTTCCTAATCCTAGAGCTCTTCTGAATGGTCACATTTTGTAACCCTTTGTTTGACTCCTCTAAAGAGAGCCCGATTCGGTAGTGGTTCGGCGGGATCTGAGATTTACGAAGTGATCTGGGGGTGTCAGCGTGGCCCCCCCATAGCCTTGCAGAGAATCTGCATATCTGCTCCGCAAACCAAGATCTTTTTTTTAAAGCTATCCCTAAACACCTCGGGCCGATTCACAAAGGTAATCCGAGACAAAAGTCTAACTTTACGACTTTTGGTATTCACTGAGATCATTTGCGAGTCGTACATTTGCGTCAACAGTTGGCCCAGAATCTGCACCTGGTCTGTACTCTCCGCACCCAGGCCATACTCTCCGGGTCAGGCCGTACTCTCTGGCTCAGGCTGTACTCACCGGCACGGCCGTACTCTCCGGCTCAGGCCGTACTCTCCAGCTCGGGCTGGATGAAGTGCAATCAATGTTTGTGACATTGTTTTTATGGCTATATGAATGGGTGTGTCAGAGACTGTATGACATTGTGAATGCGTGTGACAGTATCTGTATAGGTTTGTCTATGGGTGTGACAGTGACTGTATGTGATGTAAATGGGTGTGACAATGTCTGTATATGTATATGAATGGGTGTTACAGAGTCTGTAAGGTGTTGTCAATGTGTGTGACAGTGTCTCTATAGGTTTGTGAATAGGTTTCACAGAGTCTGTATGGGAATATGAATGGATAAGAGAGTGTCTCTACAAAGTTGCACATGGGTGTGAGAGAGTCCGTATGGGTTTCTGAATGGCTCTGACAGTTTCTCTATGGGTATGTGAGTGGGTGTGAGAGTGTCTATATGGGTTTGTCAATGGGTGTGACAGTGACTGCATGAGTTTGTGAATGAGTGTCAAAGAATCTGTATAGATATTTGAATGGCTTTGACAGTGTCTGTATGGCTTTGGAAATAGGTCTGTATGGGTTTGTGAAAGGGTGTGACACTGTCTTTATGGGGATGTGAATGGGTGTGATAGAGTCTGTATGGCCTTGGGAATAGGTGTGAAAGTGTCTATTTGGGTTTGTCAATGGATGTGACAGTGTCTGTAAAGGGTGTAGCACTGGATGTGAGAATGCCTGTATGGTATATGAGTGGGGGTAGCAGTATCTGTATGAGTATGTATGTGAGTAGCTGTCAGAAGAAGAAAGTATAAATAAATAAATAATTATATATATATGTATATACATACATATATGTATATATGTATATATATATAGATAGATAAATAGATAGATAGATATCAACTCTCCTCAATCACCTTTGCCCGTACACTCACACGCGGGTGCTTAGTTCGCGAGTGTGTGCCCACACTCCAAATTGCTGCTCTCAAACTCCATGTCTCATTCGCACAAAAATCCAGCCCTCTTGGGGTTGAGTTCAAAAAGTTTTTATTCTTACATGAACTCTTGGAAAAAACAAACGTGTTTCGGCTAACGCCTTCCTCGGTGTGATTGGGTGCGCCAGAAATGGCCATGTTTAAATCGATCCTGATACGGACACGGCCATCAACAAAGGACTTCACTCTGCGTAAACATGGTCGCCATATTGGAGTGACATACATACCAAGCATAGCACATTACATTGCACAATTCATGTAATAAAGACTTGGTGGTCGATTCCGATCCTGGAGAAACCGGGTACGAACCGTCGATCGTAGCGTTTTCTCCGTCCGACTCGTACCTGGTAAAAACACCATACAAACATGCAAGTACGATTCGTACGGAAACACCATTTCTGTATGATTCGTACAAAACACCGACCGACACAAAAACACATACAAATGTGATCCGGGACGGCGCGTACGCGACATGCGGACGGAGTCAGGCAGCTTTTTACATACCAGCAAGTACGATTCGTACCGACAGCACTCCGGACGGCTATATTTTTACGGCACACAAAAAGTGCCGGAAAAGCTAAGTACGCCACGAAGCGTGAGGAAAAGGGGGCCCGGTACGCACTGAACACCCCCCCAGCCCCCCGTATGTCCACGACGTACCCCCAGCCCCCCGTATGTCCGCGACGTACCCCCAGCTCCCACCCCGTATTTCCGTGACGTACCCCCAGCCCCCCGTATGTCCGCGACGTACACGCACCCCACCCGTGTATGTACGGTGCGGACCCCCACCCCACCCCCGTATGTACGGTGCAAACCCCCACCCCCGTATGTACGGTGCGGACCCCCACCCCACCCCCGTATGTACGGTGCGGACCACCACCCCACCCCCGTATGTACGGTGCAGACCCCCACCCCACCCCAATATGTACGGTGCAAACCCCCACCCCCGTATGTACGGTGCGGACCCCCACCCCACCCCGTATGTACGGTGCGAACCCCCACCCCCGTATGTACGGTGCGGACCCCCACCTGACCCCCGTATGTACAGTGCGGACCCCCACCCCCGTATGTATGGTGCGGACCCCCATCCCCGTATGTGTGGTGCGGACCCCCACCCCACCCCCGTATGTACGGTGCAAACCCCCACCCCCGTATGTACGGTGCGGACCCCCACCCCACTCCCATATGTACGGTGCAGACCCCCACCCCCGTATGTACGGTGCAGACCCCCACCCCACCCCCGTATGTACGGTGTGGATCCCCACCCCACCCCCGTAGGTACGGTGCGAACCCCCACCCCCGTATGTACGGTGCGGACCCCCACCCCACCCCACCCCCGTATGTACGGTGCGGACCCCCACCCCACCCCCGTATGTACGGTGCGAACCCCCACCCCCGTATGTACGGTGCGGACCCCCACCCCACCCCTGTATGTACGGTGCGGACCCCCACCCCAACCCCGTATGTACGGTGCGAACCCCCACCCCTGTATGTACGGTACGGACCCCCACCCCACCCCCATATGTACGGTGCAAACCCCCACCCCCGTATGTACGGTGCGGACCCCCAGCGCTACGCGCGCATGGTGAAAAACCTTGCAAAAAAAAAAATAATAATAAATACATAACTTAGCATTTAAAAAAACGTACAAATTCACTTAAAAAACCATAGGTTTCACACGCGTTATAGTTAGGAATTACCATTTAAAAAACCTTGCAAATTCACTTAAAAAACCATAGGTTTCACACAGGTTATAGTTAGGTGGATATTTCACTCGTAAAAAACCAATGAAATTCCCCCGTTATAGTTAGTTCAGATAACTATAACTTGCGCGACCGCCACTCTATCACAAGGATGATGTCATCAGTGATGTCATGAGTGATGCCACTGACCATGTCATGAGTGATGTAATATGTGACGTCATGAGCAGTGGATTGCGGGCGCACAAGTTATAGTTATCTGAACTAACTATAACGGGGGAATTTCATTGGTTTTTTACGAGTGAAATATCCACCTAACTATAACCTGTGTGAAACCTATGGTTTTTTAAGTGAATATGTATATATATATATATATATTACATGCTGGCGGTCGCCAGTAGGTAGTTATAGTTTGGACCTAGTTACCATAGGAAAATCGTAACATTCTTTTCCCAATAACTTTGGCGCCGGTTGACGAATCTTCCCGAAAGTTTCAAAAACGGTCAGCTCCTATCCTGAAAGTTTCGGGGTGATTCGTCAAGCGTGGGTCGAGAAAAAAGGGGGGTCCCAAAACGCGTTTTCCCCATGTTATTTCCCATAGGAAATTTTAGACACGGCTACAGCGCAAACTGCTGAACGGAATTACACCACATTTGGCAAAAAGGTAGCTCTTGGTTCAGAAAGCACCCTTTTTTTAAAATGGTGTAAATCCGTTCAGTAGTTCCTGAGAAATTCAAAAAATAGAGGTCAAAAAATCAATTTGACACAGGAAACCTTAGACATAGTTATAGCAAAAACTGCTGAACAGAATTACACCAAATTCAGCAAGAAGGTACTGCTTGGCTCAGAAAGCGACCTCTTAAAATATAGTGTAAATCCGTTCAGTAGTTTTTGAGAAATTAAGAAATAAAGATAGTGATATCTATGGTGGATCCGCGCATCCTCCCGATCACAAGCTTCATTCTAATTCGCTGTCAACACTCCAAACCAGGAAGTGTTGGCAGCCATCTTGTGCCGGGTGGGCCAGGTCTGGGGGCAGTTGACAAAAAAGTGTGGGGGGGCCCAATCCCCCCACACTTGCCCCAGGGACCGCCACCTCCCCAGGGCAAATTTTTAAATGTGTGGGGGGCCTCTAAGCCCCTCAAGCCCCGGGGACCGCCACCCCCGAGGTTTTCATTAATTGTAAGCGGGGGCACACGGCCCCCTGCAGCCCTGGGGACCACCACCCCTGGGGCTTTTTAAAAAAAAATAATAATTAACCTGTGTGGGGGGGCTCGAGCCCCCCCACACGCACCAGGGACTGCCACCTTCCCGGGGCACTAATTATTCAAAATAAGGGGTCAGTTACTGACCCTTGACCCCTGAGCCCTGGGGACCACCACCCCCCGGGACTTCACATTAAGTGGGAGGGGGGCCGTGCCACCTCCCAGTGCCGGCTCCTGCAGTGTCCCGGGGTGCCTTACTGGGAGAATTTTGTAGCTCCATGTAATTGCCGATGCAGAGTCTTAAGTTGTTGAGAAGGACTCTGTTTCTCGTATCTGGGAAATGTACACCATCAGTTCTGTAAATGCCATCCATATTAAAACACAGATTGTTGTTGTATATGGACCCCATACTATAGTCTCTGAGATAAGCAGAAACAGCTTTATTGACATTTTTTCTAGCTTTCTCAATCTGTGGACAAAATTGATTGGACCTGTTCCATTTCTGTCTTTGGCATATGTACACAAAGGCAGTTTTGGCGGAAAAGCAACATCAGTTCTGCAAAGGTGTCCTTCATTAGCATTTCCAGAGCTACCCCAGTCAATGTGCCTAGGTCATTGCCACCATAGTGCACAATCATGAGGTCAGCTGGTTGGAGATGCAAAAAGGATTTAACCAATGGCATCAATTGGTGCCACTTTAATCCTCTCTGTCCAATCCATTTAATATCCCCATTTTGCAAAGCTAGGTCTTTGTCAATATGCGTTCAGCATACCTATTGCACCATAAAATAAAGCTGTGTCCAATAATCCAAACAGAAAGCATATTGAAGGGATTTCTGTAGGTAATCAGAAGATGTCTGCAGCTGAGGTAGGCAGGTGGAAGAATAAACTCTATCTAAAATGGTGTACAAGATGCTGTTTTTAAGAAAGTAGAGATTTGATTGGCTGTTTAAGAACATTCTACTTTCAAATATAGGGTCCATTTTATTTTGTTTTCAAAGTATGTTTCTTATTGGTTATTTACATATGCTGGAAAGGTACAGCATAAAGGATAAGGTCATGCATTGCAAAGCCAACCACACCTGCTATTGTCATTTGCAACATTGTGTGGTGAGCTTGTGATCTGGCAGCTAAGTTGAATGTTGCATGACCTGTTGCTATGGAAACTGATATTAAGGACAAGGGGTGAAGATGTCAGTTGAGAAGTATTATTCTCTGTGACCAATGGAAAATCGTTTTTCAATTTGAAAAACACTGGGAAGAAATGCCATTTGTTGCTTATGTCTATATGTGTTGAAAAATGGAGGGAAAGTTTGCCAATACTTGTTCAACCTTGCAGAGTCTGTTGATCTACATTCTCTGTGTGAAAAAGAAAATCCTGACTGAGTGTGTGAGATTTTGCATTCAACAGATTTTTTTAAATAGGTGAGTTACATATTTTTGTGTTTATTTTAAAAAAATGACATTTTTATGAAACTGTGTTGTTTGAAATATATTATTAAATGCAGAGGTGTATACTGGGATTATTTTTATTATACTTGAAGTTTGTTTAAAAAACAGTATGTACAGTAATATATAGATTTTTAAGTGTGTTGAAAGGTATAGTTGAATGAAGGCTCTTATTTACTATTAATTGGTTAAATATGTACTAAGAAGGTGTATTTTCTAAAATATTCATATAAGGTGTAGTTTATTAGGCATGATTATTTCTTCTGTGTATAAAGGTATAGTTTGAAAATATTTCATTATTATAGAGAGTGTGGTAAAATGAGGTACAATTGTGCTGTTTGCAAGATGATCATATAAGGTTTTAATAATTATGATTCTGTTATAAGTGTTTACAACTTGTGCAGTTTTAAAAATCCTCATAAAAAAGTGTTCTTTATTACTCTTCTTCATTAAGTCTGTTGAGAGGTACAGTTTGATGATGTTGCATATTTCTAGATTTAATAGACAATATTTAGCTCAAAAGAAAGTCAGTACATTTCATTCTTTCTGGTATGTAGTAGATATCTCCTTAAGTAGATAGTATGGCATAAGTCATTCATTTGTTTAAATTGTATTTATATACTTGTATGCATATTTATTGAAATAATGAGCGGTACCTGATACATTAGAGGACTGCAAAGGTAGTGAAAATGTGATTTTATAAGTGCATGAGAAGTGGTTTTGTGGTTCTAGAATGTCTAATTTCATAGTTAGTATATAAGGAAATGTGCACAATCTATGAGGTCCCCTAACCCCATGCACACTACTGATTCACTATTCATGTAGTGCCCCAATCAGACTGTCAGTCTCTGTCCACTCCTGCAATCATGCTGACAGAACCATGCTCTTATCTAATCTCTGTGCCAAAATACAAGCACTTATAAACTCTCCCTGCTGTCAAGTACCAGCACTCTAACTATCCACTCAGTATCCATGCACTTGTAGAATGACTCAGGCAGTAAGACACGCAGTGCTACAGTCAAATGTGCACAATCTATGCAGGCCTCTAACCCCCAACAGACTATTGATTCACCCTTGGAATAAGCCAGTTAGTATTAATGTAGGTTTCCAATCAGCCTATCACTCTCTGTCCACTCCTGCAATCATCCTGACAGAAGCATATCCTTATCTAATCTCTGTGCCAACACACATGCACTTATAAACTGTCCCTGCAGTCAACTACCAGCAGTGTTACTATCAAGTCACTATCCATGCACTTGTAGAGTGACTCAGCCATTAAGATAAGCAGTGCTACAGTCAAATGTGCACAATCTATGCAGTCCTCTAACCACTAGCAGATTACTGATTCACCCTTGGAATAAGCCAGGAACTATTCATGAAGTGCTCCAATCACTCTGCCACTCTCTGTCCAATCCTGTAATCATCCTGACAGAACCATGTCCTTATCTAATCTCTGTGCCAACACACATGTACTTATAAACTGTCCCTGCAGTCAAATACCAGCAGTGTAAATATCCAGTCACTATCCATACACTTGTAGAGCGACTCAGGCATTAAGATAAGCAGTGCTACAGTCAATTGTGCACAATCTATGCAGGTCTCTAACCAATAGCAGACTACGGATTCACCCTTGCAATTAGCCATGTATTATTCAGGTGGTGCCCCAATCAGCCTTTCACTCTGTCTACTCCTACGATCATCTTGACAGAACCATGTCTTTATGTAATCACTTTACCAAAACCTAGGGATTTATAAATTCTCCATTCTCTTTTGTTGTAGTACTTTAATCATTCAGTCAGTATTTATGTACTCATGCAATGACCCTTATAGTAATGCATCAATATTACAAACATCTATCGAGTATTCATGCAGTCCTCTAAACACATAAACACTACTTATTTAGTCCTCCATTTTTCAAATTACTACCTCTGTATTGCAGTAAATGGGTTGTGATTTCTAAACAAAGCATGTAAAGAACATTTAGGTATAAGATATTTGTTTAATAATACAATACATTATTTTATAGCTTTATTTTAATAATATTATATATATATATTTTCAAAACAGACAGTGTTCATCATCATTACAAAAAAAGTCACCATGCCTAAAAAAACAGAAAGAAGTAATATTTGACGAAAACAGAACAGCAAAAATTAGATGAACTACAACATGTGGGAAAAAAGAAAAAGTCTTCTCATAAGAGAACAAAATATTTATTAAAAAACTTTCAAAGGCTTGTTAGAAATGGGGGTCTCTAGTTGGCAATGGCTGGCCACTGTCCAAGTAGGGACCCTTCTTCCTAGGTCAGAGTAAGCGGGCTACACCCTTTGATAACCCCTGCTCAACCCTGTGGTAACGTAGCACGAGCAGCTAGGCTTATCTCAGAGGCAGTGTGTGAAGCATTTATGACCATACACAGTAACACAGTGAAGAACACTACAAAGGGACACCACACAAGTAATTATAGAAAAATAAGTATCTTTTTATATAGACTTAACACAAGACCAATATCGGTAAAAAGCCACAATACTGAAAAATAGGATTATTCTTGAAATGCTGCAAAAATAGTTCAAAGTGTGCAAAGAGGAGTTCAGTTCAAAGTAGTGGTCTCTGCGACCCTTTTACGTACAAAGTACCTGGATTCTGTAGCAAAACATCCAAAATGTTGCAAACGAGCTGTAGCGATGATTTTCCTCACACGAGACCAGCGATGCATTGAATCCTTGCAGCAAGGGAGGATGATGCGCTGATCTGCAGATGATGCAGGCGGGACAAAGCGACAAACTTCTTCACGATAAGCCGGCGATGCGCCAAACCTGTTGCGTGTGCGACCTTGTTGCAATGAGAAGAAATGGGAGACCCACGCCAATGGTGCCAGGTCTAACAAGGCTTAAAACAGTGTGCACAATGTGGAACGTACAAAAAATGCCCCAACAACAAAGAAGAATAAAAAGAAAAAAGGAGAAGTTAATAGAAAAATGCATTCTAAAGAATCAATGTATGGTAAAAGGAAAAAGAATCAGTTTGAAGAAATTAGAAAGAGAATGTTTTACAATAGAGTTGTTTTTAATTTGTTAAAAGATGTGAAGAAATATCAAAGAAAATCTGCATTTTATAAAAAGAAAAATCAGATTGAAACTATTGTTAAAAAGGCTTTTGATTTAAAAAGGAAATTATTCATTTTAGTTTTAAACAGAATTCGATCATTAGATAAGCCAATACGTTTTATGAAGGCCAAAAGTAAAAGGAAGGTTAAAAACGGTTGCCCAATTGAAAAAGAAAAAATGGTTCCAAGAAATGTAGAAGAAGTGGTAGCTGATGAAGTTCTAGGGAGACGTACTAAAGCCCCAGTGTTTACTTGGGATTGTAGTAGTATATGCCGTATACGTCGGAAATCTATTGATATTTTACGGAATTTCGTACGAGAGTATAGTAAAAAAAAGTCTTAAACAAAAGGTTAAGATGTTGCAACGACTAGATCCTTGCAGAGTGAGAAAAAATACTGGTTTGCAAGGTCATTCTCTGGCTTGTCTTTCTAGAAAAGTATGTCAAAGTATTTTTCATCATTTTAGAATGTTAGCAGTACATCATTCTCAAATGCGGAAGTTAGTCAGAATATTGTATTACACAAAAAGTCCAGCAATATTTTTAAATGAATTAAACAGTGCTCTTGTGCATGGCTCAGTATCAGATGTAAAAAAAAGTTTGTGATGAAATAGAGTTTTGTTACTTTTGTCCTGAAGATGAGGGTAGACAAAGTGAGACATTGATAGAAGTAGGCGTTGAAGAAAACGTGGAAAAGATTAGTACAGAGAAATTTGAAGAAGAAGTTACAAAGTTAAAGGTAATTTCGTGTGAAAGGTCAAATTATACTTTTATTTGTTGTCGACGAACTCATATAAGAATCAGACTAGGACTGTTGATCTGTATTTAAAAAGTGAAAAAGAAAATAATGATAAGTGGAAGGAATTTGCAACTTATTTGTTGGTAGAGGATTGCTTTGGGTACTAACCCCTTCGATGCTCATGACAGAGCGGTTCCGTCATGAGCATTGGTTGGGCTGGGCTTATGATGGAACCGCTCCATCGTGAGCACAGCCCCTGGGGGAAGCGCTGGTGCTCCCCCCCCCGGGGCATCAATGTTGGCACCTTAGAGGAAGATGACAGCGGAATAATTTCCGCTGCCACCTACGACCCCCCACGCTTCCCCATGACGTCAGCGTGCACAGCGCGCGCCGACGTCATCAGGAAGCGCTGGACGCGCTGGATACCATTTGTTTCCAGCGCGTCCAAGAGGAAGGTGAGATTTTGCTGCTCCGGTGGGGCGGGGGGCCAAATGTAGATGCCTCGAGGCATCGGGGGAGAGGAAACAGTGTTTCCTCTCCCCTGATGTCTCAATGCAGGGCATTCCTGGTGCATGATCGCGCACAGCATCGTGATCGTGCACCAGGAATGCCCCCACTGGATACCAGGGATGTCTTTTTGAGTGCAAAGGAAGCGACTCCTTGGGCAAGGGTCGCTTCCTAGGGGGGATATTTAAATTCAGACTTTTCTGCCCCCCCTCCTGGGGACAGATCAGCCGTTTTTTTGCCGATTCTGGACCCATGGGGGGCAGAAAAGCCCACTAGAGCCAGGAAATTGGTATTTTCAGAAATTTAAAGTGACCCCTTGGGCAAGGGTCACTTCCAGGGCCCCTAAAGTTTTTTTAAGGTATATTCTGCCCCCTCTGGGGGCAGATCGGTTTTTTTATTTGGCCTTTCTGCCCAGAAAACCCCACTAGACACCAGAGAATTTATTTATTTTTTAAGTGGAAGTGACCCCTTGGGCAAGGGTCGCTTCCTGGGGTCAAATTTATTTAAAAATTGAATTCTGCGCCCCCGGGGACAGATAGCCCGATCTTTTGAGCGTTTCTGGCCGCGGGGGGGGGGGGAAGAAAATCCCACTAGAGCCAGGGAATTAGTTTTTTTAAAAATTGGAAGCAACCCCTTGGGCAAGGGTCGCTTCCAGGGGCCCTATTTTAAAAAACAGTATATTCTGCACCCCGGGGGGCAGATCGGTTTGTTTAATTGGCCTTTCTGCTCCCGGGGGGGGGGGGGGGTGGGCAGAAAACCCCACTAGACACCAGGGAGTGTTTTAAATTTTAGATGGAGGCGACCCCTTGGGCAAGGGTCGCTTCCTTATGGGCCTAAATAATTCTTAAGACTTTTCTGCCCCCCCCTCCCTCGAGGACAGATCACCTATATTTTTGGGCATCTCTTGCCCGGGGGGGGGTAGAAAAGCCCACTAGAGCCAGGGATTTATAAATAAATTAATTGGTTGCTTCCAGGGGACATATATTTGTTTATGTGTATTCTGCCCCCCCGGGTGCAGATCAGCCCGTTTATTTGTTCTTTTTGCCCCCATTTGGGTAGTGACATAGCGTGTTATAATGTGAATTGTTTTTATTTCTTGTGAATTGTAATTGTAATGCTTTATTTCTCCCTTTTTGTTCTAGTTCAAGGCTTTTGCTCTTAAGACTGTTGCAGGTTGCGGTTTCGTCAATGGTGGTTCTGCTGTTTGTGTAGTTGCATGTGTTTGGTAAGAGACTTTTTTTGTACAATGTAAATGAGTTTCATTTTTCTGCACGAATGTGTTTTTTGCAAATTGTGTAATGATACCAGTATGTTTGGCTTCTGTTTATTGAGTGTCTGAAACATTTTGCATTTGTGCTTGATGTGTATTTTGTTGTCTTTTGAGTAATTGTTTTTTTTTCTTTCTAGTGGGATATCGTTGATTTTTGCTGCGTCTTTGCAGAGTAGGTGCTGGTGAGTGTAGCTGTCTCTTGTAAGTGAATCGTATATTTTTTGAGTATATAGATGTTTGTGATTAAGGCACACAATTTTGTACTTACTTATTTTGCCCAGTGTTGGTTGTTGACTTGTATGTGCAGTCTCCTTTCTTAGTAAGAATAATGGCTATCCGCAGGATTACTGCTCAGCAGGTTGTTGGTATGCTTTTTGATTCTTCCTCTGACCATGGTCCAGAGACTGACTCTGATTCTGAGGCAGAGGTGGGAGGGGAAGATTCAGGCAGTGAGTTTTCTCTCCTCATGGCATCATCCGATGATGAAGCTACTCTTAGTGCGGATGAAATGCCTTTGTTAGAGGAGGACATTGATGTGCCGAAAGTACGGCAAGAGGCATGTGGGCTGAGTGGGAACTTGGTAGAGGATTTTTTAACAAAAGCCTCCATTTATATGTAGATAACTTCTACACTGGTGTGCGGTTGTTCAGGGAATTGGCCAAAGTGGACACTGTTGCTTGTGGCACAATCCGCTCTAATCCTAAAGGTTTCCCAAAAGAACTTGTTTGTCAAAAGCTTGTGCGGGGACAGTGCAGTGCGTTGCGAGGAGCTTCTAGCTGTGAAGTTTTCAGACAGGAGAGATGTCTACATGCCGACTACCATCCATGATGAAAGAACTGCACCTGTGACTGTTTGGGGTCAGGTTGCTGAAGCGCGCAAACCTGTGTGCATTTTAGACTATAATAGGCACATGGGTGGTGTTGACAGAGTAGATCAGACGTTGGAACCTTACGCTGCTCTTCGTAAGGCTTACATTTGGTACAAGAAGTTGGCTATCCATCTTTTCCACTTGGCAACCTTTAATGCTTTTGTTGTGTTCCAGGATTCTTGTCCTGAGTCAAAGATGACTTTTGCTAAGTTTCAGGATTCTGTAATAGGCAGCCTTGTTTTAGTGGAACAGGCAAGTGTTCCTAGAGTTGAAGTGGTGGAGGATGTTGCTAGATTGAAAGATCACCACTTTCCTGATCACATTCCTCCCACACCCTCAAAAGACTTTCCCAGTAGACGTAGAGTCTGTTGGCGAAGAGGTATGTGGAAGGAGACTCGTATGTACTGCCCCGAGTGTCCTTCTAGCCCTGGGCTGTGTGTACCTGCTTGTTTTAGAATGTACCACACGCAAAATAATTTTTCTGTCTGTATGGGTATGTAAATATGTATGAGGGTGTCTGTATGGGTATTTATACATATGTGAATGTGACAGGGTGTTGGAGTCTCTGTGTGCCTATGTGTATGAGTATAAGGGTGTTCATCTATGTATGTGACAGGATGTGAGAGTCTTTGTACGGGTTTGTGAGAGGGGTGAGAGTCCCTGTACAGGTATGTGAATGGTTGTCGCACTAGCTGTATAACTAAGTGAATGGGTATATAGGAGATCTGAATTTGTATGTGAGAGGTTTTTGAGAGTCTCTATATGGGTATGTGAAAAGGATGTGAGAGTCCAGAGACTCTCACACCCTTTTTACATATAGAGACATATGGCTATGTGAACATGTGTCAGATTGTGAACAGGTATATGGATAAGAATAAAGAAGGACTGAATGTATGTGACAGACTGTGGCAGTCTACGTATGGATATGAGAGAGGGTGTGAGCTTCTCTCTATGGGAAAGTGACAGGATGTCTCTCTATGGGTATATGACAGGATGTCAGAGTCTCTGTATCAGTATGCAAATAAGTATACCAGTGTCTATATGAGTATGTGAGAGGGTGTAAGAGTCTCCTTATGAGTTTGTGAATGGGTATCACACTGTCCGTATAAGTATGTGAATGGGAATAAAGAAGATTTGTTTGACTATTTGAAAGGATGTCAGAGTCTGTATATAGCTATGTGTGTGTGCATAAGGGTGCCTATATGGGTATGTAACAGGGTTTGTAAGTCCATGTATAGGTATGTGAGAGGATGTGAGAGTTTCTGTTTGATTATGTAAAACAATATAAAAGTGTCTACATGAGTATGTGAGAGTGTGTAAGCATCTCTGTATAAGTATGAAAATGGTTGAGACACTATCTGTATGGCTATGTGAAAAGATGTGACCATCTATCTATGGGTATCTGAGAGTGTGTGGGACTCTGTATGGGTATCTGAGAGAGGATGTCAGTGTATCAATACGTAAATGGTAATATAGTGTATGTATGAGTATGTTAGAGGATGTGACAATGTATGTACAGGTATGTGAGAGGGTTTGAGAGTCTCTGTATGGGTCAAGGAATGGGTATGAGGATGTCTATATTAGACGATATGAGTGTCTGTGTATGGGTATGTGAGAGGGTGTGAAAGTCTCTATGGGTATGGGTATGTATATATGTGTGTCTACATAGGCATGTGGGAGGATGTGACAGTCTCTGGGTGTTTATGTGAGAGTGTGTGACAGTCTCTGTATGGGTATGTGAAAGGATGTCAGAGAAACTGCACCAGCAAGTACATGGGTATTTCAGTTTCTGTATGGAGATTCAAGAGGGTGTAATAGTCTCTATATGACTACATGACTAGGTATAATACTCTCTCTATAAAAAATTAAATTCTGAATTGGACTAAAAGAGGTCTATATAAGTATTTGAAAGGATGTCAGAGTCTGTATATTGCCATATTAATGTATATAAGGCTGTTTGTATGGTTGTGTGAAAGGGTATGACTGTTTAGTTTCTGTATAGGTATATCAATGGGTATAAGGGTGCATGTAAATTATGTGTTAGAGTGTGACAGTGTATGTATGGGTATGTGAGAAGCTGTCACAGTCAATGTATGGGTATGTGAGAGGGTATCAGAGTCTCTCAATGGATAAATGAATGGACATAAGGATGTCTATATGGATATGCAAGATGATGTAAGAGTCTCTGTATGTGTGGATGGGAAAGGAGACCTGAATAGGTATGTGACAGGATGAGACACTCAATGTATGAGTATGTGAGAGTGTGTGAGAGTCTCTCTTTGGGTATCTGAGAGGATATCAAAGTCTCTGTGGGCCCGATTCACAAAAGTAATCACACTGTTTCTCTCTTTCTCTCTCTCTTCCTTGTATCTCACTCTATTTCTCTCTCTTGTTCTCTCTCTCATGCTTTTTCTGTCTTCCTCTCTCTCTCACTCTTTCTTTCTTTATTTCTCTCTCTCACTCTTTCTCTCTCTCTCATTTGATGGATGCATGACGCACAATCTTATCTTTCTTTTTGTCTTGCAGGCTGTGATTCACAAATTGTCGAGAGATGACACACCATGCCTGTACCTACTTTTATTTTGTTGTTTAAATAAAATGTTTTACATGTACAGCCATAGATGACTGAGATTTGTATTTGTCCTACCTCACATGCATGTTCTTAATTCTAATTGTGCGACATCAGCCAATTTGTTATGTTCCAGATTTCCTAAGGTTGCTCTCACATTTGTTTGTGGTGGGTGACGGTGAGGGTGGATGGCAGACAAGGGGCGCTGGTGGTGGGGGGTGTCAGAGCAGTGTTGGGTGTCCGAGCTGCATGATTGTTGGCTCCATTGCATCTGTTGTCATTCAGGTGTGGCTCTGGGCTGGGATCCCTTTCATGTTGCAGGTTGTAGTCCGACTTTACACCAGCTCAGAGCAGGTGTAAACTTCCTACTACTAACACACCTTATCACCTGTTTTGTACTCTCTTCTATGATTTTGCTGGTGGTTGAGAGACTTGCGAAGTGATATGTTTGCTGCTTTTTGCACGGGTACGCCTACTCTACATCTCATTCGCATTATTTGCTGGGGTCATCCGTGACGATGCTTTTTGAGGCTGTTATCGCTAGTAAACTGGTGATATGGGCTGTTTGTTCCAACTTGCGAATGGTGCGTTAAATTTATCGCCATTTTGGTTGCGATAAAGTGCCGTTAACTCGGCGATGTGTCCTTCAGAATATACCCCTCGGTGTTTGAAAGACTTAAGAAGTACTCGAGTACTGCGCTGAGAGCCACGCAAACAACAAACGAGAAGAGGGCTGCGTCAGCCCCCTCCCGTGGCCATTTCCGGCCTGAGGACCCCATCCCCCGTGGCCTGGCCTCACCATTGGGGACCGTGGGGGGCGCCCCAATGCCCTCACGGTCCTGCCGGCTCCCCGCGTCCTGCAGGAGCTGGCATTGCTTTTCCACACGGGGAGCTGCTGACCTGCCACGCTCCCGCCTTGTCATAACAAACAGCAGTGTCCTGGGGGTGGGCACCCGGGACATTGCAGGAGCCAGCCCTGGGGGGTGGCGGTCTCCAGGGCCATCACGGGCTCCAGAAGGAGGTCCGCGTGCCCCCCTCCCAACATGAGTGAAGCCCCGGGGAGGTGATGGTCATTGAAATAAAATGCGGGAACCCGCGTTTCATTGTTTTTTAAAAAATTTCGGTGGAATTCGCGACCCCAGCGCTTATTGCGCTGATTTGTTTTTTTTTAAAAAGGGGGGGTTTTGCCCTGGGGGTCCTTCTGGGACTCCCTCAGCAGGCCTAGGGGGTCAGGGTGTTTCTACCCTGCCCCTTCTCTTGTTTTATATCTTTGTTTCTCTGTTTTCTGGGAACTCGCTTCTACTGAGTCACAAGATGGCTGCCATCACTTCCTGGATTGGAGTGTTGACAGCCAATTAGAATGAAGCTCGTGGTCGTAGCAGCCAATTAGAATGAAGCTCTTGGTCGTGGCAGCCAATTAGAATGAAGTTTGTGGTTGGGAGGGTTAGCGACTCCACCACTGCCCTAGATATTGAAACTTTTCTTTATTTTATTTCTCAGCAACTAATGATTGGATTTACACCATTTAAAAAAAGGTTGCTTTCTGAACCAAGCTCTACCTTTTTGCCAAATTTGGGGTAATTCCGTTCCACAGTTTCCGTTGTAGCTTTGCCCAAAGTTTCTTATGGGAAATTGATTTTTTGACTCTTATTTTTTGAATTTCTCAAAAACTACTGAACGGATTTACTCCATTTAAAAACAAGGTCACATTCTGAACCAAGCGCTACATTTTTGCCAAATTTGGGGAAATTCCGTTCAGCAGTTCAGGCTGTATCCCGTCTCAATATTTCTTACGGAAATTAACATGGAGAAAACGTGTTTTGGGACCCCCCCTTTCAGGATAGGAGCTGGATAGACATTTTTTTGGGAGAATTCGTCAAACGACCCAAAGTTATTAGCACATAAAAAAATGCTTTTTCTGCTGAAACTAGGTTCTCACTATGACTACCTACTGGCGACCGCTAGTAGGTAATATATATATAGGATCTAGTTTAAAATGCATTTTCCCCATGCAATTTCCCATTTGGATTTTAGCCACAACTATTGCCCGAACCGCTGATAGGAATTGCAGCAAATGTGGCAGAAAATTAGATCTTTACTCAGAAGGAGTGCTTTTTGTAATTACTCAAAAAATCCTCCAGCGCACACCCACATGTAATAACATAAACATCAATTGAAAGTTGTCGGTTTTGTTTTCCTTTTGTTCCCTTGTGATCTTTTGTTCAGTTGTAATGATCTTTAGCCACAGAAGCCAAACATGTTTTATCGCTCAATAGGAAATGTCCTGTGACTTCCTCAGGGCTAAAAAAGTACTAATAAAACACATTCTATTGTAATGTACTACATTGCTTTTGTGTGCCATTTCTATCCCAATATAGTGACTTCTGTTTTGAACATCATCCAAGTTTAATTTCTCAGCGGTGTGCAATTAGTGGAAACCCATGTGCATAATTTAAAGTATGTGCCAGTTCAGGGCACTAGTGCATATGTTGAATAGTATCATGATCCTAAGAGAGTCTCTTTTTCAGATTTAATTGAACGTCTGTGTCAATTCATACGGTTAGTTTATATCATTGTTGTGTCTCCTTTTCTATTTCATATTTGACTTGTGCATTGTGTAGGTGGCGACAATATCTTAATGCAGGTATTTGTCTTTGTATGACCTCTTCATGTGCCCTAATTGAATTTAGATTAATGATAGTATCCACCATAAATTCTATAACATGATAGTGCCTACTTTTATACTGAAGTAAATGTAATTAGCAGGTGTACTACTGTTGGAAAGTGGATTATTGGAAGGGGCAAATGTAGGTCTGCCACTGGCAATAAGGCCACTAACACAGTATAGGGCTCAGAATAGGTCTTAGAAAATTATTCCCATCCTCAACCCTTGGTAACATGGCTGCGAGCAGATAGGCTTAACTTGGCTTCACTTGAAAGACAGGTATGTAAAGCATTTAAAACACCAATTCAGTAAATAATTGAGACACAACACATAATAAAAATCCAACAGCAATTTCTAAAAATAGGAAAGATTTTTCATCTTTAAAATGACACCAAAACGACAAAATTCCAATGTAGGGAACCAGAGATATGAATTCTTAAAGATTTATCACTTGATAGCAGTAAGAAACTTATAGCACCCTATTGGGACATCTGGTCGCAATAGACCAGATCAAAGTCAAAGTTTCAGGCTGACCGCAATGGAGCCCTGAGCCGCTACCACTCGCGGTAGGTCCAGGTCACAGTTTTTACTGTCAGACTTAGAAACTTTTCTGGAGCTTTTTCTCGCTGGGTCCCTCGATGCTCTTCACCAGGCCGATTCGGTGAGGGTTCGCCGGCCTCGGATTTCTTTTACTCCCGGACAAACTTGGGAAGTCCAACCTACGGAGCTTTTAGCAGGACGAACCTGGATGGCTTGGCTGGCTCGCGTTTGAAGGCAGGCGGTTTGGCTGGCCAGGTTGAGTCGGTCCCCCTACGGAGATTTTTTTCAAAGTTGCTCCAAAGTTTTCTGAACTTCTGGAACTCACTCCATGGGTCTTGAAGCTCCAAGTTGAAGTTTTCCAGGTTGAGGATCCTTGGTGGTGATGTTCCAGGTGAGCTCTGTTAACCTGTAGCTTGCAGGGAGTCCACTCTTTAGTTCCTTTACAGCAAGGTAATCCACAGGCTATAGTTTCAGCTGGTGTAGTCTTCAGAGGGCAGGCCTTAGTTTTGCACCCCAACGTCTCAGCATGGCAACGTCTTGCTTTCTTAAGTTTCAAGCTTCAGATCTGAGAGACTCTGCCCCTCTCAGGGTCAAGCAGGAGGTCCCTCCTGACCAATAGGTGCAGGGCAACTCCCCAAGGATATGACCACATCCTGTACAGTGTGGCATTATTTTGTCCCAGAGTGCACCAAATCCTCCAAATTTATAATGGCTGATTTTCCAGCAGGGAGGTAAGAGCTGGCTAAACATACCTCTAGGATGGCTACTTTCCATAGACTCTCCCCCCTGCATCTATGCATTCCTTCCATAAGCCTAGCTCGCGATTTGGGTCAAAAGAGTGAAGCTGTAAATGACACTGAGGATGTCCTCTTCTCTTTGAAGACCATGGTTTACAGCTCCTCCCCCTGCACTGGCATTCCTGTGTAGCAGTGCACTGCCCTCCCAGCAGATATGGTTAACCCCAGGGGCTCTTTATCATCTCTTCAAGTCAGCCTGGCTATTCCACTTAACTCTGACCAATCAGGACAGACCACTGGAAGGCTGTATTTGGACTTACAAACAAGAAAGTCTAATAACGTCTTCTCTGTACATTTTAGGAGAAATTCAACAACATGATATTGTTGGATTCATTACTGCCATTCTGGGAAGTCTTTGAATGAAAGTTCTATCATTCCCCTATCAGGATTTATTATTTAATATCTGCTTGCCAAATTAAACTATTTGGCATGGGATTTGCAATGGGAAAAAAGATTTTTGGCCATTTTTCCAGCACTAGGGCTTATAGAAACATATATTATAAGTACTTTGCTTATAAATACAGGACACCCACCCCATAGGACAACTAGGGAAGACTTTAGGGGCTCTGTATCTGTTGAAATATTACATAACCTCCCTCCACAGTGCTCCTAGCATCAAAGTCGAAGTTGGGCAGCACTTTATCACAATGTGGGGAGTAAAATGTGAAATTTCACTTAACCCAGGGATATAAAACTCATTTTATAAGGGTCTACCCTATAAATACCTGATACCCACCCCTGGGACACCTAGGGGAGACCCTGGGGGTTCCTAATATGCCAAAACATTGTAAGTTAACCATTTTTATGTGACCCAAACACAATAGTCGAATTGGGGCACAATTTGCTTTTTAAAAGCAGTCCTGCCACACTGAGCCACATTTAAAAATACTTCAGGCTTCAGCAGTGCACACATGCAAGTGCAGAAAGGTCTGTTGGCCTGTAAACTGCCATGCCCTATTTATACTAGGGACCAATAGGTAGTTTCAATCCCCCTGACCTAATATGTACAAGGGCCCTATGGGGTAGGTCAGTCAGAGTCAGTTACCACCAGTACCAGTCAGCAAAATACTCATATGATTTCTTGATAAAATCCTATTGCAAATAGGAGCCCAGGCCACAGCATCAAAGCCAAGTATTATTAGTGTGAAATATATCCAATCGCTAAACAACCAAAATCTGAATAGTAACCCTGCGGCTGACATACCTTGTAGTTGGTTGTACTTCTGTCCCACTATTGTCATGGTTGTTTATTCCAGTACTCCTGTCTTTCTAATTTTAAAACAGTCATTCTCCGATTGATAATTTTCAAAGGGTGAGTATATTCTCAGTTTAAAACTCCACAGTTAAGGAGTCAATTTCAGTCTTGTACCCATTTCCTTTGGGAAATTTATAGGTAACATCTGATTATTTTTCCAGCATATTGCCCTGCAAAACATTAAAGCATAACCTCAGAAAATGCAGTTAAGCAAGCCCAAAACTCATTAGCTTACCAGTATGCCAAGTCTCTCTCTGTCTGATTTTCAACAAGTACGCTGTGTGTCCCACGCATGGAGCGGCTTCTGTAACGCCGGTCTGTGAGGACTATTGACAGTAAAATAGGGTTGTTTCAGTATAGAGTGTCCCACGTAAAAGAATTAATCTTGCATCAACAGACTCAATGGTTTGTATAAGTGTCTTATGTAAGTTTGATCGAGATATAAGGAGAAAACTTTTACGGGCAATTTTTATGGCAAATAAACTTTTCTTGTATAAGGATGCCGTGAAATTTATTTTGTACTCTTGATAATAAAATTGCCTACCGGGCTACCACTGGTGATATAAGCGGGGCTATACTAAGAAGAAAAGTGCTTGCATCTTTAGACAACCTAGTCTACGAAGTCGATTGACAGATGATTTTAGGCTGAAAATAATTTTTAAAAAGTAGAGAAACATGTTGATCTATTTAAATTACGTTTTAATTAACATCAAATAAGTCTTAATTCCACGTAAGATGAGTATTCAATTGTATGTATTTTTTATATCAATTGACAGTAAGTCCTCTTTCAATTATATGTATGATGTTTTTATTTTTATCCTATGTACTTTTATGGATTGATAAAAAGATTCGAATAAAGGTATTATGATGAAGTGTCTTATGTATAACACAGTATAATGATTTTACACACACGAAACCACAGAAATACAGCAGGTATAGTTACGGTTATCTACGGTAACTATAACTCGCACCCTCACCATGCACTGCTCATTATCCCACATATTATATCACTCATGACATCTTCTATCACATTATTAATAATATTAGTGCAACATTTTCTGTAAAACTATTGATGAGAAAACTGTGCATGGCAGATCGCCATTTATAGTGACAAATTTCGTGTTGCAGTTCAGAAATTTATGGATGCAATGTTTTGTAGGAGAAGAACCATTGCAGTCTTCAATTCATCAAGTGCAACACCAAATATGTGGTTTATTGCATTATATGTCAATGCAAACAGATCTACAAAGCCAGCACAATAAGACCGCTAAAAAAACACATACAGGAACACATTAGAGCAATTAAAAGAAATAATTTCAAATATCCTTTGGCAACCCACAACAATATTATACACTTCGGTTCTGACCATATTAATATTAGGTTTCATGGTATTGCATATATATAGTGTAATCCGATGGGTGGTGACAGAATCATTGCCTTAAGGAAATCTGAAACCAGTGTGGGCAGGGAATTTCTTGTATTCCTGACCAACTAGATCACATTGATTATACTGTAATCCGTCTGTAAATATTATGTGAATGAGATATCAAGTGTATTTTGACACGCCTGTATTTATCTTGATCCCATATTGTTTCTCCAACATAGGTTACATATGTTTCGCAACTATAACTCCATATACTGCAATGAGGCTGTTCCAATATTTAATGGACTAAACTGCATAATGCTTCCTTAGAGGCATTACGGGCCATCATCTATATATCCATGAATAGAAAATTGTTCACTTGCTTTGCCTAAGTTCAACATAACACCTTTTTAAGTATTATGCTTTTCAAACTTGTATGTCATGCTGACATTATGCTACACTTTTTAATGTCTTATGGCTCAATGGCTGTATGTATGTCCATCATGCTTATCAAATGACTTGTCACATATTCTACTGAGGCTTTATACATGCGTGCCATACTGGTCACTATCTTTGCTTCCCACTATACAGATTATTATTTTTTTTTTTTGTCCTCATTTGCCATTAACCCTCTTATAAGAATCACCAGCCACCTAGTGTGTTGCGAGCGGAGAGAACAACTCAGGGTCTCGGGCTAACTCGCATACCAGGACACAATTCACAAAATGGCAGAAGATAACTCCATGGTGAGGGAAGCTAGTTAGCTTAATTACTCTCTTGAATAATCTGTTCAGCCTGGTGGGGCATATCGTTGAACAATGAGACCGGCGTTCAAGATCCAAAGAGTAACCAAGGCATAATCATAGGACCCGGGGAAAAAAAAAAAAACCCCGGCCACCAGTTTAACAGAAGGTCCCAAAAGGCCACATTTTTATTGTTGACACGTCTAGCCAGGTCCAGCTTAGATGTATTGTATAAGGATGTAAGCCAATCGCCATGTGATGGAGGTACGGCATCTACCCAAAACCTACATATTTGGTGCCTTGCCAGGAGAATAGCATAAAAAAGGAAAGATCTTGCCTGACCCAATATGTTTTCGTCTATGACTAAGATAACCAATGACAGAGTAATGCGCACGGAGCAATTGAGTATAGAGTCCAGTGTGTCCTTTATTTTCTCCCAGAAAGTACAGATAGAAGGGCAATCCTTAAACATATGTGTATCTGAAGCATCCAAGAGGTTACACTTGTTACGGCTCTTTCCTGGCTGGAATTTTGATAGTCTTAAAGGAGAGAGATAAGCACGGTGAACGGTGAATAGATGGTTACGCCTCAACCACGCAGGTTTCACTAATCTATGTAGGATGGTAAGTGAAGTAAGCCATATTTGCTCGCACTGTCGCCCCATCTCCTCTCCCCATAGTTGGTCAGGGAGGCTAAAATCCCCATCCACCTCCTCTAAAATGCTCCAATACCAAAAGGCCACCTCTTTGCCGCCCGCCTGCCTAACGACAAGCTGTTGTTCCAAATTACTAAATTTACCCAGCGGGACAGCTTTCCTAGCTAGAGCCCGAGCCCAACTCTCAAGCTGCATATATTTAAATCTTGATAGCCCAGGGCCGACCTTATTGCTTAGTTCATCCCATGTCAGCAGTGCATCGTTTACCAACAACTCTCCCCACCTTACAATACCGGCATGTTTCAGGGGGGACGCCAACCCATCCCTCAAACACATTGGTAAACCCGGGGAGTCCCACACCGGGGCATAGTTTGAAAAGTAAGACAGCCCTATTTTCTTTTTAATCTGAGCCCAGATACTGGCCATAGATTGAAGAGACTTTAATTTAACCTTCTTAAAAAACTTTTGGTCTCCAAACTTAAACATAAATCCCTGAGAGGGTAAATCCGCCCCAGCCAACATGGCTTTAAACATTAGACCTGTTGAGGAGTTAGATGGCACTTTCAGAAGCATTCGGGAATAAGATAGTTGGAAAGCCCAAGCATAGTACTGTAAATCAGGTAGTGCCAACCCACCCTTTTCCCTCCTCCTTCGTAATTTTTTCCACGCTAATCTAGTGGCTTTGTACTTCCAGATGAAGGAGTTAATTTCCCGCTGAGATTTGTCTATTTGTTTAGGGTCAAAAGCTAGAGGAACAGTATTACATAAAAAAGTAAACTTGGGGAGGATAGCCATTTTAACTAAATTAGTTCTACCAAGTATAGAAAGTGGAAGATAGGACCACGCTTTTAATTTTTTTGGGCAATCTTTAAAGACCCGATCCAAATTAAGCTGTGCAATATTCCCCACGTCTTGAGTGATGTGGATACCGAGATATCTCATTGAGGGTTTCACATTAAGATATGTATTGTTTATATTCCACACCATAATTTCGGTTTTGCTGGCGTTAATCTCATATCCAGAGATCCGCCCGAATTCTTCTGCACACTTAATTACTGTTGGAAAAGCTAAGACCGGGTCTACTGTAAAAATGAGAATGTCGTCCGCGTAAAGAGCTACCCTCCTTTCCCACCCCTCGTATTTAAAAGAGGGGATATTAACTTCCTCCCATAGAACTTGAGCGAAGGGCTCAATAAACAAATTGAAAAGAAGGGGAGAAAGAGGGCAGCCCTGTCTTGTCCCCCTTGTAATATTTACAGGTTCCCACAGGGTGTTATTTACCAAAAGTCTAGCAGATGGAGCCTTGTACAAAAGAGAGATCACTTGACAGAAATTCTCACCAAAATTGAATTTATTTAATACCGCAGTCAAATAAGGCCAACTCACCCTGTCAAAAGCCTTTGTTGCGTCTAACATGAAAGTGGCTAACGGCAGAGAGAGGCTAGAGGAAATATCAATTGCCCCGACTAAATCATGCGTAAGGTCAACCAACTGGCGGCCCTTTATGAACCCTTTTTGGTCTTGATTGATTATTGAGGCTATGTCCTTCCCCAATCTGGCTGACATAATGGCCGCAAAAATGTTATAGTCATTGTTGAGAAGTGATATCGGACGGTATGATCCGCATTCAGTCAGGTCTTTCCCTGGTTTAAGTATCAGGACTATGATGGCATCGTTCCATGATTTGGGAGGGTCGTTCCCTTTTAACAGAATACTATTGAACAGAACCGTCAACGTTGGAATTATACCTTCAGACAAGGCACAATATAGTTCTGCTGGTAAGCTATCTGTACCAGCTGCCTTCCCTTGCTTAAGTTGCCCAATAACTTCTCTCACCTCTGTTTCAGTTATTTCCGAATCCAAATAGCTGCTTTGAAGCTGGGTGAGACTTGGCAGGGATATTTTGTCTAACCAAGAGTTCCTTGCACTCTACAGATTATTACATGAATACTATGATCTGCCTTTTTACCTCTCCTATCCTTCATTATACACACAACTCAGCTGTCTTATATCCACTGGTTGTAACCCATATTACAATATGTACTAACCTATATCACTATCTACTTACACATTAATAAGTTATTCAGGGCATATTTTTATCTGCCCACTGTTAATTGCCGTTCTTTGGCAATACAGCCAATGCTCATTAAATATGATTGTGTTTTTATAGCTCCTCTAATGAGGCTGCACACATTGAATGAGACTGTTTCAGAAGACACCACCCAGTACCCACCAATGAGACATATGATTCGGGATATGACTTTGGAAATTGATGTAACATTTCGTCGCTCAGTGCTCAACTACCACTGTTTGTCTCAAATTAACACTGTTACCACATTAGTTAAATGCTACACTTGCAGTAGCATGTTTGTTAATACACCCTGGTGGTTGGACTTTCTGCTCTTTGCGACCTTTCAAGATTGCAGCAACAGTTTTTGAAATTATTGGTGACAAGATTGTCCATCTTCTATGTTTGACTTGAAACATACTTATAGCGCAAATTGTAATGCAACTCAGTTCTGTACTGTGGACTCGTCGTGTGCTGACGGCATCCATGCCTCTTAGAGTTTAGATATTTTTTGCACTGATGACCATATTTTCATAAAATATTTAGGAAGGGCATTGTTGGACCCTCACTTTCTCCATACACTACAGGATCTCACCAATGGCCTTATTATGAGTTTTACGGTCCTCCTGTAGGATAAAAAAAACAGCTGCACTTGCAGAAGGACAGCTAAGACCATGGTGCACCCACCTGCCAGATTCCAAGTTGAAGCCAGGGCGGTGCTGCAGCAATCTGACAGCAGAGGCTGTGTTAGGCTCATAGGAGGGTCGTTAATAGCAGACCACCTCCGTGACCGCGCCTGCAGCACATTCCTGTATGGTGTGGCATACACCATATTGTGCATGCCACACCATGCAGGAACAGGGGTACAATTCCAGGGGCACCCAAAATATGCCCCTCACATGCACCCCCAGGCCCAGAGGCAGCAGGGAGTCCTGGTAGGTCTCCCTTACTTGCTTGTCCGCCACCCTTTTCATGGTGGGCTCACTGCCATGAAATAGGCCGTGGATTTGCAAGTCGGAATAAGCTAGGCTTTGCTGCATCGATACCTTCAGCATATTCCTGCCCCTTTCTGCTGTGCCACTGCCGCTGGATCCTGGATCTCTGGGGAGGCAGCAGACCTGTGGCGGTTTGGCCGCCACACTTGAAATATGCTGGGCAAACATGCAGTGGTGGCGCTGGTCAGACCACTACCAGGAGTACGGCGGTCCCAGGTGTGCCAAGCTCAAAATAAGCCCTCAAGTCTCCTATGGAAAGGTACAACTTATATACTTGCCCATACTACACTCCCAAGAATGTTTCTCTCAGCACATGATGCATACCGCTCAACATAAACCGCGACTAATACTTTTTTTAATAACACAGCTGAGAATATTGTGTATGTTTCTGTTGATACAGAAAATTAGATACCCTGTTTTCTCTTTTTTCTTGTATATATGCAGCCTTGAGAAAGCCCGTTGGGCGAAACGCGCGTCGGCTGCGCTGTGAAAATTGGATACTTATATGATTATGAAAGAATAAACATAACATATCCTGTTACATCAAGATCGGATATCGATGGTGTTCTTTGCATGAATATTTACAACTTTTGGACTACACCCAGCAATAAGATTGCCCAAGGGGTGCAGGTTACTTCTGGGGTGTGCAGCATTGCCTTTTTTGTATAATAATACTTTAATTAAGTCCTCTATTTTGTATTTCCTCATTAAATATGTGACTATAGTTAGAGATAGGGCACTGGCTGCACGTACATGGACTTCACTAAGCTTCAAGTTTATGAATTATACATCACTCTAGTTAATTCCTCTCAATACTGATGGCTTCATATTTTGTTACAGGAGCTTACCAGGTCTCCTTACTTACTTTGTTTCAGATAGATTGTGTGTGTAGATGTCGTTGACTGTTTTCATATGGTTGCACCAGGTGAGCACCTTATGCTTGGGCCTCATGTAACAATATAATAAATCACATTAGTTGTACACCTTTAAACATAGCTGAATGACTAACGCCTCATTTTCCATGTTTACAGCCACTGGAGTAGTATTTACTTCGCAGTACTGTGAATACAAGACTGTAGGTCTGTGTTTTGGACGATTGCACACACCGTTAAGTGGGTAAAAAGGAGTTCTCATTTTGTACATTATCCATATGGAATCTTTGTGCAACACCCTCTCACATATATGCTTTTATTTTCTTATATGTTACATACAGATTTGGCTGTCATTGAAGATAATGACTAGACCACAACCAATGACTGGTGGCTTTTTTCTCTATTGTAAGCCTTACACAACTTAGTGGCTTGGTATCTAATTTTTGCAATAGTTATTACCAGTTTACATTCTTCCTAGAGACTTTTCCCAGTGACTTTTCTTGGATACTTCATTGAACTTAGAATTGCCGGATCATCATATATTGAATATACTTTTTAACTTTGGGACCATATCCTCGCATATAAGAGGTGCATTGTTCATGGTTACAATAACTCACCTAACCGTAGTCATGGTTGTACAATATACAACCACTGTAACTGATTTTGACTGGTACATCTTTGTTATATGTCATTAGATCTACTTCAATCCAAGTAGTGTTATGTTTTTGGGAATAAACCATATAAACTACATAAGTTTGCTATATTTTCCCTTTTGTTCCTTGTTTCCCTTTTTGGTGACAGATTTGGGTAATAATTTTGCATGTACCTTCACCGAATAACTGATGTATTATTCATCTCTTCCTTACTTTGTTGCAATATAATATAGCCTTGTTTGTTCCTGTTTTTGTCATACACATAAACGTTTTTCAGAATGTTTCTGATGTAGTATTGTACATTTTTGCAGGCTTGATGAAGTCACTTGTGTGCCGAAACACGTGCTGGATGTGCTTCGTAAATATTGTCTACTCTGTGCTGTGTTGGAGACTTTACCTGCACACAATAAACCAAATTGGATTGGACTTAATGGAATACTTATTTGATGGATTAACTTATTTCTTCATTGGACTGTACAATGAGTGCTGTGATATCTTTGTATGTTTCTTTTGTGCAGTGGGTCTTGGGATTAGGTGCCTTTGACAACCATTGCAGCAGGTTTTCTGGGTATCTGCTATACCACCAATCTTTGACTTACCTATTAAGATAGACTTACCCACTAATTTGGAACCAAATAGGAGGTGTGATCTTGTGTCCACTACTACCATTCTGAATATATTTAATAATATTTATATTGTTGTATAAATGTTTTCAATTTATGCAAATATATGCTTTGCTCATATTGTTATTTATTAAGTTATATTTTTTCATGTGAAATATAAATATGTTGGTTATGTGCTATATTTTTTTTAATAAATGTATATATTTTTTAATGTGTATTGTAATAATTTGTTAATATACAAAGTAGTAATTGTTAAGTGTTTTAATGACAATGTAATTATTGTGGTGATATTATTGTAAGCGGTATTGTGTGAGGCAATATTTTTGGCAAATAGTTTGTTCTTTAACTGTAACAATATTTTTTATATTTGTAGTTTTATTATTTAAGTATTGGAAGGCAACATTTTTGTTCACAATATTTGCTTTCCAATATTTTCATTGTGTGCAACGATATAATGTCTTTGATCAGAACCTTGATGTGACACTTCTAGTGGTCTCGCTTGGAGTGAGTTCTGGCTGGTAAGTGCTGTCCCTGAGGTCCTAGCAATCTTCGTAGTGGCCAAGAGGAGCTCCCATGACCGCCAAAGCATCAGCTGGATCTCATAGCAAAGGTTTCCAAGTTCAATTAAACTTTTTAGCTACAGCTTTAGGCATCCCTGCTGGAGAGTTCTGAGCTCCATAAAAAGATTAAGACAGAAGGTAGTAATCTTTATTTGGTGAAGGCACAAAACGTATCTGACCAATGCAAAATTTGTATTTTCCCTCTAGGAGCTTTTCCATTCCAAATCCAACAGCTTCTATTGGAGCTCATAAAATGCATAACTTACTAGAGAGAACTTTGACAGATAGAGGCTGAATCCTTTCCCCCACTGGAGGATTTTGACTTTAGAGACTAAGGGACTAATTTAGAGTTTGAAGGGTAGAGTACACTATATCAGGGTGGGGGAGGATATTACCTATGCTACCCTTATAGTCTACCACTAACCAAATTTAGAGATGTTTGCTGCCCCAGCTGTCATTTCTGTAAATTGAAAGGAACTGCCATCAGAATGTACTAAAAGTCAGTTTTGACGGTTGTTTGCCAAACATACTTTGTTTTTGAAAAACATACACTCCTAGGGCATGGGGGGTCATTATAGTCTTTTACAGTCTCTCACTGCCACATTTTTCCTGGCATTGATGAAGAGTAAAATATACATTATACCCACAACCCTAAATATGGAGAGCAGAGTGAAGTCCTTTTCTTCAATAGACTCTGCTCCATTGGGTCATTGGAGGAAGCATTCCATCGACGGAGAAAACAGGGCCAAATTTTTCAAAAAAGAATCACAAAGGGCAGAGTAAATAGTTTTGTAATAGTAGAATATTTATTAATTATCAAGATCGAAATGTCTGTAAATGAGACAAAGCCATAGATGTCCTTAGGAGATACATAGAATGTGTTGGTGGCAGAAGATTGCCTACGTTTAAAGGAGGAATTGAAGAGATGTTTGCGTCAGGTACATCTCCTATGATTCCTGGGTCTTGAAAACTACCCAACAAGGAGCAAATGATTGTTAGGTAAGTCATGGAAAATCTTTTAAACAAAAAAGATGCAAAAGCTTCATTCTGCCATTAGAAATTATAGAACTAATTTATGTTATTGAAGAACAGAAAGAAAAAGAAGGCCATTATTGAAGATCAGGTTTAAATGGAAGTGATTATTACTTCTTGTAACCCATCCATCTAGGACTTTGACTTAGGACTCTGGTAGAACACAAGGCGAGAGGAGGGCGTGGCTTCAGCGCCAAGGACGATGGCTGCCTCTCCGTGAAGCTACGAGGCGGTGCGGCGGAGGAGGGCGCTTCGTGACAGCGCTGCTGGTTGTTTTCCAGAAAGAAATATCGGCAAGTGGAGATGAAGCATTTCTCCTGCTGTGGTGTAGTTTCTGGTTCCCTGGGGTGAGCGCTTAGCCTTTTTCTTGCCGACTTCATTTCCAGTCAGCTTGTGGCTGCCATTTTGAGCATTTTTACTGCTCGTGGCTCAGTTTTTATGCATCTAAAAATCATGCGAGCTGGGATAAAAAAGCGCTCCTCTTAATTTTTTGCCTACTTTACACCTCTATTTTTTAACTCTGCCGCCTTTGCCATTCTTGGCTCGTATCGTTCGGCTCCTATGGAATTGACCAAGGGAGTACCTCAGGGCTTATGTTTGATCCCAACATTATTCAACATCTATGTTGCTACCTTGGCCAATCTCCTGAGGACATATGGGTTCATCCCCATATCATATGCCGACGATACGCAGCTTCTTTTCCCATTTAACAAATTTACGGCTGCAGTCCAGTCGGCCTTCTCCAATGGGATGAGGGCCATATCACAATGGATGGTAAATAATTTTTTACAATGCAACGTGGAAAAGACGGAGGTAATGCTCTTTGGAGAGGCCTCCCTCTTATGGACTCCATCTGGTGGCCATCTGATTTGGGCTCTAATCCTGCCCCTAAGCTCACAGTTAAAAATCTGGGCATTCACCTAGACTGGTCCCTCATCCTGAAGGAGCATGTTGCCCAAACAGCTGGCTCCTGTTTTCATGTAATAGACCTACTCCGTCGAGTTTTTCCTCTACTTCCTCATTCTACCTGTAAAACTCTAGTCCAGGCTTTGGTTTTAAGCTGCCTGGACTATTGTAATGGCCTGCTGATATCGGCAAATGATACCTTACTCAGCAGACTACAGGTAGTTCAGAACACAGCAGCACGGCTGGTCCTGAATGTTCTACCCAGGACCCCCTCCCACCCCCTCCTTGTAAAGCTTCATTGGCTTCCTATCCGCCCATATATTACATTTAAAACTTGCTGCACTATCCACAAGGCACTGCAGAATTTGGGCCCTTCCTATCTCTCGGAGAAATTTCTACCCTATGCACCCCCAAGATCTCTCCGTCACTAGCGGTAAACACCTTCTGGAGGTACCTCGTGTAAAAAAGGCTAGATTAGGAGGAAAAGCTTACTTCTACCTTGGCCCTCGCCTCTGGAATGAGCTCCCTCTCTCTCTTAGACAGTGTTCAGAACATCTGAAATTCAGAAAATTGCTTAAAACCTTCTTATTCTGTGTTTGCTAAACCTGCTAGGAACCACTGCTTCTCCTCACAGTCTGCTTAAGCACAGAGATACCCCTTCGGGCTCGATTCTAGCGCTATACAAACACATAAATAAATAAATAAATAAATAAATATATTTCACAGCATTGATACAGCCTGGAATCTTGTTTCAAGCTATCATTATTTTGAATGTTTCTGTCATGGTGAATTTTCCTCTACTTCTGCTGGCACTCATGGCCTCTTATTTTGTTGAAGAGTGGCCCTATCTCCCAAGTGCTTTCATATAAAGCAACCTTGTGATGTTGTAAAGGACTGTAGCTTATATAAATATTTTCTCTTGCCGGTCTGCAGCTCTCTCTTTGATGGAATGCTACTTCTACTTGGCTTTTGTGTGTAGCTTGTGCTGCGTATGGAACTAGACCGCATAGTCGACAACTTGGGTCTTTAGTTGGCCTGTTTATCCTTTCACCAACGTTTTATCTCCCTTATTTGGCTATTTTTTTTTCACACTGCATAATTTCATTTTGAGCGCCAGAAGCCTCAAAAGTAATTTTTCTCCAAATCCTTGGCTCTTTCTCTTATCATATACAGAAAAATATTGGTGTCATTGGTCTACAATTTTTATGGCGAAAGCACAAGTTACCCGGGGTGCTGCTTCCTTAGATTCTCTAGCAGATTATAACCCCTTTAACATTCTACAAGATAGCATAGATGAGACAGATTCCACCTCCTCCTCCTCTTCCATAACTGGATCAGCCTCTACTGCCGAACAGATTACGCCTAAACCAGTCTCTAAGTTACCCTCTGCATCCTCTTCAATGACAGGTAAACGCATCAAAAAGGACCCTCCTTCTCCTGCATATTCTCCAACACCTGTCTCTATGGAACTACTTCTTGATGAAATTCGTGCTCTCAAACCCTACATGACGGAACCAAACGCTAACCTACAAAGTCTTGAAGACAATAGGGTGCCGATTACGATCCGGTAAAAACCGGGTACGAACCGTCGGTCGGAGCGTTTTCCCCGTCCGACTCGTACCCGGTCGTAAAACTTTACAAACATGGAATTACGATTCGCACGGAAACACCATTTCCGTACGAATCGTAAAAAACACCGACCGACGAAAATATACATACGAATGTGATCCGGCAATGCTGCGACGTGACGTCGGTACGCTTTCAGGCAGCGTTTCATGACCCAGGAATTACGATTCGAACCGACAGCAGTCCGGACGGCAATATTTTCACGGCACCCAAAAAGTGCCAGAAAAGCGAAGTACGGCGCGAATCGACCAGAGTAGGTGGCCCGGTACGCGCCGACCCCCCCCCAGCCCCCGTACGTACGCGCCGACCCCCCCAGCCCCCGTACGTACGCGCCGAACCCCCCTGTATGTACACCCGTGTACGTGTCGAACCCCCCCGTGTACGTTCGAGTCGAACCCCCCCGTGTACGTTCGAGTCGAACCCCCCGTGTACGTTCGAGTCGAACCCCCCCGTGTACATTCGAGTCGAACCCCCCGTGTACGTCCGAGTCGAACCTCCCCGTGTACGTTCGAGTCGAACCCCCCCGTGTACGTTCGAGTCGAACCCCCCCGTGTACGTTCGAGTCGAACCCCCCCGTGTACGTTCGAGTCGAACCCCCCGTGTACATTCGATTCGTACCCCCACCCGTGTATGTATGGTGCGTACCCCCGAACGTACAAGGGGGGGGGTCCGACTCGAACGTACACGGGGGGGTACGCACCGTACATACACGGGTGGGGGTACGACTCGAACGTACACGGGGGGGTTCGACTCGAACGTACACGGGGGGTCCGACTCGAACGTACACGGGGGGGTACGCACCGTACATACACGGGTGGGGGTACGACTCGAACGTACACGGGGGGTTCGACTCGAACGTACACGGGGGGGTTCGACTCGAACGTACACGGGGGGGGTCCGACTCGAACGTACACGGGGGTACGCACCATACATACACGGGTGGGGGTACGACTCGAACGTACACGGGGGGGTTCGACTCGAACGTACACGGGGGTACGCACCATACATACACGGGTGGGGGTACGACTCGAACGTACACGGGGGGTTCGACACGTACACGGGTGTACATACAGGGGGATTCGGCGCGTACGTACGGGGGCTGGGGGGGGTCGGCGCATACGTACGGGGGCTGGGGGGGGGGTCGGCGCGTATGCGGGCACGTCTCCATGGTTGCTATGGGAGTTTGGTGCAGACAGTGTTTTTTCCATCCGGTTGTGACCTCGGACGCACGGGATGGATCGTGATTCTTGGGTCGGACTTCACCTTTCACATTTGTACGGTAAATCATACGAGGACGTGTCGGACACATTTTCCGACCCGAGGACGTGTGGGGAATGATTCCCAGTGCGGTTCGTATGGACTTTTTACCATGCGAATCGTGATTGCCAGTTCGTACGGCACTTGTACGATTCGTACGGTAAAAAGACCGGATACGAGTCGCACGGGGAAATTTTTTACCGGATCGTAATCGGCACCTAGGTCTCATGCCAATCAAAAAGTTTTGCATTTGGAAAATCGAGTTGACTCAGTCGAAGCATTTTTCAACCAAGTTCCTTCTATACATCAGGAAGTTCTACACTTAAAACAACAGGTTGAGAATTTGGAAAATAGAAATAGGCAGAACAACCTTAGCATCTATGGCCTTGTGGAGGGTCTTGAGGGCTCAGACCCTTTTGTTTTCTTTCAATCTTTTCTTCCAAAGCTTCTCAACATTCCAATGACTCCATCGCTGAATTTTCAAAGAGCGCATCGTTTGGGACATATCCCCCAAGCCTCTTCTTCAACAACTAAGCCAAGAGGCGTTACCTTTTACTTTTTGGAATATACTGACTTACTCAAGGTGTTACAGGCAGCCAAGCTTAAGGGAAAGGTTTCTTGGCAAGGCTCTAACCTGTTTTTTGCTCAGGATTATGCAAAGGTGACTGCAGATCTTCGAAAGCAATTCCTAGATATGAGACCTGCACTTCGAAATTTGAATGCCAGATATGGTTTGTTTCACCCATGCCTTTTTAAGGTGACCTACAAGAATAAAACCACTAACTATGAAGATCCTGTTCTGCTACAACGTTTTTTGGATACTTGCAGGGAGGAGGATATGGAAACTGCTTGTTCTTTGCCGAATTGAATGTTGTGTTAATAATGTTGTGTTAATATGGTTGTCTTTCTTCTTCACATCTTTTTTAGTTGCATTGTCGGGAGAAGAATTGACAACATTTTTTCCAGTTTGAATTGTTCTCTTTTACCTTTGTTGCTATCTGTTTTTTCTTTGTTTGCCATATTTTTTTTTCAGTTTTATAGGATTATGTTTCTTATATAATATTTTCTCTTTCTTTTATCACTAGGTAAGATTTTCGTGGTCCCTTGATTTGTGATGTTTCTTACTCTGGATGTCCTCCTCCTTTTTCTGTCCTCATCCTGGAGCTTTCCGATTGGTTGGGCCGTCTTCCTTATGTGGCTCAACCACCCCCGTTCTCATTGTATGTTTGTGGTATATCCATTCGTTTTCTCTTAATATTTTCTCTTTGATATCATCTTTTGGTCTATCTATTGGCTTACATATTTATTCATTGAATCTCTCTCCTATCTATTTCTATTTGTTCTAAATTTCTCCTGTTTTCTATTTTCTTTTTCCTTTCTTCACCATTCCTATCTTCTTTTTCTCTTTAGTCATTACATGTTCTTTGGAACTTTATTTTTCCTTCTTCTTACCCTGTCTTGGTTTTTCTTTCTGACTCTGCATGTATTTATCTCCTGGTTCTTTTCCCTACTCTCATGTTCTTCTTTTCTCTTTCATTTCCTATTTTCTATTTTCAGCTTTTCTTTCTCAGTTTCTACATTTTCCCCTTCATCCATTTCTCTCTCATCGTTTTTTTGCAGGTTTTCTCCTTCTCTTCTCCTCTGTACTCATCTCTTGTTTCACAATGACATTGTATTCCTACTCTGTATCATTCCCCTGCATAATACTCTTCTCCTTGATCTCTTTTTATTGCACATGTGTTTATGATGCATTATGTTTTGTTACTAGTTGCGCTTCATATCAGGTTTTATTTCAGATTTTTGCTTGTATAAATGTCGTTAAAAGTTGTATCTTGTATATCGCAAGAGAATGGGGATCAAAGCACGAATGCCCGCACCAGTCTTAACGTCCCTATAATTTAAACACAAAACAAGGTGCAAAGAGCTTGGGACACAATCCCCTAGGTCCCAATATAGAGAAACCAGGAGAGACCTAGCTGGTTCCTCTAATACCATACAACAAAACAGCTCAGCACACTTGTAAATATTGAATGTCGACAGTCCACACTAAAATAAGTCTATAACACAATTGTTTTCCCAAGAAAGAGTCGATATGTTCTGTTGATATTGAAATTCATCCTTTATTCACATATTTTTTGCAATCGCCAACACGTTTCGTCCACAATTGTATGTTTTTATGTGTCAATTTCCAATGTGTTAGACCAAGTAATTTGAGAATACATGCATTCAAACACTGTAAATCTATCGTTTCAAGAAAAGGCCCAGTTAAAAGTTTATCGGTGAATAAATGCACCTGTCTTCACGCGGTCATCTGGTACGAAAGAGAGTTCTCAACAAAACAATTGTCTTATAGACTTATTTTATTGTGGACTGTCTACATTCAATATTTACAAGTCTGCTAAGCTGTTTAGTTGAAAAGTTGTATCTTGGAATGCTAAAGGTTTGGGTTCCACCATCAAATGTCAACGTGTTTTATCACAAATTGCTGGTTTAAAAGGTGATATCGTTTTACTTCAAGAAATTAATGTAACAGACAAAGAAATTTCCAAACTCAAACGTCAATGTGTATGTCAGGTTTATGCATACCCTAGTTCAGGCAAGTGGAATGGTGTAGCTATTCTTTGTCACAAACGTTTGGATATTCAATTTTTACGTCAAGATGCTGATTCGTAAGGCGGATGGGTTTCAGCTTCCTTACTTGTTAATAAAATTCCTCTAACTATTTTTAACATATATGCACCCACCACTCCAGATAAACTCTTCTGGCCCTTCATTTTATCCAAATTGATGTTATGTACTGATGATTACTTAATTTTGGGAGGAGATTGTAATATGGTTGTAGACCCTTTTTTAGATGTTCCAAATCTAAATGTATTCCCTCCACTATGCATACTCAATTTACATCTTCTATATCTCAAAGGTCCCTAGTCGATTCTTGGAGTTTATGTCACCCCACTCTCAAAGAATATTCATTTTTGTCACCTGTTCATTCCACACAATCCCGTATAGATCACATTTTTATCTCAAAATCTCTTACTCAATATATTACACATTCTGACATAGGATCTATATTAATTTCAGATCATGCTCCTATAACCTTTGCTTTAGACTTACTCGCTCCCATTAAAGAAACAAGAAGGTGGAGATTCAATAATGTCCTTTTCCTTGATCCTAAATTTACTCCTGCTTTTCAGATCTTCGCAGACACCTTCTTTTTGGAAAATTAATCTCCTCTTACCTTCCCCTCCTCATCTGGGACACATTCAAAGCTGCTTCTAGAGACTTCATTATTTAATATGTAGCCCAAAGGAGAAAGGCTTCTTACCCAAATCAGAAATTCACTTACTTCCTGTATTAAACAACCAGAAAACTCTTACTATTCTACAAAAGCTCCCTCTAACTTAACTGAACTTATCAAAGCTAAGTTCTCTTTTAATAAACTTTCTACTGTGTCTGCCAATTTATATTTACTTAAATCTAGTGCTAAATATTACAGAATGCAAAATAAAGCAGGACATTTTCTTGCCAATTATCTCAAAACCAAAAAAGAACGCTCTAAGGTTGAATCTATTTCCACTGCATCTAACACTAGAGTTCATAAAAATGAGGATGTTCTTTTAGAATTTTCCAAGTTTTACCAAGGTCTGTATACCCCGGAAGCTCCTTTTCAACAGGCCGATATTGACAGTTATTTATCATCTATTCCCTCACCCTTATCCCTTCATGTAGATTTTTCCCCTTTGTAAAAGGATATTCAACCCACTGATAACGTAAATGCTATTCAAGCTATTAAAAAAGGCAAAGCTCCTGGTCCAGATGGATTCACTGTTGAATTTTATTCCCATTTTGCCTCCTTTCTTCTCTTCAAATTGCACCAATTATTTTCACACTTTATTTCTACTCAAAAATCGGAAGGATCTTTTCAAGAAGTATTGATTTGCTTGCTCCCACAAGATAACAAAGATCACACTTTCTGCACTTTCTGCAAGAACTATAGACCTATTTCCTTGATTAATTTGGATTACAAATACTTTGCAAAAATTCTTGCACTTTGTTTAGACTCATTTCTACCTCAACTAATTGGCAAAGAACAATGTGGTTTTATTAAAGGTCATCATTTATCAGATAATACTAGACTATTTTTTAACTTCCTAAGTAAACCTTCATCTTACAAAAAATCATTGGCAGCAATCTCATTAGACGCCGAAAAAGCTTTTGATAGAGTTAGTTGGTCATTTATTTTTTCTACACATTCTTGGTTTGGTTTCGGCCCTAAATTTATTAATTACGTCTCTTTACTTTATTCCTCTCCCAGGTCCTTTAATTTAGCTAATGGCCTTGTTTCCCCTTCTTTTCCCCTCCTTTGAGGAGTTCGACAGGGTTGCCCTTTATCTCCACTTTTATTTGTTCTATCCCTAGAACCTTTTTTAACAAAAATTAGAGCAAACGTAAACATTACTGGTTTTTCATATGGAGCCAATCAATTAAAAATCTCTGCATATGCAGATGATATTTTATTATTCATATCAAACCCGCAAACCTCTTTACCAGCTTTCTTAACAGAGGTTACTGATTTTGCCCGGGTTTCAGGCTACAAACTCATTGCTTCCTTTGAATAAACTAAGTTTTCACTAGGACTGGGCTAAATTTCCGTTCCGCTCGCGGAAATTGCGATAATTTGACATTTTCGCGTTCCGCAGAGAGCGCGAAAATGTCAAAATTTCTGCATTCCTCAGCTTAGCGATAATTTGTTTCTTGCTCGCGCTGTAAAATAATACATTCTCGCGCGCGCGCGATCGCCTTACCTGAATCCCCGCGTTCGCCGACAAGTTTTCCCGATCCGGTCGCGTTCTCCACGAGATGTTGGATTGTTGGTAGCCATTTGCGCTGTCTCGCGACAATTCGCGCCCGCAGTAACGTCATGCGTCGCGCGATCACGTCTTTCTTCTCGCGATCAAGTTGGCGAGCCGTGACCACGCAGAAAATACCACGAACGGGCGGGAAAAAACTTCCGCATCTTTGCGATATTTCCGCGTGTTTGCGGAGATTTTTACATTTTCGCGATACTTTGCGAAAGTCGCTTTCGCAAATTCCGCCCACCCCTAGTTTTCACACAGATTTTTTATCTTCTTCTTTTCATTGGAATCCAGTGAAAATAAAATATATTGGAATATGGTTTATCCCCACTTTTAAAGATACTGTTGCTATAAACCTGAAAGAATTACAATCCACTTTGCGTTCTTCCACTTCTCGTTGGCACCCCTTATTTTTATCCTGGTGGGGTAGACTAGATTCTATAAAAATGATGCTTGTCCAAGTAATTTTGTTCTACTTATCAAATATACCCATTAATATTCCTAAATCTTTTTACAAAACTATATATAGCATCCTTTCAAAATGTCTATGGCATAATAAACCTCTTAGAATATCTCTTTGCGGATTTTCATGCTTATCACTCCTAATTTTTTCTTAGAAATTCCTCTTTCTTATTGTCTGAGTGTGAACTGGATTCTCATTTTTTTCCATTGTGGGTAGACATTGTGAGAGCCTTTTTTCATCCTTTCTCTTTAGAAGAATTAATTTCCCTTTCTCATGTACCTTTGTAATTTTCTTTACCCATTCTTAAGAATGCTCGGAAACAGTTCCAGCCACTTTTTTCATCTACTTTAGATGAATATGCACAATTTCTAAACTCCTCCATCTGCTACAATAAACATATTAAACTCAATAATAAATATATTTTTGGGAAAGACTGACTATCATGTGGTCTTAAATGGACTTATCAACTCTTTCAGGATGGTGTTTGTGTACCTTTTTCGGTATTGCAGTCTCGCTTTTCTCTTCCCTCCTCATTTCATGCAAGATATTTATCTTTAACGGAAGCTGCCCAATCCTCTTATAATTCTTTCTCCACTTCTTCCTTTTCTACTCCTTCATCTCCTATTACTACATCATTTCTAAATAATTCCCCTTTGGCTTCCCAAATATATAAAAAATTAATGGATATCCCAATTTCTCATAATAAAACTGAAGTTGAATGTAGCTGGGAATCTGATTTGGGTACATCTTTCCCTATCCTACTGTGGAACAAAATTTGGACTAAGGTGAGGAAGTCTTCTAGGGCAGCTAAAATTACTCAAACTTTATTTTTTATTTACAATAGATTACTCATCACCCCAGCTAAATTACATAAGATTGATCCTACCATATTTTTTTCTTGTTGGTCATGTTCAGCTGTATCAGCAGATCTTAAACTTATGCTTTTTGAGTGTCCAAAAATTCATACTTTTTGGGTTCAAGTATGGCGTCAGATTAACGTTATCTGTCATTCCCAAGTCCCTTTTTCTTTTTCACACATTTTTCTAGGCAGTGTCTCTGAAGTCTGGTCTACGTCTTTTCACAATATTGATCTCCTTATAGCGGTTGCGTTTCAGCAAATCACTAGGTCATGGAAAGGACACCTCAACGGTATCTTTTCAAGCATGGTGGTAAGGTGTTTGTTACAACCATAGACTTGACAGAGCTTATGTGCATCCAGGCTCACTTTCTCTTAAAAGAGAAACTCTGTGGATGCCTGTTACTGAAGTCTGTTAAAAAAGTGCCTGCATCTAACCCCCGCGCTGAAGAGGTTCCCAAACCTACTTGAGTATATACTTATTGTTGTTTTAATTTCACAATATCTTATGGTTTTACAATGTTTCATTGTTTGTAGGAATATCTTATGCGTAAGTGTTACTCTTTTCCCATATTACACATAATATGGATGTTCCCCCTCTTCCATTTCTTTTTTCTCTCTTTTTCTTTCTCTATTTATTTTCTCTCTTTTTCCTCTAATTTTTTCCCTTCCCTTTGCTTATAATGTTGAATTATACATATATGTGATTATTTGTGATTTTGCACCCCAACTATCCCATCAGCCAGTTGGACTTCAAGCTGAAGGCTTTAGTTGATAGGTTAAGTCAGAATATTTTTAAAATAGTAAAAAGTTTTTACTTCTGGGTTCCCATCTCCCAGCCACTCATCTTCTTAAACTGTTGTGTAACCTTCTCTCTCCCAAAGCGCTTTAAAGCAGCCACCAGACTGAGTTGGGTGCTATGCAAATACAACAAATGAAAAAATATTTAAAAAGTGCCCTTCATCAGCAATGCTTTTTTCGATGGCAAAGTGTGGCACAATCATTGCCAAAATGAAGATTACCTGATGCCACGAAGCTCAACCGAGGGGCCAGAGGCGCAAATTATATTAGTGAGATGTTTCTCACATGCTACATCTAATAAATGAATTTGCACAAAACATAAATGAGAGAAACCTGCTTATCTTACAGTGCTGTATATCCATTGCATTTACAAAGGAAGATTTACATGGTAAATTAATATTGCTTCTCAAATATCTTGAAAAATAATATTAGCAAAATGGAAGTATTACACTTGAGAAATTAAAAATGTAATTTCAGTGACATTTAAATGAGGCTAATCTACAGAGATCATCCTCTAATCACTATTCAGGAGTTGCTTTAAAAATTTAGTTTTTTAAAACATGACAAACTGGTGTCACTTCAACCAAAACAAGACAGCCGCCACCGCCAAGATCCTGGATCCTGTTGTGGCGGTGGTGTGTAAAACAGCAAGGAATAAGTGCAGTACATAATAAAAGTTGCCATTCCGACAGCCTTTTCATGGCGGGGATCCTGCATGAAAAGATTGGTGGAAAGGCATGGAGCAGGCCCAAAATAGGGTCCCGATGCATTTTCACTTATTGGGCATTGTGGTGGGGGTTGACATTATGCCACCCCATGCATGCACTTTCATGCATGCACTGTGTGCCATGCACGACAGTGCAGCTGCTGCAGTGTGGCGGCATTAACTTCTGGCTCACTCTGTGAGCTGAAGCATGCCGACACTACAAGACTACCACCGGCACACCACCGGTCAGGCAGACAACTTGGGAAACAGCAGTCAGGAAGCCAGAGGTTAGGTGGTGTTCTCCTGCCCGTCACAACAGGGGTCCGGCAGTCGGACCGCAAATCTCATAATCAGGCCATAAAAGTTTAAATGAACCTTTTGCATCTGAATAAACGTATTCCAGTGCATTTCATATAACTCCCCCTATTCAGGAAAATGTCCATATTTTTTTTATCTTGGACTAATGGTTAAGCTTTTTTATTAAGCAAGCATTAGGTAATTCTAGTATTGTAATTAGAACCCAGAGCACATAAGGACGCACACTAATTTTTTTGTATTCCTTTGATGGGAGGTTTTAATTTTTATTAAAAGTAATTTTTAGTTTACATGGATTATCTTTTGAATTGAGATGCCAAAAAAATCTCCAGCATATGGCGAAGTTCCTGGTGACTTTCTCCATTAAATCAACACATTGGCAACTTATTTAGAAAACACACTGGTATTTATGCTTGTTATTGTTAAGTTGTATTTCCCAATATTCCATAATGGAGTCACTGAAGCTGTTCATTTGCAAGTACTCCAAGAAGAAATACTGGAGCCACTAAAATGTAGATAGCCCACGTATTTTGCAAGATCCTCTATTAGAAATGTTTCAGGTTGGAAGTACTTTTTCCTTTGTAACTCTCAAGATCGTTAATGTGCACTAATGTGGCAATATGATATATGAGCATGTGCGGGCATCATTTTGAATTCATGAAGATTTAAAATCCAATCCAAAAAGAATTGAAATAAATTATTGTTGCACAGGCTATATTTAGATGATATATTTGTATACTTTAATACATAGGACAAACCACCAGAAACAGCAGAAGTGCAGGGAAGTGAGGATAAATCAGATCCACACCAAGCAGTCAGCAGAACATTACACTTCAACAAACATATCACAGATAGATTGTTTTAACTTTGTAGTACCTCCACTATGTAGATTGGGGTAGAAAGAAACATTTGTCTAAATCAAAAAGAAACATTCTGTATACATTAAGTAGATATTTTGTCTCTAAGGGGATTAAAAGAATATAAAAATCAATAGGTTTCCACAAATAAATAAAATGCAACAAGAAAGACAATACAGAACATGAAGATAGAACAAAATCCAAGATAATGTCCATCAAAAGAGGCAATAGTAAAGGTAATTTGCTCAGACACTATGGGCCTTATTACAACTTTGGCAGTCCTAAAGCAGATGGTGCTATGTGCCGTCCGCTGTAGGATGACCAAAGCTGTGGTGCTGCTGTCCTCCAGATTAGGGCGATACCAAAGGGGATGATGGACGGAGCGCTTGAGCAAATCAAACACTCACCCCCAGTCAACTGATCTGGGATTAATCCATCATCATTCTTTAGCTCACTCCACCACCCCAGTTCAGACATGGCCATGTGCAAATCAGTCTGACCCTGTGACTCATGGGAACAGTCCAGCCCGAACTGCCAAGCCATGTCTTCCCTGGACCAGAAACAAACATCCTGGGATCGGTTTCGGGTTCATAACCCTCATCAGCCAGGCTATCTTGAATCCAGTGCAAAGTGAGCAAGGGACCCACGTCTGGGCATAAGTTACATTTAGAGGGGATTCTATACCATTTGGCCATAAGGGGATTACATGGGAGCATACTCTATTTGCTGAGATAGAGTAAATTATGTGTTGAAAACCCTTTTTTTTAGGCATACCTCCCTGTTCAGGCAAAAGCTTAATGCCCATGTGGCCTGTTTTAGGTTAGCTTTTAATTGTGTTGTTTTTAATGTGAGGACCAAGCTGGAATCTAATTGGAGCTTATCAACATAGTAGATAAAATTTCAGTATACTAATGACTTATCTTTTTGTCTTCCAGAATTTTCTTCTTCTTCATAAGTGCCCTTACTGTGCTCCTTGCAAAGCAGGTGACCCAGTGTACTACCCCACTAGGCCCTAGACAAGAGCACTTATTAAGCCCATTTCCAACCTTAAAGCAGTTACTTAAATTTTAGAATCCCCATTTAGCTACTCCAATCGGCTCCAAACTACAAAGTAGTAAGGTGAGGATTTTTGCTCTGTAATCCTCTAGGAGGTAAGTTGCCCTATAGTAGGCACCCAATCCTTTGGCCTGAGCTTTATCCGTGTTATTCTCAATATGGGCCTTACAAGTAATATTACCACTCATCTTAAGTCTATCTGGGTTTCTTCTCATCATGGAAACACATTAATTTACTTTTTGAGATGTTAATCTTTAAATGATGAGTATTGGAAAATTGTTGCAAAGACAGCAGATGACTATTTAGACATTTAGGGGCCGATTCCGATCCTGGAAAAATTTCCCCCGTCCGAGTTGATTCTGGATTTTTTTCTGTCCGAATCGTACAAGTAGCGTACAAACTGCCAAGTACGATTCGCATGGGAAAAACTCCATACGAATCACATCGGGAACATTTCCCCACACGTCCTCGGGTCGGAAATTGTGTCCGACACATCCCCGGACGATTCACCGTACGAATCGGAAAAATGAAGTCCGACCGCGCAAGTACGATCACTCCCGTCCTTTCGATTTCACAACTGTATGGAAAAAACACCGTACGGACCGAACTCCCATAGCAACCATGGAGACACGTGCCCGCATACGCGTCGAACACCCCACCACAGACCCCGCATGTAAGCGCAAAACTCCCCCCGGCCGCGGATGTACGCGCCGAGCCCCCACCAGTGTATGCATGGAGCGTACCCCCACCCATGTATGCATGGAGCGTACTAACTCCCCACCCGTGTATGTACGGACCGTACCCCCACCCGTGTATGAATGGTGCGTACCAACACCCCACCAGTGTCTGTACGGACCGTACCCCCCACCCGTGTATGTACGGACCGTACCCCCACCCGTGTATGTACGGACCGTACTCCCACCCCACCCGTGTATTTACGGACCGTACCCCCACCTGTGTATGCATGGAGCGTACCAACTCCCCACCCGTGTATGTACGGACCATACCCCCACCCCACCAGTGTATGTACAGACCGTACCCCCACCCATGTATGCATGGAGCATACCAACTCCCCACCCGTGTATGTACGGACCCTACACCCAGCCCCCCCGTATGTACGGACCATACCCCCACCCATGTATGCATGGAGCGTACCAACTCCCCACCCGTGTATGTACAGACCGTACCCCCACCCGTGTATGAATGGAGCGTACCAACACCCCACCAGTGTATGTACGGACCGTACCCCCCACCCGTGTATGTACGGACCGTGCCCCCACCCGTGTATGTACGGACCGTACCCCCACCCCACCTGTGTATGTACAGACCGTACCCCCACCCATGTACGTACGGACCGTACCCCCACCCCACCCGTGTATGTACGAACCGTACCCCCACCCCACCCGTGTATGTACGGGCCGTACCCCCACCCGTGTATGCATGGAGCGTACCAACTCCCCACCCGTGTATGTACGGACTGTACCCCCAACCGTGTATGAATGGAGCATACCAACACTCCACCAGTGTATGTACGGACCGTACCCCCCACCCCTGTATGTACGGACCGTACCCACACCCGTGTATGTACGGACCGTACCCCCACCCCACCCGTGTATGTACGGACCGTACCCCCACCCGTGTATGCATGGAGCGTACCAACTCCCCACCCGTGTATGTATGGACCGTACCCCCATTCCACCAGTGTATGTACGGACCGTACCCCCACCCGTGTATGCATGGAGCGTACCAACTCCCCACCCGTGTATGTACGGACCGTACCCCCACCCCACCAGTGTATGTACGGACCGTACCCCCACCCCACCAGTGTATGTATGGACCGGACCCCCACCCGTGTATGCATGGAGCATACCAACTCCCCACCCGTGTATGTACGGACCGTACCCCCACCCCACCAGTGTATGTACGGACCGTACCCCCATCCCACCAGTGTATGTACGGACCGTACCCCCACCCCACCAGTGTATGTACGGACCCTACACCCAGCCCCCCCTGTATGTACGGACCGTACCCCCATCCGTGTATGCATGGAGCATACCCACTCCCCACCCGTGTATGTACGGACCCTACACCCAGCCCCCCCTGTATGTACGGTGCAAAACACCACCACCGATGGACTGTGCGGACCAACACCCTGCCCGTGTTCGTACGCACCCTACCCCAGGCCCACACACCAGCACCCTCACCCAACATCGGGCATGTACGAGTCATACTAAGCCATAGCAAAGGACAGCACTGTACAACACCATGGCCCATGTACGCACCGTACAGACGCAAAAAAACACTCCTACTGAACCATGACAAACCAAAAAAACACAAGGAGAGTCAATTCGAGGCACACAATACCACAAAACATTTCCAACAAGGCCAAATACATCCTATACACTGACCTGCAACTGACAAACAGCTAAACAGAGACCCAAACCACTACCACTCCTTATAACACACCCACCCAAAGTTCAAACACAGCCACACCCACAAATGGACCAATAAAAAGGCCCAACACACACAAACCATGATCCTTTGCAACAGATCCACTGCTGCCAGACCCCAGAGACAACGCACTGCACCATACTTCAACCATCAATACACCTTACACTTGCACTCTTTCACACAACCACCATCACAAACACACCCTCATCACATTCACACACACACACCCACACACCCACAACCATCCACACCCACACCCCCACAACCATCCACACCCACACCCCACACTATGCCCACCAGCAAGAATCCAAAGTTCACAAAGGTCGAGCTGGAGGTCCTTGTCGACGAAATCATCAGAGTCGAGCCACAGATCTTTGGAACATTGGTCAGACGGACCAACATATTAGAAAAATCAGACATGTGGCAGAGGATAGTCAATTCCGTGAATGCTGTTGGGGCCACCAGAAGGACCAGGCATGAGTGCCAAGCCAGGTGGTACGATCTGCGGAGGACGGTCCGCCGCAAAATGACGGACGACCACAACCAGGCCAACATGTCTGGAGGAGGTCCGACCCGCAGACCGGTACACTACCATCCCTGGGAGGAGAAGGTGATGGCCACGCTGCCGCCGTTGGGAGTAGACGGACTAGAAGGAGTCCGAGAGCCTGGTGAGTACACAAACAACTCACCACACATGGGGGGAACGCCATATACAACCCAAATACCAATCATGCACACAACCCCCCCAAAGCCAGCACCGGACACAACCACACTCCAAAAACACACACATGCCACTAGCGCCTCCATGCCCCATGCCCCAAGTAAGGCCATGCCAAGTCACAGGCCATACAAAACACCAACACAAGACAGGATGTCCCCGATGCCGGGAGGGTGGGCCTCAAAACTAACATAGAGCAACTCTGAAGCACACAACAATGCCCTCAGCCCATATGGCTTAGGGCACAGCCATACAAACATTGTGTCCCCACACAGTACTGTTTTGCCTGCTAATGGTGGCCGCGTTGCAGGACGACATGGGTATGAAGGCACAATTTGCACATAACAGCAGCTAATGAAGACACAGCACACTGAAAGAGTGTCAGCCCACACCGCCACAGCAGCAGCACAGACTCAGACACTCCGCCCAATGGGTGCCGGCAGAGAAGAAACAAACCCACATGAACAAGCCAATGGCCTTTGAAAGACCTGAAATCTGTGTGTGCCCAGGAAGCTGGGCTGAGGTGACAGAGGGTGACACACAGAGGGAGGGAGAGGGGCAGAGAGAGGGACAGAGACAGAGGTGGACACAGGGAGACAGACAGAGGGAGGGAGGAGGCTGACAGAGGGAGGGAGAAAGGGAGACAGAGGGAGACGGACAGAGGGAGGAGGCTGACAGAGGGAGAGAGAAAGGGAGACGGACAGAGGGAGGAGGCTGACAGAGGGAGGGAGAAAGGGAGACGGACAGAGGGAGGAGGCTGACAGAGGGAGGGAGAAAGGGAGACGGACAGAGGGAGGAGGCTGACAGAGGGAGGGAGAAAGGGAGACAGACAGAGGGAGGAGGCTGACAGAGGGAGGGAGAAAGTGAGACGGATAGAGGGAGGAGGCTGACAGAGGGAGGGAGAAAGGAAGACGGACAGAGGGAGGAGGCTGACAGAGGGAGGGAGAAAGGGAGACAGAGGGAGACCAAATCACCCTTGGGTGGTGTGGCCATGTCCGCTCGTCAGCAGGTGGACTGTGTGCATGTAGACAAGGTTTCGCAGTGCGTGAACCCCCCCTTCAACCTTTGATGAACACTAGGCCATGTGTCAATCTGTGCATGAGTACATCCGTGCTGCAGGCACAAACAGAACCTTACACCCAGTATACCCACCCACTGTGTTTGTCAGAACCCTGTCACAAATTGTTAAGTTACCTACCTGCATTCTCAAATAGCATGGAAAAAACAACATTTGGCCACGTACAGTGCAACACGTAAGGCGGCTCTGCATGGCTTGCTACGCCCGCTCACTACACTGCTGACTGCGTTCCCAAAAGATGCATCAACTAAGATTGTGTCACACATAGGTAAAGTGTCGAAACCTGTGGCCAAGGGAAATACCCATGCACAAGTGCACTGTGAGAGGAATGCTAGCCAAATCCAACCACCCAGAGGAACTGTGCCAAATCAAAAATGAATGAAACATGGATGTCGCATGTAACACAATTAACACTGTCTCTCTCACACACAGGTCAACATAGTCGATCTCCCCCCAACACTGGGGGGGAAGACTCACAGGACCAGGCTCTGTGTGAAGAGGACCCCACCGGCAGCGATGACTCTCACCACTCCGTGGATGACCGAGACCAACCTGGCCCCTCTGGTGTCCAACCACCTGCAGCACCTGCGTCAGGTACAACTGTGCCAACCACCACCCCCATTCTTGCCACATCCCAGGAGACACCCAGGAGCCGTGCCCGCACACAACAACGCAGCCAGTCTGTCCAGGAGGGACAAGATTCTCCGGGCACCCAGGAGGAGGCAGGCGACACCGCAAATGCCATCCCTCAGGGGTCCCGGAGACCCGATGTGCCCACAACGGCAGGCCAGGCGTAAGTGGGCAGGGGTGGTGGGAGTGGAGGACGGCAGAGGCACGAACCTGCCAAATTGGCTCAGGACCCGGCTATGTCACACGTCAGAAACATCCTGGATGCATTCCGGCGTGACTCCAGAGGCATCGACCAGGTAGTGGGGACCCTCAATGAGATGAAGACCATGCAGGTCAAGCATCATGCCAGGATGTAGGCAAGACTGGATGAGCTCCTGGCGGTGCACAGGGACGTGAGCCAATCACTCCGTCAGATCGCCCAAAGCCTGGCAAACCCTCCCTGTGCCACCAGGCGTAGAGCACCACCAGAAACAGGGAGGGAGGAGGAGGAGGATTCATCTGACGGAGTGACCCTGGCATCGTCAAGGCCTGCTTCTGAGGGTCCCTGCAGGAAGGTGGGTCATCCACGAAAAAGACCGTGAGAGTCAGCGGAACATCACCATCTCCCAGGTCACCTGGCCTGGCACCTGGCCCTCTGGCCCAACAGCAGCACAGCAGCATAGGACATTCTCTGCCACATGGCCTTGCTGGTCACTGTCTGACCAATGTTGACAAAGACTGTGGCACAGACTCTGATGACTTTCAATGGCAAGGACACCAACTCCCCCTGTGAACTTTGGATTCTACACTCCCGCGAAGCACCTCTTGTCACCCCCCCAAACACGCACCCCAGCACAAATAAAATTCATCACAATCACAAGATGATGCCGTCATTTTGCATTATTCCACTACATGTATGTGTTGTAAAGTCAAACCATGCCTTATTTCTGAAGTAACTCCAAACATCCATACCCTGGGGTCTGAGTCTGGCACAGGACACACATGGGTCACAATGTACCATCCAAGACAGACATGGAGCACCATACTCACCCGTGATGGGCCCAACCAGCTGAGGGGGTGCCTGCGCAACTGTGCCTACAGACCTATTTAGAAGAGCAACAGTCATGCGCAGAGGTCAGGGATCATGTGGAGTGTCCCGGGGTGGGAGTCCCAGGTATGTGTAGACACGTGGCAGAACCATGTCCTGCATGCTTGAGTCAGGTGGATGTGGAGAATGGTGGGCCAGCCAAGGTTGGATGCATGGAGATGGCACGATTGGGTGTTGGATCACAGTGCCACAAGGTTGTGTTGTGCTTGTGGGCTGCATCCTGAGTGTGTGCGTGGATTGAGAAGGTCATCCTGCAGCTGGCAGTGATCCACTCCCCCCATCTCTGTTTGACATTGATGTGGCCTGGTCACCGGATGTAGTAGCAGAACTGTGCAGATGCACCCTGGATGTGGACAAGTATCATGGGATTTCTAACGCACATGTCCGTAGAGTGCAGGGTAGGATTAGACACGGATGTCGTAGTTGACCTGGGGGATGGTCTCCCTCTTGCCTTGAGGTGGATGGAACTGGGGATCTTGTGCATAATGCAGAGTGTGCTGCCGCATGAGGCACAGATGCTGCTGATCAGCATAGCACATGTCAGCAAGCAATCCATGATGAACACCAGCTCGTTTGCGTGGACACTGGGTGCCCTTGCTGCAGGGTCTGCAGCAGCATGCACCATGTGAAGGAAACAATGCCACAAGTAGCACACAAAGACAAGGATCTCAGGAAGGAACTATTCAAAAGGTGTATGTCAAGGAAGGAATGTCTGGTTCAACATGGCACACACACACACAATGGATTCACATGCAGCACAGTGGCCGTCCTGGAGACTGACATGCCACAATACCTACACAGCCATGGACATCATGCACAAGACAGAATCTAATCCCTGACAAACAGCTTGCATCTTGCTACTCTACACATAGACTCATATGCACCATCTCTGAGAACAATGCCAGACATGCCGCATGCACAGTGGCAACAGACCACCATTGACAGAGATGAGGCACCTTGGAGGCAGAGGGACACCTTTATTACTCATGTGTGTCAGAATGCTAATGCAAATCTGTCAACACATACACAGGTCATGTGGATGAACACGTGGGACCAACACTGGCACCCCCCTTACCACCACAGATGCTGGAAATACATGGCACTGGCACACAAGTGACGGGTTACAGCTAAACACCCCCTGATGCTCACGGAGAGGCTGCTATACACCATTGAGCCTCTAATGGGGAATTCACACACCATGTCAACCCCGTGCAACCCGTATGTTTCCGAGGGCAGTGTTACACACATTGATGGCTCCATCACAATCCACAATCCCATTACAGATGACTGTCACCAAGTCTGACCATCAATAAAGGTGAATTCTGCTCCATGTCATGTGCCCCATGGTGATTCTACATGTATGTAAAGTGTCCAAACATGAACAGGAGCAGTGCACACACATTCAAAACAAATACCACTCCCAAAAAGCCGCGCTGCATCCCTTACCCGAAGGAGATTTTCAAACTTGTCCGTGCATGTAACGCTGATTCAGCACATGTTGCTGTGTTCATGAGGAATAGCAGCAGACAGCATGCCCAAGTACCTGTGGATGGGAGACACACCAGAAGTCAGCCAAAAGAAGCACATCCGCATGCATGTGCATGTACTCGACACGTATTAGGTTGTCAACATGCTAGGTGACAATGATGACTCTGGAAAAACATTCTTCTATTGCACCATCACTCGAGTGACACATCCAAACACACCTCTGACTCACTTGGAAGACATGCACACTGCAACACTTGCCACACACAGCCCAATGCATGCACTGGAACTCACCACTAATCAAAGAAGTCGCGTATGAGCCGACTCCGCATGTCCTCTACTGCCTCCTCCTCCTCCACATCACTTGCCTCGTGACCAAGCCCTTCATCCTCCACGGGTGGATGGTCCTGCTCATCTGGATCCAAGATGAGTGGCACAGCTTTCTCCACTGCCATGTTGTGCAGCATGCAGCACACGAGGAATATCTTGCAGACCTTCACCGGTGCATATGGGAGTGCGCCACCGGTCTTGTAGAGGCAACGGAATCGGCTCTTCAGGAGGCCAAACGTCCTCTCTATCACTCGCCTGGTCCGCCCATGGGCGTTGTTGTAGCGATGATCGGCAGCTGTGCTGGGGTTGCGGAGAGGCATGATCAGCCATGGCATGTTGGGATAGCCAGCGTCCCCTACATGGAAACATCATGGACAAGAGTGGGTCAGGAGAAGCAGTAAGACAGGAAGATGACGTTAAATACAGGACTGCCAGAGTATACCCACCAACAATACATGTTCGTTCGTTGCGCAGCTGCAGCATCATTTCAGGCACCCTGCTACGCCTCATGATGTACGCATCGTGTGCTGATCCTGGAAAACGAGCACAGACATGTGAAATAACCATCTTGGCAAGACACACCGCAAGGGCATTAATGGAGTGGTAATGCTTGGGGTTACGGAAGGCTACCTCCTGTGCCTGTGGTGGTACCAAAGCCACATGTGTTCCATCTATGGACCCAATGACTGGGGCATCCCTCCCAGGGCATAGAACTCATGCTTGACAGCTGTCAACTGCTCAGGAGTTGGGAATTTAATGAACTCATCCAGGTGCTCCAACATGGCCTCTAAAAAATCATGCAGAACACGGCTGAACATGCTTTGGGACATGCCACCGACATGGGCAATGGTATGTTGAAAGGTACCCGTGGCCAAGAAATGTAGGGCTGCCATCACCTTCATCTTGGGTGTCAGTGCAGTAGGATACCTGTGTAGCGGTTGGAGGTGTGGTGCCAGACGTGTCGTCAGGTCCTCAATCAAGCGTTGGGGGAAGCGGTAGCAGCGTGTACAGTCATTTTCCCGCATGTCAGCCAAGTCCGGAATTGGTCGAAGTAGAGGCGGAGCCCTGCAGTGAATTAGAAGGGACAACGAAGAGTGAGTACAGTACACCACCAATGTCAATGTACAGAGCACATGCTCAACAGGCAATACACATATGCTACATACAGAGTCAGGTCTGTGCAATATGCCCTGGACACGTATGCCAGGCATGTGACACTCCTACCAAGAGCTAGCTACAAACGTTGATTCTCAACCTCAATATGCCATGCCATGAAACTAGCTATGGGCCAGTGTAAGTGAGCAGGCAGACGCATTACAGGAGTTACAGACATCCAAATATGTGCAGAAGGAGGATGTTTATTGTACAGACAGGTTGCGGAACACTAGAGGCACAGGTCACATGTCAAAGAATAAGGACAGACCACACACCTTGCCATGAAGGATTACATGTCAAGACTGATCACACATACATTGAGAGTATGCAGTTATGTCCTTGGTTTGGAACTCCGTGTCAATGCATACATACACACCTAACGTCGGATTACACATATGTGCTGGTGTGTGTAACAGCGTGCCATGCTCATCTACACACAGACACATGTTGGTTGCAGCAACTGCAGATGCATTTGACCAAACACCTACAGCAAACCTATGGGAACACATGACACACACATGACATAGCTACAGCGTGCAACGCGAGCATTCACTTGTCAGGGGTAACATTCCGTGTACCTGGCATCAGGGGACATTTGCGGGTGTCGGTGACTGTGCCATGCCAGTGATGCATGGCCCACCAAGTCAGTACAACATGCACACATGTCAAAGGAGTGAAGGGGATGTGTGGCACATAGGGCACCATCACACGTGACATGTGTACACAGTTCATCATACTGTAATTTGCTTCACACCTCAGGAGTATCGTGCCACATCACAGCCTGACCCACCTGTGCCTGACACATGTAGTAATGCACCGACAATGCCTTGATGTCCAGCCTTGGCCATGTATGACAGCTCAATTCATTCCTGTGTGCCGCCTGTCACCACTGTCAGGTGTGAATCCCACCGTACATATGCTCCGAGGGCGTGTGTGGGGTCCCTATCACTATGGTGGTGCTGGCGTATGCGTACGCCACAGTGATACGGACCGTACACGCGTGTGTAGAGTCCCTATCACTATGGTGGTGCTGGCGTATGCGTACGCCATAGTGATACGGACCGTACACGCGTGTGTAGGGTCCCTATCACTATGGTGGTGCTGGCGTACGTGTACGCCATAGTAGTCCGGACCGGACACGCGTGTGTACGGTCCCTATCACTATGGTGGTGCTGGCGTATGCGTACGCCATAGTGATACGGACCGTACACGTGTGTGTACGGTCCGAACTACTATGGCGTACACGTACGCGAGCACCCCCATAGTGATAGGGACCGACCCTACACACGCGTGTGTATGGTCCCTATCACTATGGGGGTGCTCGCGTACGTGTACGCCATAGTAGTCTGGACCGTACACACGCGCGTGTAGGGTCTGTTGTAATGCATTTGGGGTGCCCTAGGGCTGTGGAACGCACTGTACCTGTGTTGTGACATAGGATTGACATAGGGGACACATGAGGGACAAGTATAGGGGCCTAAATGCATGCTGGTTGTCATGGAGACCGAGTTTCAGGTTTGAATTTTGCATCATGTGGCCAGCAGAAGTCGGTTGGAGACAATATACTTTGTTGCAATGTGGTTGTTGACATTACCTCATGCTCAATTTTAAGACCATGCAAAGCCTGTCACTGGGGTAGTTTTAAAATGATTGGACGACACGTAGGATGCAAATGTGACTGAGCCAATCACTCTGTACTCCTGTAAATGAAACAGGCCAGCAAAGAAGATATAAGGCAGCCAGGTCCCTTGAGAGAGCACTTGCCTGCACATCCTTTCATTCCACAACACTGCTGCTGCTTGTGATTCCTCTGGTACCATGTCCAGGTCTGTGGAGAGGGCCCAGCCATTCACCATGGAGGAGAATATGGCGTTGGTGGATGTGATCCTCCCACAGTACACCATGCTGTATGGTCGACCAGGGGAGCAGGTGAGTGCAGACTCCACTAGCTTAAACTGTGCCCCTTTTTGTGACTGTGACTTCTGGCATTGTGTCCAGGTGTGACAGACATGCAGGGTTCTTCATAGTGGTTCCCAGGGGGGGGGAAGGGCTCATGTCTCCCATGCAGAGCATGCTGTAGTTCCTGTGTGCACAACGCACTAGCATGGTGCTTACTGTGACGATCACTGCATGGTGCATGCCGCTTTCGGACTGCCTAATCCTCCTGGAAATGTTGTTTCTACAGTCCTGATGTGAGTATGTGCTCCCCCCAGGGTGACAGGTGCCAGGACCCACAGATGTGTGTCTGTTCAGTGTACCTGTGGTGAGAGTGTCCAAATGATGTGGTCGTCCCCTGGACCTTGGTGTGTGTGTGTGAGTCCCCTGTCATGTGGGTGTGTGCATTTGTGGAGTGTTGCACCCCAGCTGCATGTGGGATGGATACACCCTGCCCATCTGATGTGAGCAGGAAGCTGTGCTGGATGTCTGCCGTGCTGAGACAGCCCCACATCTGTGACACCCCCAGTCTAGTGGCACATGTGCAGAGTGAGGTTTGTAGCAGCACTTGCCTATGCCAGGTGATTGTTCAGTGCCTGTGTGTGTCTGTGTACTCTGCTGAGGTAGCGTAAGTGGGCTGGGGCATGTGACTGCTTAGGGGTACTATTCAGATTCCTGTTGTAGCTTGGGATGCACAGTGTGAGCCTGCATCATTGATTGTGTTGCACCCCTCATGCCACCTGTGTACTTTCAATGGCACCTACTGCATTTGCCCATTCCCAGGAGGATGATGTCACTATGACAAAGGTGCAATGAGTTGGCTGCATACTATGGCCAGTTCAAACATGCATGATTTGTAATATGTGTGTCTCTGTATCATTGATAAGGCGGATTGGTGTATTGTCACTTTTGCATCCTCACAGGTAGGCGTCTGTGCCAAGGGGGAGATCTGGAAGCAAGCCGTCAGTGCCGTGAGGAGGACGGAGGGTCGGAAGCGGCGCCTAGCCCAGGTGAGGAAACGCTGGCAGGACATCCGGTGCTGGACGCGGAGGATCGCACGGGTCCTGCTGGGGGACTCACCTGTGAGCCAGAAAAACCGTGGGCGCCGGCGTCTGACCCACATCCAGAAGCGTGTGCTGGCGGTGGTCTTCCCCGACTTGGACAGGCGCTTACTGGAGAAGCAGCAGCAGGAAGGGGGTAGGTACATGTGTGTTTGTTGTGTGTGACCAGCTTTTGGAAGTGCGCAGTTGCATGGATACACTGCCAGGGTTTAAATGTGCAGTGCATATCCTGTTCCCCAAAGTAAAGCGGTCTGTGTGTAGTCACTCTTGCACAAGGTCATCTAGGCTGGCAGTTACTCCAAGTGCCCAATGCTTGCAGCATCATGTGTGGGGGTGGTGTGTAACAGGTTTTTGCACGTTGTGTGTTTCATGTGTACTGCCTTACTGCCTGCATGTCGAATGTTTTGCCCTCTGCATGATGTGCTTGAGTGTGGGATATGCATAGTGCAGGGATGTTGGCTTGTGTTCCAGTCATATCCATCCAGGGCCATGGAGTAGTGTGGCCACTACAGTCCCCTGGGGCACCTTTTCCTAGGTATCATGTGTATCATCAGACAATGTGGACATTCTCTGTGTCTTCAGCATAGTTTGGGCCCTATGGCATAGTACCCTGGCATCATTTATATTCACGTATACTGTGCTACATGTGTCCAATGTACAGGGTGACCTAATTTAGCTTGTGCATGCTCACAGGGGCCAGTGCCTGTGTGTCTTGGTACAACTATCTGATGATGGTTGTTTGTCAGTGATATATGTGGACAGGCGCACCAGGGGTAGTTTGTGTGCGATCAGGATTAATTGCAGGCCATGTGTTTTCATCCCAGACTAAGAGGTGTAAGTACTTCCTCTGTCTCAATCACATTGTCTCAGGTAGGGGGGGGTTGGTGCGGGCAAGGCCTACATGTCCAAACCTGAAGTCTCCTTGCTCGGTCTGGCCAGTGTGTGATGTTTGTGTGGCCAAACACTCAAGGTGCAGTGCCCCAGTCATTTTGGCCATGGTTTTCAGTATTACCTTTGCAGCATGTCCCAAGAGTTGATAGACATGGTTCCTGCTCATCCCTTCCTTGGCTACGCTGTGTGTCGCTGATGCTGTGTTAGATTGTCCCCAGAGCCTGGCTCCTCTGTACAATTTGATATCAAGTTATTTGCTATTGTGTCATGCTCTCCATATTTTAACTGTGGCATGGTGGGTCAACAAACTGTGTGTTGCAGGGACTATATATGTACCTTGTATTGTAGATGTTACTCTTGTTGCTTTTCAGGCTATGCACTGTGACCTATGTAGAGTTGCCTCATGTGACATATGTATACAGGTGTCTGATTTCTCCTGTCTCTTCACCTTGCCCACAGCATCGTCGGGGGACTACGAGGGAGACACTGGCACGGACCGTGAGGAGGGAGCGAGCACCAGGGCCAGCAGTGCTGAGTTGGCTGGCACATCGAGTGACACGGAGGCCGACGGGAGTGCAGCGGAGGACCTGTCCAGTCAAACCACCACCGACTATGACGCAGACGGGTCCGAGGCTGAGCACTCCGAGGGGGCGGAGGCTGCTCCCACAGCTGACAGCAGCACTCCATCACTACCCGCCCCCTCCATTCCGATCACCGGCCTCCAACTTGCTCGTGGCCCTTCCCGCCGTGCTAGGTCACCACGTGTCTCCTTCTTGCCAGGCACCGCACCCCCTTCCATTGTCTCCACTGCTGCCACCAATGCCGAGTCTGTGGAAATCCTGCGGCAGTTGCAGGTTGGTCAGACTGCGATGCTTAATGTCCTCCATGGCCACAGCCGAGTGCTCAACCAGATGGAGGCATACTTTGAGGGCATTTCAGCTGCGCAGTCTGACCAACGCAACTTGCTGAGGTCCATAGACTCGACACTGACTGCAGCAGTGGGTCTCCTGCAGCGCTACGTCCCCCCCCACCCCTGAACCATCCACACTTCCCACTCCCATGCCTGTCCAAAGCACACCCAGATGTCCCCATGCACGCACACCACCAGACACATGCACCACACCACCAGGGAAGGCAAAGCGCACACCTCCTGGCACGCACACACAGGGTGAAGTAGGCACACCCACTGGGTCGGGGGGGAAACGGAAGACACGCAGCCAGAGTGGGAGTCCACATTCCTCACGACCACCACCCTCCAAATCCCCTCCCCTCAGCTCTCCTGGCCAGGATTCCACCAAAGACTCCTTCATGGCCGCTCTGTCCCTGAGCCCCAAAGTGACACCACCCCGCAAGCGGTCAAAGGAGTCCCCGGTCAGGGTTGTTGAGTCCCCCCCCTGTCCACAACCTCCCCCGGTAGCGCTGCGACCCATCCCTGCGACCCCCCCCTCCTTGGGGCCTGTGGTTCCTTCGGGTGCAGGGGAGACGCTGGGCGACCTGGCAGTAGTGTGCAGCGCCGTGCTCGAATCCACCTTTGGCGCTGCCCCACCCCCTGTGTTGGAGTCGTCCGTCCCTGCACCCACAACACCTACCCTTGCCCCTCCTGTCCCTGCGGTGCCTGGTCCTTCCCCCACATGATGCCCCCCCCTGTGGATGACAAGGTAGTCTGAACTGTGCAGGCAAGCTAGGGGACATGCATCCCAATGTGTCCCCCACCTGGATTGGAACTATGGACTGCCCTATGGGCCTTGTGCATATGGAACTCTTCATACAATTCATTTTAGAACATTGCTGAATAAAGCTATTTTATTTTCCTTGGCACACTACTGCTTTTCTGGCATTGCTGTTGGTGGTGCTGCTCCATGATTTGGGGTGGCGATAATGTGTTAGGTGTCTGGGATATGTTGTAGTGTGCTGTTCATGGGGTGGACCCTGTTATCTGTGTGCCATCACACGGTATTTGCTATCAAACTTTGCTCATGTTAGCTGTTACTGCATGGTGACATTGTCCCAAGGTGTGTACCTTCCTCTGTGGACCCTCACATCTTCCCTGCAGGGTGTTGTGAAGACATTTGTGCAGTGCTGTGTCTACATTTGCTGGGTGTGTGACGGACCCCTTCAACTTTGGCCATGCATGCTGGCCAAGATCTCCACCTGCATCATTTGTGTCATCCTTGGGGGTCACTGTACTTGTGACTGGAGTATATTGACAGGACTTCATGTGTACATGTTCCCTTTTCCGCACTATGCATGTGTATACTCCCAGCCTCGCACACATGTGTTTTGTTTTCTGCTGGATCTTTGAGCACCTGCCTGACAATTGTGGCCATTGTATCTGTGTGTACATAACCCCTTTCTTTCCATGGGCACAGCTGGGGGGACTCTGCACCCACCCCTCCTGTGTCTGGGCACTGCTGGGAGGACTCTGCACACACCCCTCCTGTGTCTGGGCACTGCTGGGAGGACTCTGCCCCCACCCCTCCTGTGTCTGGGCACTGCTGGGAGGACTCTGCACACACCCCTCCTGTGTCTGGGCACTGCTGGAAGGACTCTGCACACACCCCTCCTGTGTCTGGGCACTGCTGGAAGGACTCTGCACACACCCCTCCTGTGTCTGGGCACTGCTGGGAGGACTCTGCACCCACCCCTCCTGTGTCTGGGCACTGCTGGGAGGACTCTGCCCCCACCCCTCCTGTGTCTGGGCACTGCTGGGAGGACTCTGCACACACCCCTCCTGTGTCTGGGCAATGCTGGGAGGACTCTGCCCCCACCCCTCCTGTGTCTGGGCACTGCTGGGAGGACTCTGCACACACCCCTCCTGTGTCTGGGCACTGCTGGAAGGACTCTGCACACACCCCTCCTGTGTCTGGGCACTGCTGGGAGGACTCTGCACCCACCCCTCCTGCGTCTGGGCACTGCTGGGAGGACTCTGCACCCACCCCTCCTGCATCTGGGCACTGCTGGGAGTGATAGGCACACACCCCTCCTGTGTCTGGGCACTGCTGGGAGGACTGTGCACCCACCCCTCCTGCATCTGGGCAGTGCTGGGAGTGATAGGCACACACCCCTCCTGTGTCTGGGCACTGCTGGGAGGACTCTGCACCCACCCCTTCTGTGTCTGGGCACTGCTGGGAGGACTGTGCACCCACCCCTCCTGCATCTGGGCAGTGCTGGGAGTGATAGGCACACACCCCTCCTGTGTCTGGGCACTGCTGGGAGGACTCTGCACCCACCCCTCCTGTGTCTGGGCACTGCTGGGAGGACTCTGCACACACCCCTCCTGTGTCTGGGCACTGCTGGGAGGACTCTGCACCCACCCCTCCTTTGTCTGGGCACTGCTGGGAGGACTCTGCACACAGCCCTCCTGTGTCTGGGCACTGCTGGGAGGACTCTGCACCCACCCCTCCTGCGTCTGGGCACTGCTGGGAGTGTGGGTACGCTCCCTACATACACTGGTGGGGTGTGGGTATGCTCCATTCATACACGGGTGGGGGTACGCTCCGTACATTCCCGTGCCCACGATTTGCAGGCCTGGGTACGTACCGTACCCAGGCCTTAAGAGCGTGGGTACGGGCCGTACCACGCCCACCACTATGTCACCCCAACAATGGCGGTACGGCCCATACCCACGTTCTAATGGCCTGGGTACGGACCGTACCAGCATTGTTGGGGTGATGTAGGGGTATGCGTGGTACGACCCGTGGCAACGCTCTGAGGGCCTGGGTACGGTGCAGACCCCCAATGGGGTGCCGTAGGGGTACGCACCGTACCCAGCCCTTCAGAGCGTGGGTACGGGTCGTACCACGCGTACCCCTACATCACCCCAACAATGCTGGTACGGCCCGTTCCCAGGCCTTAAGAACGTGGGTACGGGCCGTACCGCCATTGTTGGGGTGACGTAGGGGTGGGCGTGGTACGACCCGTACCAACGCTCAGAAGGCCTGGGTACGGTGCAGACCCCCAATGGGGTGCCGTAGGGGTACACACCATACCCAGCCCTTCAGAGCGTGGGTACGGGTCGTACCACGCGTACCCCTACATCACCCCTTCAATGCTGGTACGGCCCGTCCCCAGGCCTTTAGTACGTGGGTACGGGCCGTACCGCCATTGTTGGGGTGACGTAGTGGTGGGCGTGGTACGGCCCGTACCCACGCTCTTAAGGCGTGAGTACGGTATGTACCGGTATTGTTGTGTTGCCGGTTCGCGTCAACATCCACTTCCGTTGTGGCGGACGCTTGCGTTGCTGGACACACCCCCACCCCCTCGAGGTGACCAGGTCCTGCAGGTCAGGTATGTCCAGGGCATGTGTAATTTGTGACTTGGTTGGGGGTTATGTGTCCTGCCCCTGCCCCCCCCTTTGCCCCTGGGTGTTATTCTGACCTTCTGCGGCGTCTGCGTCGGTGCCTGTAGAGCAGGTGGACTGCTATGAGGGCTGGGATGACACGTAGGTTCGGGTCCATGGCTGTCCATCGCGTACAGGTGCTCCTTGTGCGCGTCATCCGGAAAATATAATCCGTGCGGGCTGACGGCGGTGCGGATCGTACTTCCTGGTTCGTAAACCGCAGCCTGATTGCGTCCCGACGTCACGTCGGAGCATTCCCGGATCACATTGGTATGTATATTTTCGTCGGTCGGTGTTTTTTACGATTCGTACGGCAATGGTGTTTCCGTGGGAATCGTACTTCCATGTTTGTAATGTTTATTTCCCGGGTACGAGTCGGACGGAGAAAACGCTCCGACCGACGGTTCGTACCTGGTTTCTCCAGGATCCGAATCGGCACCTTAGCAGTAAGATCCAAGATTATTGTATCATCTGGATGTAGTAGGCAGGCTATTGATTTATCCCAAGTGAATGGTGCTATATCCTTGCTCTGTGATAGGCAAACATGGAGATTCAAAATATATAGAGAAAAGAGTATTGGGGCTAGGATGCATCCTTGTTTGAAACTATTTTGGGTTGGTATTTTCTCAGAAAGGCCCCAGTCACCGCTTAGTACTAATCTACACCAGGAAGAAAAGTGGAGTGTGATAACTAAATCTGACAGGGTGCATTGCATAGCCAGCCTTAAGAGATTTCTCCCCAGCAAAGATCGGTCCACTTTATTAAATGCTGTGGAGAAGTCAATACAGGCAGCTAGACTTCTGTCTGTACCATTCCTACAAGAATGGGGTTACAAAACTGCAATTTAAGCACTCATACTTTATGTACAAAATGTTATCATTTCTTGGGATAGGGATCTGCCCACAACAAGGAATAATCCTAACTCTTGTCAGGGTAACTTAGGGCAATGTGTAAAGAATGTATGCAATACCAAAACAGTAATAAAGTCAAAATACCAAACAATGAAAATCCTGATCCAAATGAGAGTAAACTTTAAAAAATAAAATTTCACCAAATCAAAAAAGGGAAATCGGAAATGTGATTCTTTAAAGCTTTAGGGGAAAATAAAATAATAAGCGCGAAGTCCCATTGGTAGTCAATGGTCATGGTAGACCTGGACATAGGTGCGATATCTGGTCAACCGCGATGGAGCGCGAGTTGGCTATACCAACCAGGCTGAACCTGGTCAGATATTTTACCTTAGGACTTAGTCTCTTGTTTGGAAGTCAAAATGCTTCAGTGAGGTCAAGACACTTTTCATCCTGGGAAGCCCTCACAGAGGGGAATGCTTTCAGAACCGTTACCCAGTGAAAATGTTTACCTTCAGACTTAGGGCCTGATTACAACTTTGGCGGTCACACCACCAGCCTGCTGTGGCGGCAGCTGGGAACACACTGCCAAGCCAGCAGCATTCCGACTGCCGCAATTACAAGATCACGTCAGGGCTGGAATTGTGTCTGCGGCACAGCCACAGCGATGGCATGCTTCAGCCCTATCTCAGAGCTTGAAAACAATGCTGGGCACACTGCAGCACCTCCTGCTGTTGTGTTTCGATTTAGATGTCCGTACATAGGTTTTCCTAAATCATGTCCCTATATAGGCACAATTTGCATTGCCCTTATTTAGGCATAGAATCCAAGTCTTTATTTATGCATTAGCCATGCTATCCAAATACAGGCATGGTCACCTACATCCATCCATCCCCACGTCACAACGTGTTCTTAGAAACCAGACCCTTAAGCCATTGGGACTTTCCCTAGCTAGAATTATTGATTTCTCCAAGAACTCATCTATTATGCATGAACTACTATTCCTTAGGGGTTCATTCATGACATCTTCCTCTGCCCAACTTTACGTCAATGCTAACATTCCTAAGCACCTTCCAGGTATAAATATACCTTCCCTTAGCATGGCAAACCACGGCTCGGCTGCACAGCTCAATACGGCTCGCCACGGCAAGTTCGGAAGAATCCAGTTTCCAGTGTTCCGACACCCTTCGCAGGGTGTTAGAGTTTGAGACCAGGAAAGAGATTCCCACCTCTCTCATTCTAAGGTATGGAGCTGACTAGAACCTAGAGGGACTCTTGGCATATGCAAAACTATAGCTTACCATACTATAGAATACAGCACCTACTTCTTACCTTATACTACACTTATGTTAGGTACACTGGGGTAGAACTATTTAGAAGTATTAAAAGATTATCCACTTTTTAGCCTATGTTATTTATGTATGTATATATGAATATATGTCATAGCTAAAAGACAATGCTGTTGCAGTATTATTTCTTCTTACTGCTTACGCTGTACATATTATATCTCGCATATTGTCTTGCGATTGTAACAGCTCATATCTCTTACACGAGAAACAAGACTGATCAATAAATCCTTTTAGTGAAGCGCCCGTCTATCTATTTCTGTGTAACTCTGAAGAAACTAAGCATGCACAATTGACTGAGTGAAACTGTTATCTGTTGTTTCCACGATTCTGAGACATGTTCCGATTCTAAGGGAAACAAAGTTGTCATGTTTATGCGGTTGCCAGCAACTACTCCCTTCTTGTTTATTCAAGGAGTTTCTAGTGGCCTCTGAGTTAGCTGGTACACAAAGTAATTAAGTTTAATGTACTCGATAGAGGCATACTGACCTCAGTCCTATGGAACAACTATAGTGTATAGTATTCCACAGTGCAGAGCCTATAAGGGAAATAGGAACTACAATACATGGCACTCAACGTGTTTGGTAAGGCACTAATTTAATGCTAGATACTGAAGAAACTCAGTTGTGCTTTTCTCAGAGACCCCTACTCATAATACTCCATAAGAAGTCTGGAGTTTGTAGGGTTAATATCCGGCATAGCTGAGTAGGACGGAAATCCTATGTATTAGCTGTTTGGTGTGTTCAACGTTGAACGATACAGTGTTCCGAAATATTGTGCACCTTATGTTTGTTTCCTCGAAACTTGTTCTACATTTTTCAAAAACAATGTCCCAAAACGGGGCAAATAATACTGTGACCGGTGAGGCTATGACTAGCCAAGTCGTAACAGCTTTTCATCTTACAGGTTTAAATTAAACCGATGAGGGTGTTATAAACATCCATACAAATTTAAGGAGAGCCATCACTCTAAAACGTATAAAACATGGCCTAACACTAAGAGGTGGTAGAGCTGTTTTCGTGATAGAGGCACATGAATCTTTTCAGACGGAGGTATTCTATCCATGTATAGTATTCTCAGAATCAAATCCAGTGACAAAAGTGTTTCACTTCTATAAAGAAGATGAACCACCTGAGGAATATATTCCCTTTAAGGATGTTGAAATTCCTCTCACATACCAGGAACATAATCTCTGGTTTAAAGGCGCCCTAAAACATTACAATCACATTACCAGGCTCGGTCCACTAGGTAGACCAGGAGCAACATGGACGATGAATTACTCACTCAACTTAAAGAGTTGATAAAAATTTACAGACAATTAGTCCAATATGTCATGCAGACTTTCACAGTCCAACCACCATTAACCATTCCAAATCAAACCCCTCACCAGGGGAATACACAAAAAATTACTCCACAGACTTTACATGCAGTCATGGGTAAAATGTCCACAAAACGTGAACAAATTCCATTCTGGATAGCTCAAAAAATTACTCATATCGAAGCAGTAGTAAAACTTACCCCGTCCGAATTCTATACTGTCCCTTCTGTTGCACAGACTGGAGTGGGAAATGTAAATCTTACCCCTCTGAGTTCCAACACTTTCTCTACTGTTGCACAGACAGGAGTGGAAATAGTAAATCTTACCCCTGCAAAGTCCAATGCTTCCAATACTTTTGCACATACAGGAGGTGGAATTGTAAATCTCACCCCTCCTAAGTCCAATACTTTCCCTACTGTTGACCTGTTTGTAGTGTGAATAGTACTTTTAACCTCTCTGAAAGCCTACGTTTTACCTACCGTTGCATAAACTGGGGTTTCAATAGTATATCTGTTATTCCCAGACTCCAACACTTTTACTAAGATTGTGTAAATATATCTATTAATATTTTTAATTGTTATTTTTTGTTATTCTTTGGGTCTGTGTGTGTATAAATATTCACTGAAAAAAACATAGGTTTCAGGAACGTTATAGTTAGTTGGATATTTCACTCGTATAAAAACAGAGAAATTCAGCCGTTATAGTAAATAGAGCTGACTAGAACTCGCGCCCCCGCAATGCACTGCTGATGACGTCACATATTACATCACTCATGACATGCTCAGTGACATCACTGATGACATCTCAAATGACATCACTGATGACATCACTGAAGACATCATCCAGTGACTGTGTGTTTCTAAAAAGTTCAAGAATTAATGCATATTGAAGAATGATTGGTTGTCTGAGAACCTGTATGGGTGCCGCCTGAGTGTCTGTGTGGGTGGGGGATGGTGTGACTCCCTGCATGGGTGTGTGAGTCGGTGATTCACTGGGTGTATGCATTTATGAGTGCGTGTGTTAGGGAGTGTATGGGTGAGTGAGTGTACGTATAGCTGTGTTGGTAAGTGAATGGATGTGTTAGTGGTATATGTGTAAGTAAATACATATGTGAAAGGCAGTATTTGTAAGTGTTGGAGAATATAAGTAAGTATATGTGACAGTGAGTGATTGTGACAGTGGCTGCATGGATAAGTGTGTGCTTATGCCAGTAATTGTTGAAGACAGTATGAATCTCTATGAATAAGTGACATGGTGTGTGTATAACTGTGTAGGTGAGTAAATGGCAGTGTAATTAATTCTTTGGGTGACTGAGTAGGTTTTTGAGTAACTCTTTTGGTGAGTGGTGTGTGTGAGTGTCTATATGGGTGTATGAGTGGACATATCAGTGGCTGTATTGTTGAATGATTGCATGTATGAGTGACTGTATGGATTAGTGAGAGGATGTGTTTGTAGACGTAGGAATCACTGAGCGGGTATGTACTAACTGCTATTGGTCTGTCTATGGGTTCGATATTGGTAGTCTGTATTTTAGAGTGGGTGTATGAAAGATTTTATTAGGGTGTGAGGAGGTGCAGCAGATGATCACATGGATGATGTCATCAGTGATGTCATTTGAGATTTCATTTGAGATGTCATCAGTGATGTCATCAATGGTGTCACTGAGCATGTCATGAGTGATGTAATATGTGACGTCATCAGCAGTTTAATGCAGGGGTGTGAGTTATAGTTAGCTCTACTAACTATAACAGCCAAATTTCTCTGGTTTTATATGAGTGAAATGTCCAACTGACTATAACATACCTGAAACCTATGGTTTTCAGTGAATTTCCAATGTTTTTTAAATGCTAATTTCTAACTATAACGTCCCTGAAACCTGTTTTTTTCAATGAATTTCAAACTTTTTTAAATGCTAATTTCCAACTATAATGTCCCTGAAACCTATTGTTTTTTCAGTGAATTTCAAAGGTTTTTCAAATGCTAATTTCCAACTATAACGTCCCTGAAACCTATGTTTTTTTCAGTGAATTTCAAATGTTTTTTAAATGCTAATTTCTAACTACAATGTCCCTGAAACCTATGTTTTTTCAGTGAATTTCTATGGTTTTTTAAATGCTAATATCTAACTATAACATAGCAGTTGCGTTTGCAGAGTGGTGGAGAACGGTGAGCGTGGCCTGTGAACACCTCTTAGCAATCCCACTGTGTGGGATTTACTGGAGGTAACATGAGGGGTAGTTAGCCCTCAACATCAACCTTGGGGGCTAATTACCCTTCCTATTACCTCCAGTAAGTCCCACGGTGAGCAGTCTATATATCGACTTTTTAATATCGAGGGACATAAATATCGAGTCAAAAATATCGAAAGTACAAAATATCGAAATAGATATCGATGTGAAAAATATTGTTTTTTTATTTTTATTATATGTCGATGTAAGTAATATCGTTAGTAATAATATCGACATGTTAAAATATCGTTATTGTATGTTTAGTAAATATTTTGAAGTTGTTTGTATAAATAGTTAAAATGTATATAATATGAGAAATATTTATATTGTTTTAGGGGCGGGATGTTGGGTTATAGGGGATAAGGGTGGGGAGTGTTTTAAAAAAGTTAATTAATTTTTTAATATATTGTAAAATTTAATTAGTAAATTTTATTTCTAATTTGAAATGTATATTTAATTTTAGGAGCGGGATGTTGGGTTACAGGGATAAGGGTGGGAAGTGTTTTAAAAATGTTAATGTATTTTAGAATTTTTAAAAAAGTTAATTTAGAAATTTTTAAATAAATTTAGAATTTTAAAAGGATTTTTAGCAGCCAGATGTTGGGTTATAGGGGATAAGGGTGGGAAGTGTTTTCAAAATGTTTATATATGTTTGAATTTTTAAAAATAATTATTTAGAAATTTTAAAATAAATTTAGAATTTTAAAATTAATTTTAGGAGCGGGATGTTGGGTTATAGGGGATAAGGGTGGGAAGTGTTTTAAAAATGTTTATATATTTTAGAATTTTAAAAAATAATTATTTAGAAATTTTAAATTAAATTTTGAATTTTACAAATAATTATAGGAGTGGGATGTTGGGTTATAGGGGATAAGGGTGAGAAGTGTTTTAAAAAAGTTTATATATTTTTGAATTTAAAAAAAAAAATATTTAGAAAATTTAAATATAATTTAGAATTTTACCAATAATTGTAGGAGCGGGATGTTGGGTTATAGGGGATAAGGGTAAGAAGTGTTGAAAAAATGTTTTTATATTTTTAAATGTTTAAAAAAATTAATGTAGAAATTTTAAATTTAATTTAGAAATTTAAAATTAATTTTAGGAGCGGGATGTTGGGTTATAGGGGATAAGGGTGGGAAGTGTTTTAAAAAAGTTTATATATTTTTTAATTAAAAAAAAAAATTATTTAGAAAATTTAAATATAATTTACAATTTTACAAATCATTGTAGGAGCGGGATGTTGGGTTATAGGGGATAAAGGTGGGAAGTGTTTAAAAAATGTTTATATATTTTAGAATGTAATAAAAAAGAGGTTTGATTGGTTCATTATAATTCCTATTGAAAGACCCCACCCATTTCAATCATTCTTCTTAGACCTTCTTTGGAGGAGCATCTCTCTGCTGAGAAGAATTTTTTTTGACTAAGTTTACAATTAGATCAAACTTTTTTTCCAAACAATGGCTTCAGGGCAGCAGGCATCTCCAGCATCTGCTCATTCATCTGATGAATTTCTGGAAGAACCACCATGCCCTGAAAGGTACTCATCTGTGGTATGGAAAGAGGGGCAAACCAAAACTAATGCCACCTTAGTGACATGCAAGATATGTCAACGAGTGCTCTCCCATGGCGATCCAACCAAAAAGTATTCATGTGGTACAGCCAGCATGAAAAAGCACCTGAAGACCATGCATCCAGTCAACCTGGCACGTGAAGAGTGCCGAAGAATGCGAGTTCTTCCTGGTCCTTCAGAGGCATCACAGCCGAGTACTTCGCGTGTGGATCCATCTGTCCAACACTAGGACATCCATCCACAGTTTGCCATATTGAAAGTGCTCTGCATAAAATGCAACGCCGTCCTTTGCTATGGAGAGCAGTCCATTGATCTCATTTGCAGAAAGCAAGAAAACCATCATTGCTATTTTTTTTTTATTTTTTTTTCTTTGAAGTTCATTGTTTTGTTCCTCCAGTTCTGTTTTTTCCTTTTTTTCCAGAAAAACCAAAAAAAATTAAAAATTGTTCAGAAAACCAAGAAAAAAAATATTTAAAGAAAAAGAAAAAAAAAAGTTCTTCTGAGAACTAATTTTCCTGGTTTAAAAAAAGAGCTATTTTTGTTTGTTAGTGTGTGAAAGTTTAGATGATTGTATGTGTAGTGCATAATTGACTGAACAAATGCATTAGTAGCGTATGGTGAATGTATAAATGCAGAACTATGAGGAAGTGCTACAGCATCACACAGTAACCTATTTAACTGCAGTGTGCTGTAGTACTTCCGAAGCACAGGGATGCAACATATGTACATAAATATGTTGCAAATCTATGCTTCTCTCTGCACGGCTGCTTAAACTGCAGCCATATGGTGACACACGCACCCTTGCACCATGGTGCAAGGATATCTGTGTCATGTGGTGTTTGTTTCTGTGCAGGAAGACACACCTTCCTGCACAAAAACATTCAGTAAAGGCATTTTTCTCCTTCAATCTATGCTGAGCATTTTACCATGTATTGAAGGTTAAAAAATTAGGAGAAATGAAAACAATTCTCCTTGTTGTGCTTTGCTACACCAATTGGAGAATGGTACAGCATTCACACACATCTCCAGATTTATTATTTTTGATAAATCTGGAGATGTGTCTTGTTCTATGAGTATTCTGCGCAATCATGCACAACAACACTTGTAGAACACCCTTTCAACTCAAAATGGTGTGTATGATGAGGTTGTATTTACATTGAGAAAAAAAGGTACACAGAGTGCCTTTTCCTCAATTAGTAAATATAAAAGAGTGTCTTGCGCTATAACTATGTTACAAAAAGTAACATATTTCTGTATGGAAAATTGCTTGTGAATGATAGGAGGTAAGCACCGATGTTTGTCTGAAAAGATGCTCAAAGAAGAATGATTGAAATGATTGCAGTCCTTCAATATGTAGAATGGGAAATATTATGAACCACTCAAATCTGTTTTTTTGGAGGTCATATGAAATCCTATGACAGACAGATTCCAAAACTACATAAGTATAAACAGGGTGTTTTGAAAAACGTATTAAAACGTTGTATTTCTTGCAGATGTGCATATTAATACTTAGTTAAACTTACCTTCACAGTATTAGAAATAAAAAATGGTACACATTTTTTTCAGTTGTTTTTTGTAATGTAAATTGTGGTAAATTGCTTATTTTAGAATTAGGATCTGTGAAATAAAAGAAAAATAGTTATAACATGCAATAATACATTTTTAACAACACAGCATAATTTAAACAAAATAATTTGTTTGCCTTTTTTGCTGTTCTCAGAATACATTGAATTTCACTAGGAATAGTGATTTCAATCGTACTCATCACATAACAGCGGGCAAAAAAAAACAATCAAAATGATTGTTTAAAAAAACCCAACATGCTATTCTCAGTAAAATACCAGAAAATACAAATCACACATATATAAAATGCTTATTGCTAACAAAATCTTATCACTTCAATTTATAAAAACTGTAAATGTTGTCGCTTTAAAATATTCACCGAGTCAATGAGTATGAAAAAGTCCATAATTCAAACATATACCTTTCCTTGAGGCCAAATGGTATTTTTGCACTGTTTTTTATGTAAATTGTACAATATTATAATAATAAACTCCTCAGAGAGTGAATTATCTTCCTAAAACTTTGGCTTTAAAAATGTTAGGTAGGAATTTTGTGGAAATATGGATTTTTCTGATCAGCTATGTCCCCTATCTTGGACCCCAACGGTTTCATGTATGAATCACAAGTACATGTATGCTCCCTCCAGTTCCAGTTATGAAGACGCAAACCCATGTGCGTCCACCGTCAACATGTCCTCTTTCAGATCCGCCATGAATAGGCCGGATATTCCATTCCTAAGTATGAAAGGCCACCGGCTTTATATGGTTCACTTATGCCATTTTTCAGTCCAGGCAAGTAGGCCCGGATTCTGTCATCAAGCTTTTCTTGCCTTCTGCCTCTGAAAGCTCCAGTCTGAGCCTGCATCTGCGACCATGAACTTTGTCTCATTCTCTGCGCGGCTCACGAAGCCTGACATCAGCCTGCTGTCTGCCAAAAACTGTATTTCACCTTCGAAATTATCTGCTCCGTTCCCTGCCCGATGCATTCCTGTCTAGTAGTTTAAGTAAACATTCTTCCAGCTACCGAGCAAAGGCTCGGCTTCTCTGTCTTTACGCAAGTAATTCATAGCCCTATTACTATGGAAGATTTCCGCCCTCGCATCTAGTGTAGACACTTAGGTGCCGATTACGATCCGTTCAGCCCCCGTAGGTACGCGCCGACCCCCCCCAGCCCCCGTAGGTATGCGCCGACCCCCCCAGCCCCCGTAGGTATGCGCGGACCCCCCCTGTGTGTACACCCGTGTACGGTGCGTACCCCCCCGTGTACGCTCGAGTCGAACCCCCCCGTGTACGCTCGAGTCGAACCCCCCCGTGTACGCTCGAGTCGTACCCCCCCGTGTACGCTCGAGTCGAACCCCCCCGTGTACGCTCGAGTCGAACCCCCCCGTGTACGCTCGAGTCGAACCCCCCCGTGTACGCTCGAGTCGTACCCCCACCCGTGTATGTACGGTGCGTACCCCCAGCGCTTACGCGCTGGGGGTACGCACCGTACATACACGGGTGGGGGTACGACTCGAGCGTACACGGGGGGGTTCGACTCGAGCGTACACGGGGGGGTACGCACCGTACATACACGGGTGGGGGTACGACTCGAGCGTACACGGGGGGGTTCGACTCGAGCGTACACGGGGGGGTACGCACCGTACATACACGGGTGGGGGTACGACTCGAGCGTACACGGGGGGGTTCGACTCGAGCGTACACGGGGGGGTACGCACCGTACATACACGGGTGGGGGTACGACTCGAGCGTACACGGGGGGGTTCGACTCGAGCGTACACGGGGGGGTTCGACTCGAGCGTACACGGGGGGGTACGCACCGTACATACACGGGTGGGGGTACGACTCGAGCGTACACGGGGGGGTTCGACTCGAGCGTACACGGGGGGGTTCGACTCGAGCGTACACGGGGGGGTACGCACCGTACATACACGGGTGGGGGTACGACTCGAGCGTACACGGGGGGGTTCGACTCGAGCGTACACGGGGGGGTTCGACTCGAGCGTACACGGGGGGGTACGCACCGTACATACACGGGTGGGTACGCACCGTACACGGGTGTACACACAGGGGGGGTCGGCGCGTACCTACGGGGGCTGGGGGGGGTCGGCGCGTACCTACGGGGGCTGGGGGGGGTCGGCGCGTACCTACGGGGGCTGGGGGGGGGTCGGCGCGTACCTACGGGGGCTGGGGGGGGGTCGGCGCGTACCTACGGGGGCTGGGCGGGGGTCGGCCCGTACCTACGGGGGCTGCGGGGGGTACGGCACGTACCGGGCACCTGTTTGGACGTCTCCATGGTTGTTATGGGAGTTCGGTGCGGACGGTCTTTTCACCATACGGTTGTACATTCGGACGCCCGGGATGGATCGTGATTCCCCGGTCGGAGTTCACCTTTCACGTTTGTACGGTGAATCGTCCGAGGACGTGTCGGACACATTTTCCGACCCGAGGACGTGTGGGGAAATATTCCCAGTGCGGTTCGTATGGACTTTTTACCATGCGAATCGTGATTGCCAGTTCGTACGGCACTTGTACGATTCGTACGGTAAAAAGACCCGATACGAGTCGTACGGGGACATTTTTTACCGGATCGTGATCGGCACCTTAGACGCTTGTACACGCACTAACAGTCAGTATAGTCAGTATAGAATAAGATTCTACTCGAAGAGACCTCTCTTTTGGATAACTTAGTTCTTTAAACATAGGATGTTAGATATGATTTGGGATTAGGTTGACTTGACCCTCCAGACTTCTGTCGCCACATGTAGAGCTAAATGTCAAGTCCCCTTCACCCCCTAGTCGCACGTCAATTACACGTCATGCTGCTGCGCGCGCATTTCTGCCAAGTATTTCTGCTGACATTGCGAAATTCTTTCATGTAACCACCCTCTTATGACATCACATCTGATGACGTTCTTTCATCACTCCCAGTTACGCCTATTTTTGCTACGCACGAATATATTATCACCACTATCAATTGTTACGCCTCTTGTATTTGCTTCACTGTAATGCCTATTGTATAAAAGTAATTGATTGTCAATAATGTATGTACTTCACTTCCTGAACCTTCGTGGTGATGGAACCTGGAGCAACCGATTATAATCGACCATTGGAATAAAGCCCATTCCGAACCTCTAATACCACGGATTCTGCCTCTTATTTACTGAGCTATTTTATTATGTTTCTGTATCAAATTAAGTCCCGGTAATTAAATTATTTACCACATGAATGGCGCCCGAACAGGGACACTTTCTCATCTCACGCGCCGGTGGTGCGTTGCAGGCCCGGTCTCCTGCCACAGCTGGACGGACAACAACGCGTACCAGCAGGATTTCCTGTATCTCCCTCCGGTCAAGCGGGGGCGACTGAGGCTGCGATCAACACCCAGACGAGGCGGTGAGAAGTGCGAAGTATCCCGACCAGAGCCTAGCTGAGAGAGCAAGATCCGAGGTATACAGAGGCCCACCAGTTTCCGAAGTCCTGAGTCGAGTCCAGTTTCCGAAGTGTTCGAGTCGAGTCCAGTCCGGTTCAAGTTCAGTTCAGTTTCCGAGGCCTTCCGTTCCGAGCTACCCGGTGAGTACCATTACTGGGGAGGCGTTCTGGCGTGCACATAAGTTGTGCCGGTCCAGACGGGTTTGGGTACACAAATCCGGTCTGCACTGTTTCAGCAGTGTATCTGTACTGTTTAGCAGTATATCTAGTATATCAAGTATATAAATTCAGAATAATTCAGTTCAAGTCGAGTATTATGTTTAGTGATTAAGTTTTCCTTAGATCGTCATCATCATTGTTGCTCAGTTAAATGTTAAATGTTAAATGTTTTTAGTACGTTCTGCATATTGTGGTATGAATGACTGTTCATTATTGTGATTACTGTATTAAGTTTGTTCAAGATCAAGTATCAGATCAGTTCTCAATATGCCGCTCTTTTCGAAATTAAGACAGATCACAACTAGAAAAGGGGTACTCGAAGAAGCTGTTCCTATTCCTCCTAGGGACACTCCAGGGTACTTCATGTATCATAAACACGGCTTAGACGCTATATTATTTCTTGATTTATGGGTAGACTACACTAAGGAATTACCAGAAAGTCAGAGGTGGCCCGCGGCTGGGACCTGGGATGCAGAGTGCATCGTGAAAGTAGAGGAAGAATTATGGAAAAAGAAAGCTAGACAATCACAGAAAGACGCCATTGAATTATGGCGTAAAGAATCGTATAGACGTACAGAAAAAGCACGTAGACAGGAAGAGAAGAGTAAAGAGAATTCAAATGAAGTCCGAGAAAATCTATTAATTGAAGAAGGTGCACGAGTGAAATCAGAACAAGTAGACAGACAAAGACATGCCCTTATGAAGGGTATGTATCCCCTTCTGGCCGAAGGATTACCTAAGGCTACTCCGGGGATACCAAAAGACTTGCCACCCCCATTATTTCCAATAAAGATACATCCCAAGGGGCATCCTAGAACCGCAGAAGATGTTTTTCTTTCCTCATATTTAGATGACGCAGCTCCCGAGTATGCTAACCCCGCCCCACATAGACCGTTGGCCGGGGAGGTTCAACGCCAAGATCCTGTATCTGTATCTCTACAGCACCAAATCCTGACATAAGTTCCGGCAAGCACATCTGTTTCCACATCTGTTCCTACAGCTACTTCCATAGCTGTGTCCACCCCTATAGTTGCTGTATCGCGTTCAACGAATCCTTTCACGCCCGATACCCCAGATGGGGCTACGGGAGGTGCTACCAACATTTTTTCTACGCCACCCAGAATAAATAAACTTACTTTTCAAGAATCTGCACATTCACGTACCCCCAAACTCATAAATGCCCGTACGCTTAAGGAACTTCTTGTAGATTGTAGATATGACCCTGTGCCCGGAAAAGAGGACGAAATGACCCTGGCATCATTACGTATCAGACGAGCCGCGGTGTATTTAGGGAAGTTACCAGGAATGACTATGCATCTAGATAATATATACCATTTTGTCCAAACAGGGCGAGATTCTGAATGTATTAACAGAGCTATGGAATACCAGAAAGTGGAAATACAGGGGGAACTGTTACGTTTCCTCATAAATTGTGTGATCAGAAATCAAGACCGACCGGGGGTAGACCCGGAAGCAATGCAAATTCTTACCAGATGGAGCCAGAATATATCAGAAGGGAGACATGATAAGCAAAACTGTATAATAGCCATGTGCCGAAAGATCCGTAAAGAAATAGAACGCCTACACGAAGAAAGATTAGCGGTAGACCAGTTTGAACAAAATGAGGAGGAGGAAGGATCAGGACTGCCCACAGGACAGTCAGAAACTATAGCCTATGTAGGTAGAGGAAGATCTTGTAATAGTACTAGATGTCTTACTGACCCGATACGTCCGATATGTCTAGAAAATAACAGGAATTTTCAAACACCTATAATAAATATAAGGTCCCCCGAGCATTCGTTCCAAGCCGCTGACAAATTACTGCGAGAACGAAGGGGTTATCATTTTCTCGATTCTATGGATGAACAAGAATTAGCCAGGTCAGCCGTTCATTGGGTTGACAGTCCCGGGAAGTATAGTGATGATACAGTAGCACACGCATTTTTGAATCTCACCCCAGATGAACAGCGTTTAGCTGGGATTTATATGATTCAACAACTTCTTATACTATATAAAAGCCAACATTCAGATCCTGGTCCCTTACCTGATATATTGACTGAATTACTCACGAATAGATGGAGAGGTTCAGGTACTAAGCTAATTAAAGAAATACTAGAATCAAGAAAGCAGTACATTCTTTTTATATGCTCAGAACATGTCTCACTGCCCATTAAGGAAAGAACCACGTATTACATGGACAGACAGAATCCCTTACGAGAAGTACACCCAATAAAAGGCGAGGACAATGAGTTTAAACGCGTATTTGTATATACGCCCATATCGAAAATAGAATTGTTAGAAATGAAGAAAGTGGTACCCAGTCATGACAAAGACCCAGCGGGTTTTCACCGAGAAATTAAAGACATGTTACTCATGGGAGAGTATACCTATCCCGACATTATGACAATATTAAAGGTATTAATGCCTGCTGGCATTTATGAAAAACTCAAGGAAAAAGAGTGGGAGGTAGGTGATCAAAAGATAGAATGGTCAGCATTAGAAAATGAAGAAAAGGCCCGAGGTCCAGGTTCGGGGCTTGGGGACAAAACTAAAGCACTACCAGGTTTACTAGTACAGGTACTGCCACGTTTATTGACTACGAAAAAGGAAGATTGGGGTACAATTTCAGCCTGTAAACAGAAGCAAGATGAAGACACTAGTGATTTCTATGCCCGATTTGAAAAATGTTTTGGTATAAATAGTGGCATAAAAGCAAGTAGTGAATCATACCCACATCTGTTTGTGACAAAATTAGTAGAAAATGCCTTGCCTCAAGTAAAGAACAGAGTATTAAAATTCGAGAGTACCTGGCAAGGTAACACTCCATCACAAATGTTACAGTACCATCACAATAGAATTAGAGAGGAACAAGAACATGAACAAAGACGCATGAAAGACACGAAAATGAAAATGCTAGTCTCCCAGACAGTTCCAGCTGAAGGACATAAAAAGGGTACGACACATTCCGGTGATTCAACAGGACCTGTAAAAGGGACATGCAACTATTGTAAACAACCAGGTCATTATGTACACGATTGTCCAGTTTTGAAACATAATATCGCCATAGGTAATACAAAAGAAAGACCACGGCCACCTAGACAGGATCAGAATGAACAAGGAGCCCCACAGCATGCGCAGTCCATGCCAGCTCCACCACAGTCTATACAGTTTGTGCCTGCTGCACCAGCGCTGCCTGTTGCTGCCACACAAACGACGACAAGACAACTGTACCAGACCGCACAGTATGACTATCCTGATTATCAACGATACGCATGAACAAGCCTAGAGAGGGAAGTTGACTTACCCCTTATCGAGATCCCTGTAGATCAAGAAGGACCTTATGTACATAGTGAATTATTAGGCCAAGACAGAAAATTTTTACTCGATACAGGGGCAAGTCGAACAACTATAAAACGTAGTGAAGTTCCAGGGGTACCCCTCTCAGGCTCACAGAATATTTCCCTTGGTTTTTCAGGAAAACCTATTGTTAATGAAGTATCACAGCCTCTTCCACTTACGATAGGACCTTTGACCCGAACTACAGATTTATTCCTTACTAAATCATGTCCAGAAAACTTGTTAGGAATAAAAACACTGAAAGCTCTAGGAGCTATAATATGTTGTTCTCCGGAAGGAGTAAGATTGTTTTTACGTGATTTTAAAGGTCATTATGTGTCTAGAGACATGGATCCCCGACTGCAGACTTTACCTACACATCTATGGGCACAAGGCCCTACTGATGTTGGTTGCATGAATATTACACCATATCGAGTCACACTAAAGGCAGGAGTGGTACTACCACGAATGCGACAATACAAGTTACCACCAGATGCTGTAGTGGCTTTACTGCAAATCATTGACGAACTCATTGCCCAAGGAGTGGTTGTGGAAACAGACTCCAATGTATGTAATTCACCGATAATTCCGATTCTCAAACGAACAGATCCGAAGGCCCCGCCAGTATATCGATTGGTTATTGATCTGCGCGAATTAAACAAGTGCATTGTGCCACAATTCCCTGTGGTCCCCGATATCTCATCATTACTGACAGCTATTGATTCCGAAGCAACATTCTTTACTGTAATTGATCTCAAGAATGCTTTTTTCAGCGTCCCAATAGATCCGGAAAGCCAATATTTGTTCGGATTTAGTTTAAATGGACGTAGCTTTAAATTCTCTCGCGCACCTCAAGGATTTACAGAAAGCCCCAGCATCTATAGCCAAGCACTAAAACGAGAACTCGACAGTATCCGCATGCCAGTTAACACTGCTCTGCTTCAATATGTCGATGATCTGCTGATCACCGCTAGAAGCGAACCCGAATGTGAGAAAGCATCACTGACAGTTTTACGATTTCTAGCCGAAAAGGGGCACAAGGTGTCCCCTTCTAAGCTGCAATTCTGTGTCCAGCGAGTTGTTTATCTTGGACACTCGCTGTCCAAGGAGGGAAGGCAGCTTACACCCGACCGCATTCAGTTAATAGCTAACATGCCAATACCCGAGACACAAAAGGAGGTGCGGGCTTTCATAGGCCTCACTTCATATTGTAGGCAGTGGATCCCTCAGTATGCATTTCTAGCAAAACCACTCATTCAGTTGACAACACAGGAGGCAGCCACATCGACTGTTCTCCCTTGGACTCAGGAACATACACAAGCTTTTGAAAGCTTAAAGAAAGCTCTATGCCAAGCACCTGTTTTAGCAACACCATGTTACAGAAAACATTTTACACTCTTTGTTACAGAACGAGAAGGTACTGCTTTGTCAGTACTCACACAGGAACAAGCAGGATCACACAAACCGTGTGCTTATTTTTCTAGTACATTAGATCCCGTAGCTCAGGCTTTGCCTGCATGTCTGAAATCAGTGGCAGCAACAGCTTTAGCAATCAGACAAAGCGATGCCATAGTGTTAGGACATCCATTGACAGTTCAAGTACCACATGCAGTAGAGGTTCTTGTGAATAGAACGCAAACACAACACTTGACTATTGCGCGACTTACTGGGTACGAATTAACATTATTTCAGCCACATATAGAAATCAGACGTTGTAACACATTGAATCCTGCCACACTTTTACCTATAATCGGAACAGACCCACTAGCCCATGACTGTATTGAAGTTATTACAATCACGACGAAACCCAGACAAGACTTAACCGATGTCCCATTGTCAGACCCAGACCTGACGTTGTATGTAGATGGTTCATGTATGAGAACAAGTGTAGGAGAGTTAGTGGCTGCTTACGCAGTCACAACAGACACTGAAATCATTGAAACAAATTGCATAAATACCTTGTCCGCTCAAGCAGCAGAGCTCGTCGCTCTGACACAAGCCTGTATTCAAGCCACAAATAAAAAAGTCAACATATACACTGATTCACGTTATGCATTCGGAGTTGTACATGACTTCGGCGTGCTGTGGCGAGAGAGAGGTTATTTAACTTCTCACGGTGCCCACATTCAGCACGGACCCCTCATTCATGCTTTATTAGATGCAATACATCTACCCACTGCAATATCAATTATGAAATGTAAAGCTCATACGAAAGTTACTGATATCATTTCTCAAGGCAATGATTTAGCTGACAGAACAGCTAAACAGACTGCTCAAACTCAAACATCCGACATGACAAAGACAATAGTCCCGACGCCAACACATTGTATGATGGTTAAAGATCCTACTCTTGACGTAATTGATATACAGACACATGCTACACCAGAAGAAATAAAGAAATGGACTGAATTAGGAGGGATCCAAACGGATCAAGGATGGTTGATGAAGGAAAAGTCTGTGTGGTTCCTTCCTGATTCAATGGTCCAGGTTATAATTAACACTGTACATAGTCCAGCACATCTAGGAGAAAAAGCTATGCTAGACAGCATTCAACACATTTGGTTCAATAAACATTTACGAGCTGCAGCCAAACAAAAAGTTCGTACCTGTATGATCTGTTGTCAGTTCAACCCAGGAAAAAGCGTTCCCGTAGAACAGGGTGGATTTCATCCTCCTGATCATCCTTTTGAAGTCCTCCAGATGGATTATATCCAGATGGAACGATGTAGAGGATTCAAATATGTTCTCGTAGTTGTTTGCGCTCTTTCCCGTTGGACGGAGGCATACCCGGTTTCAGATTACACTGCCCCGACTACTGCCAAACAGTTGGTTCGAGAATTCTTCCCACGATACGGTTTACCACGTGTTGTTCACTCAGATAACGGCCAGCCGTTCTCGTCCGAATTAATAAAACACGTTTCGCTCTTGTTAGGCTATCAGTGGAAATTCCACTGTGTCCGACACCCCGAGGCAGCAGGTCTCGTAGAAAGACATAATCAGATCCTGAAAATAAGATTGTCCAAAATATGCAGAGAGAAAGGTGTCGACTGGGTAGTAGCATTACCAGTTGCACTCTTTTACATGAGAATGGTAGCACACTCTCGAACAGGGCTATCCCTGTATGAAGTGATCTTCGGCAGACCACCAAATATGTGGGGGACGCCCATACCACGCAAAATAACTGATATTGACTGTAATATGCTGACAGATTACTTGGCTTCCTTGATGTCTGCACTACAATCTTGTCGTTCACAGGTAGCTGCAGCTTTTCCTGACAACACTGAGGTGAAACCCCATGACGTAGTTCCGGGAGACTTGGTCCTCGTGAGGAACTTTGATCGAAAGACTCAGCTGGAACCTAGGTGGAAGTTGCCTCAGCTGGTGTTGCTCACCACAAGGACAGCCGTGAAGATCGAGGGCAGAAAAGGCTGGATTCATTCAAGTCATATCAAGAAATTTCATGGACTACCAGCAGATGTGAATACCACACCTCGTGTGTCTTCACCCATTGACTCAAAACTCCCTCTTGTTGAAAAGAGTAATTCTGAACATTATAAACTGAAACTCAGGTCCAATCAGTCGAGCAATTTGATTGTTTAAGTCCTCTCCAAGGTGAAGCGGTTGAATTGTCTCTGACATGTATCCCTTGGACCTGAATAGAGATAACACCCGAAAAATGTTGAAACGACAGGCGTACTGTAAATCACTGCGTAGTCATTGCATAGTGACATTATTAATTTTGTTTTCCTTAAGTCTTTTAATAATTACTGCAAGTATATTGTTGCATATATATGATCCTATTTTTAGACACGTTTATAATGTTACTGCTGAACATTCTTTTAGTGAATTACCTCCGCTTGAGTTGTCTTATAGATTTGCGCTGCGCAATAACACGTTTATTAATATGTTACATCATTCCCATCAGGTTAGCAATGCTACAAATTGTTGGATATGTGGCCGACTCCCTCCCTATCAGAATTATAAAGGAATTCTACCTCTCTTTCCATACCCGTTCACACACAACGGCTCCTGTGGAGCATGGTTTAGCTTAATCAATTCCCTAGATTCGAATTCTGCAGTTTATCAAGATAACTGGGTATGGGGAAATTTGAATTTAGTTTTACTTAAGGTCTGCTATCCTAACAAGGAGGGATTTCCCCAGAGAACAGGAACTGATCTCGAAAATGAAGTGTATGGATTAGGTAATTTTACGCTTAATCTTATGATCCTAAATGTCGAATCCGAAGCTACTCCAATTTTGCCCGCTATGTCAATATTTCCAGTAAAAGGTGAATTATGTGTAAGAAAGAATGGTTCCATAAATATGGGCCATAGTAGATGCACCACTGTAGTAGAATTTAGTGATCAAGGCAAGTCTACATTTAGAGCTTCCCGCCATTCATATTTCATATGTGGTCAGACGGCATATGTACGTTTACCTCTAGATTGGGATGGTACTTGCTATATTGGATTCCTTTTGCCACCTGTTTTTCTAGCTCCTCCTGATTATCACAGAAATACTCATTTAGTATATAATAGAGTAAGGAGAGATCTCCCAATAGTCGATTACACTGAAACAGCATGGGAAAAATACACAGATTTCAATAAAGGTCTCTTTCCCTATATAGGTACCGTTACTAATAGTAAGCTGATACGTAGATTAACTAGAACCCTTGAAGCAGTAGTGAACGAAACTATTTCCGCCTTAGGCAATTTAACAGAAGAGCAGTCTGCTATGCGGATTGTTGTGCTTCAAAATCGTCTTGTCCTTGACGTCATCCTGGCCGATAGGGGCGGAGCTTGTAGGGTCATCGGATCAAGTTGTTGCATTTTCATACCAGAAAATTCGCCATCTGTATATAAAGCCATAACTCGCCTTCATAAGATTGTAAGCCAGATACACCAGAATCCAGGCACCTGGACTTGGTCCGGTTGGTTTTGGAGTGTATTATCTACCTTTGGATGGAAGGTCCTATCTTTCCTAGGTATTGGCCTTCTCATACTATTCAGTTGCTGTCTATGTCTACAATGTGGACCAGCGATTTGTGGTCTGTGTGCCACATCGTGTGTCCCATCACCAAGATTTCATTCGTCCCAGAAGAAAAAAGAAGAACAAATGATGCTATATGAACAGATCAACGGATTGATGAAGATTGATATCTCTTGACGGGCAAGTAGGGGACAAGGAGGGAATGTGGAAATATGGATTTTTCTGATCAGCTATGTCCCCTATCTTGGACCCCAACGGTTTCATGTATGAATCACAAGTACATGTATGCTCCCTCCAGTTCCAGTTATGAAGACGCAAACCCATGTGCGTCCACCGTCAACATGTCCTCTTTCAGATCCGCCATGAATAGGCCGGATATTCCATTCCTAAGTATGAAAGGCCACCGGCTTTATATGGTTCACTTATGCCATTTTTCAGTCCAGGCAAGTAGGCCCGGATTCTGTCATCAAGCTTTTCTTGCCTTCTGCCTCTGAAAGCTCCAGTCTGAGCCTGCATCTGCGACCATGAACTTTGTCTCATTCTCTGCGCGGCTCACGAAGCCTGACATCAGCCTGCTGTCTGCCAAAAACTGTATTTCACCTTCGAAATTATCTGCTCCGTTCCCTGCCCGATGCATTCCTGTCTAGTAGTTTAAGTAAACATTCTTCCAGCTACCGAGCAAAGGCTCGGCTTCTCTGTCTTTACGCAAGTAATTCATAGCCCTATTACTATGGAAGATTTCCGCCCTCGCATCTAGTGTAGACACTTAGACGCTTGTACACGCACTAACAGTCAGTATAGTCAGTATAGAATAAGATTCTACTCGAAGAGACCTCTCTTTTGGATAACTTAGTTCTTTAAACATAGGATGTTAGATATGATTTGGGATTAGGTTGACTTGACCCTCCAGACTTCTGTCGTCACATGTAGAGCTAAATGTCAAGTCCCCTTCACCCCCTAGTCGCACGTCAATTACACGTCATGCTGCTGCGCGCGCATTTCTGCCAAGTATTTCTGCTGACATTGCGAAATTCTTTCATGTAACCACCCTCTTATGACATCACATCTGATGACGTTCTTTCATCACTCCCAGTTACGCCTATTTTTGCTACGCACGAATATATTATCACCACTATCAATTGTTACGCCTCTTGTATTTGCTTCACTGTAATGCCTATTGTATAAAAGTAATTGATTGTCAATAATGTATGTACTTCACTTCCTGAACCTTCGTGGTGATGGAACCTGGAGCAACCGATTATAATCGACCATTGGAATAAAGCCCATTCCGAACCTCTAATACCACGGATTCTGCCTCTTATTTACTGAGCTATTTTATTATGTTTCTGTATCAAATTAAGTCCCGGTAATTAAATTATTTACCACAATTTGGTAATTCACTAGGCAAACGTTGTTTGAAAACCAACTGGGCATCATTACAAAGTGTCCAGCCTTTGTCATATTTGAGATAGGCAGTGTAATGTCCAGATGTTGTGGAAGGACCATCATGGAAAATGATTGCAATTGCTACAAAAGTCCTTTCTGATATTCCAATCCAAAAATTCTTTATTTTGGCCATTTTAGGCCATAAGAGATGCAACAGTAAAACCATTAACATTATATACAAATAAGTATAATCTCACATAAGAACAATCCATAGGGTTGCAATTTGCAATTAAGAATAATATCCATTTTATACAATCCCCAGTTTGTATTAACAGACATTAGTATTCAACAGTAAAACCATTACCATTATATACAAATGATTATATAACTCACATCAAAACAAACCAAAAAATAGCGAATTACAAATCAAGAAATGGTGTCCATATTAATGCAATTCCCTAGTTTGCTTTAACTAGACATTAGTTTTCGTCTTCTCATCCACATGGCTAACAAAAACTTGCTTACTGCAAACACAACAGAATTCAAGGTACTGGTCTTTAAGATTCTAAATGATTGTGTGCAGTTTCTGAAACCTAGGTTTCTGCATAGAGGGATCAGCCATTACTTCCTATGCTTACTATAGGCATGACAGAAGAAGAGCACATACATTTCATCTTCCGTGCTGCAGGTAGAAATTTTAAATTTTATTTAGAAATTTAAAATTTATTTTAGGAGTGGGATGTTGGGTTATAGGGGATAAGGGTGGGAAGTGTTTTATAAATGTTTATGTATTTTTGAATGTTTTTTAAAAAAAAATTATAATTTTAAATGTAATTTAGAATTTTATTTTAAATTTTCGGAGTGGGATGTTGAGTTACAGGTGATAAGGGTGGGAAGTGTTGTTAAAAAAATATTTTAATTTGGAATATTTAATAAATTTAATTTGAAATTTGGAATAAAAATATATTTTTTCTATTATGTTTTAGGAGTGGGATGTTGGGTTATAGGGGATGAGGGTGGGAAGTGTTTTAAAAATTAAGATTTATTTAGGAATAATTTGTTTACATAATTTAGAATATTAGAATAAAATTTCGAAAGTTATATTTAATTTTAGGAGTGGGATGTTGTGTTATGGGGATAAGGGTGAGCTTGTCTCTCAGCGCCGGGACGCCCCATTGCTGGGGTAGCTGTCGCGCTTCACCAAACCTAGAAATTAGAAAGTTAGAAGGGTGTGGAGTTTTCTAAAAATTTGTAAAATGTTGGTAATATTGTATAAGAAGTATGTATAAATTTTGATTTTAATTGTACAATTTAAAATGTTTTTGGGGTTTTGGATGTTGGATTATAGGGGATAAGGGTGGGGAGTGTTTAAAAAATGTATGTTAAATTAGTAATATTGAGTCATTTATATTAAAAAAAATATTTTATAATATAATATTTTGGGATAAATTTTAGATTGGGGAATTGGATTTGTAGAGGATAAGTGTGGGTATTTTATTATGTAAAATTTTTAATAATCATTAACACTAATTTTTTTTATATAATTATATATTTGTATTGCACTTACTGTAATTAAATACATATTGGAGTGGGAATATAAAATTAATTAAGATCAGTATACATGATTTATTCTAATTAAATATATTTATGAGTGGGATTACTAAATTAATGTAGTGTAGTGTTTTGCACCTACCATAATTAAATATAGTGAGAAGAGTAAAATAATTAAGTTCAGTGTCCAGCACTTATTTTAATAAAATATAAATTGGAGTGGGAATAGTAAATTAATTAAGTTCATTGTCCAGCACCTACTGTAATTTAATATAGGTTGGAGTGAGGATAGTAAATTAATTAAGTTCAGTGTCCAGCACTTATCGTAATTAAATATAGACTAGAGTGGGAATAGTAAATTTATTAAGTTCAGTGTCCAGCACATACTATAATTAAATATAGGTTGGAGTGAGAATAGTAAATTTAATAAGTTCAGTGTCCAGCAGTTATCTTAATTTAATATAGACTGGAGTGGGAATAGTAAATAATTTAGTTCAGTGTCCAGCACCTACCCTAATTTAATATAGGTTGGAGTGAGAATAGAAAATTAATTAAGTTCTGTGTCCAGCACTTATCTTAATTAAATATAGACTGGAGTGGGAATAGTAAATTTATGAAGTTCAGTGTCCAGCTGCTACTCTAATTTAATATAGGTTGGAGTGAGAATAGTAAATTAATTAAGTTCTGTGTCCAGCACTTATCTTAATTAAATATAGACTGGAGTGGGAATAGTAAATTTATTAAGTTCAGTGTCCAGCACCTACTCTAATTTAATATAGGTTGGAGTGAGAATAGTAAAATAATTATGTTCACTGTCCAGCACTTATCTTAATTAAATATAGACTGGAGTGGGAATAGTAAATTTATTAAGTTCAGTGTCCAGCACCTACCCTAATTAAATATAGGTTGGAGTGAGAATAGTAAATTAATTAAGTTCTGTGTCCAGCACTTATCTTAATTAAATATAGACTGGAGTGGGAATAGTAAATTTATTAAGTTCAGTGTCCAGCACCTACTCTAATTTAATATAGGTTGGAGTGAGAATAGTAAATTAATTATGTTCAGTGTCCAGCACATATCTTAATTAAATATAGACTGGAGTGGGAATAGTAAATTATTTAACTTCAGTGTCCAGCACCTACCCTAATTAAATATAGGTTGGAGTGAGAATAGTAAATTAATTAAGTTCAGTGTCCAGCACTTATCTTAATTAAATATAGACTGGAGTGGGAATAGTAAATTAATTCAGTTCAGTCTCCAGCACCTACCCTAATTTAATATAGTTTGGAGTGAGAATAGTAATTTAATCATGTTCAGTGTCCAGCACTTATCTTAATTAAATATAGACTGGAGTGGTAATAGTACATTTCTTAAGTTCAGTGTCCAGCACCTACCCTAATTAAATATAGGTTGGAGTGAGGATTGTAAATTAATTAAGTTCAGTGTCCAGCACTTATCTTAATTAATTAAATATAGACTGGAGTGGGAATAGTAAATTAATTCAGTTCAGTTTGTAGTGGGAGTAGTATGTTAATCAAGTTTGGTAAATAGCAATTATTATAATTTAATATAGAGTTGAATAGGAACAGTTAAATTAATTTGTTTTAATTTACTATAAATCTGTAGATTTTAGTTTTGGTTGGATAAAAGATAGAAGCTATATCAGAATGCAAATTCTAAATTTTTGTATAAAATAGTAGAAAGGAAAATAAGATTTGTTTTATAGTTGTTGGAATGTATATTAATTACAGAGAAAATATTGTTTATTATTACGCATATTATAAGAATTAAATCATTGAAATAAACATGTAATAACATAATTAATATTTAATATTTGTATTATTGTAATATTTTTTTTATAATGGATATATTTTTGTTTAATGTATATTTTGGACATTAATATATGAATAGACAAAAATATAAAAAATAAAAATATATGATTTTTATAGCTGTTTAATATTTTTAAATTTACATTGTGTACTCTCAATATTTTTAGACTTTATTTGAATTCATAAGAAATTGTATGTTTTGAAATATATGTTAAATATATTTTAATTATTAATATTTATATTAGATAATTAATATTGAAAATGTTTATATTTTAGAATATTTCTTTTAAATTTTAGTTTTGGTATGTTGTAGATACAATATATTAATGATATCATGTTCATACATTTTTTTTTGGTCATATATACAGTTTTGTTATTATATTAGTAAATATATTTTTCTTATTATATTTATTTTTATAAGTTAAATAATTTTCACATATATAAAATAAATAGGTATTCTTTTTGAGTATTTTATTGTAATGTTTTACTCATTTTTAAAGTAATGTGTAATGTTAAATAAGTAGTTAGGCCATTTATTGGTATTATTTGAGTTGTTATGTTTGTTTGGGTCTTTTATTTTGTAACCGCTCGCTGTTGTTTTGGGTTATTTTGGTAGAATCCAGGTCGCGGTCAGGAGCTGTTTCGCGTTTGAGACGGTAAGAGTTATTTTCTTTATTAGTACATAGTTTTAAGTGTTTTGTGGAAGTAGTAATGTTGTAATAAGTGTGTATGGATTGATGTTTTAGAAGTTAGGGTGTTAGTAATAGTTTGTATACGGTTTTATAATTTACGTTGTGTTCCGTGTTTGTGGCTTTGTTAGTCTTTTGTTCTTTAGGTGTGTTAAAGTTTTATAGTGTTTGAATAATGTTTGTAGTGATGTTTTTAGGTGTATTATGTATGTTTGTGTGTGGGTGGGAATGTTTGTTTCTCTTTTGTACGTTTTACGGAGAAGATATTTTCGTCTCTTTCAAACAGTTTTTTTTTTTTTAAGGAAGTGTGTATTAGTTGTGTTTACTACTATTTTTTTAACACTTTCTTTATTGTTCGGGTTTCCAGGAGCAGTTATTTACCTTTTTTATATTTTTCGGGATTTTTTTGGTTAATGGATTGTCGTTTTTTGGCGTCAACGGTTTTTTCGAAAAACAGTTGTATTTTTCCATTTTATTTGGATTCATTTTTGATACCTATGGATTTTGAACTACCTGGATTTATTTGGAAGGAATGTTATTATCCCATTGGAGCAACTACACAGGTAAGTTCATTTAAATATTTTAATTGTGGGTGGGCAAATCTTATATCTTTAATATTGTTGTTGTGTACTTGGTTTGTTTAATTATGTTGTCTAAATATATGTAGATATCAATTATTTATATATTTTCGACCACATAATTAAATAAGTGATATAATAAAGTGGTTTATTTATGTTGTGATAGTTGTTTTAGTAGAATTGTGGGTTAATATTTTGGAAAGGGTTTAGAAGAGAGTTTGAGCTATTATATTTAAGTACTCAAGTCCTCTTGTGGATGGGTATAGCTGTACCTGTTGTTGTAGGTAATTATACATTTGAGTAGTTTGTCTAGATTGTTTTGGTTTTAATTGTAGGACAGATTGTTGCATTCTTAATTCTTGGAAACTTTGTTCCTTTTGTATGGCAATTAGGAGTTTTTGTAGTGTTGGAGTTGTTCTCCCAGTAGAAGTTAGGAATGCATTATGCCAGCCCTCGACGGTGTTGTTAGTTTTGGCTTGTTGGTTGAGTGTACTTACATATACATTCCACCAAGGTATTTGGAACTTGGGCTGACGTCTATGGCCTGATCTGTGTAGTCTCCCCACCCAGGTATCCTCAAAATAATCTAAGAGGGGAGATAGCTTTACTTCATTTTGTATGTAGAATGGACTTTCTAATAAAAGATTGTAATGTTCTGCTACATCTGTGGTTGGTACATAAGCTAGGGCTGTTAGAAGTTTTATTTGATGTGCAAAAGTTATGTTTGTGGCATATTCTACACTTAGGTGCCGATTACGATCCGGTAAAAACCGCGTACGAACCGTCGGTCGGAGCGAATTCCCCGTCCGACTCGTACCCGGTCGTAAAACTTTACAAACATGGAATTACGATTCGCACGGAAACACCATTTCCGTACGAATCGTAAAAAACACCGACCGACGAAAATATACATACGAATGTGATCCGGGAATGCTGCGACGTTACGTCGGGACGCTTTCAGGCAGCGTTTCACGAACCAGGAATTACGATTCGAACCGACAGCAGTCCGGACGGCAATATTTTCACGGCACCCAAAAAGTGCCGCAAAAGCGAAGTACGGCGCGAATCGACCAGAGTAGGTGGCCCGGTACGCACCGTACCCACCCCAGCCCCCGTAGGTACGCGCCGACCCCCCCCCAGCCCCCGTAGGTACGCGCCGACCCCCCCTGTGTGTACACCCGTGTACGGTGCGTACCCCCCCCGTGTACGTTCGAGTCGTACCCCCACCCGTGTACGTTCGAGTCGAACCCCCCCGTGTACGTTCGAGTCGTACCCCCACCCGTGTATGTACGGTGCGTACCCCCAGCGCGTAGCGCTGGGGGTACGCACTGTACATACACGGGTGGGGGTACGACTCGAACGTACACGGGGGGGTTCGACTCGAACGTACACGGGTGGGGGTACGACTCGAACGTACACGGGGGGGTTCAGCTCGAACGTACACGGGTGGGGGGACGACTCGAACGTACACGGGTGGGGGGACGACTCGAACGTACACGGGTGGGGGGACGACTCGAACGTACACGGGTGGGGGGACGACTCGAACGTACACGGGGGGGTTCGACTCGAACGTACACGGGTGGGGGTACGACTCGAACGTACACGGGTGGGGGGACGACTCGAACGTACACGGGGGGGGTTCGACTCGAACGTACACGGGTGGGGGTACGACTCGAACATACACGGGGGGGTTCGACTCGAACGTACACGGGTGGGGGGACGACTCGAACGTACACGGGTGGGGGGACGACTCGAACGTACACGGGTGGGGGGACGACTCGAACGTACACGGGTACGACTCGAATGTACACGGGGGGGTTCGACTCGAACGTACACGGGTGGGGGGACGACTCGAACGTACACGGGTGGGGGGACGACTCGAACGTACACGGGGGGGTTCGACTCGAACGTACACGGGGGGGTACGCACCGTACACGGGTGTACACACAGGGGGGGTCAGCGCGTACCTACGGGGGCTGGGGGGGGTCGGCGCGTACCTACGGGGGCTGGGGGGGGGTCGGTGCATACCTACGGGGGCTGGGGGGGGTCGGCGCGTACGGGGGACGGGGGGGGGTCGGCGCATACCTACGGGGGCTGGGGGGGGTCGGCGTGTACCTACGGGGGCTGGGGGGGGTCGGCGCGTACCTACGGGGGCTGGGGGGGGGTCGGCGCGTACCTACGGGGGCTGGGGGGGGGTCGGCGCGTACCTACGGGGGCTGGGGGGGTACGGCACGTACCGGGCACCTGTTTGGACGTCTCCATGGTTGTTATGGGAGTTCGGTGCGGACGGTCTTTTCACCATACGGTTGTACATTCGGACGCCCGGGATGGATCGTGATTCCCCGGTCGGACTTCACCTTTCACGTTTGTACGGTGAATCGTACGAGGACGTGTCGGACACATTTTCCGACCCGAAGACGTGTGGGGAAATATTCCCAGTACGGTTCGTATGGACTTTTTACCATGCGAATCGTGATTGCCAGTTCGTACGGCACTTGTACGATTCGTACGGTAAAAAGACCCGATACGAGTCGTACGGGGACATTTTTTACCGGATCGTGATCGGCACCTTAGTGAAGATTTTTGTAAATGTCTCCATATACATTGATTTAGATGGAAGTAACATCCTTGGATAGCTGTATGGGGGTACAGTTTTAGAATGCAATTTATCATGGCTTGCTCAAAGTCTATGATAATTCTTTGAGGGTAAAAATCATTTGATTCTTGTTTTAGTTTTCCTAGCATTTCATTATATGTTGTGTTTTGTTGGTTAGGTAATAGTGCATAAATTAAAGGTATGGAAGTGTTGTGATATTGACCGTGTATTGTGTAAAGCTGGTAGAATGGTTTTGGGCATATTGTAAAGGTGCCATCCATCATCCATGTTTGGCATTGTTGGAGTTTAGTTATATTGTTTGCAGTAGCAAACATTATGATTCTTTTTTCTGTACTTTTGTTATCAAAAAAAATAAAAGGTTTATTACTGTGGGTGATAGTTAATTCTGGTGGAATGATGATATCTTGAAAAGTTTTAGGGAATGGTATAGTTGTCGTGGTTGATTTTTTGGTCCTAGCAATTGTTCTTTTTATAGAAGCAATTGATGGTAATTGGCCTCTTGCTTCTTTGGGCACTCTAGGTAATAGTTCTTTTAGGATTACACTTGTAGCAGTTTGTGAACCAGTGCTTAATTCTTTTATATTTTCAAGGGTTTATCTGACTTCTATTTCAGAGAGATTGGGTGGATGGTTATGCTCTCTTGTATATAGTACAGTTGTTTCTCTTGTTGTTGCTCATCCGTAGCATTTGTTAGAATAATATTTCGAACACTTCCAGTTCACTTTTCGGTCCGTCTGCTTTTCTTGGGTGTATGTGTAACCCATGTAACACAATAGGAATTTTCCTTTCTGCGATGTTATAAATTGGGCTTCTTCTGTCATCGTGATGTGTTAGAAAGCTGGAAAAAATGTATATGAAAATATATGCAATAGTACTTTATATATTTCTATTAAAATAGGAAACAACAAACGTTTTTATATATACTTACCAAGTGTTTTTGGTTGTATTTGAATGAAGATATTCTTTGTAGACAAAATGCTGTTTAGTTGATGTAGTCTCTAAAAGTTAAAGAACATATATTGTTTTGGTTGGTTTAGTTTTTTTAAGTGGGGTGGTATTGCTGTTTGGTATAGACTACATTTTTTTTGTTGAAACGTTTTTTATTGTTTTCCAAATCAACAACTCAATAAACATCCCCCCGCCTCCACCCGTCCAGGAAGTACCACACATTTATCATCAAGAACAATTATTCAGGAGAAGGAACAACCTTCCCACCCAGTCCTCTACCCCCCCCCTCCCTCACCCCATGTCAGTGTACCCCCCTCCCCTACCCGTCTTCCAATGTGCCCCTCCTCCGTAATAAATAAGATCCAGGAGGCCAACCTCTCCCTAAGCAAACGGAGCCTTCCCTTATGCCTAGTGGTATAGACTATAGGGGGCCGATTACGATCCTGGAAAAACCCGGTACAAACCGTGGGTCGGAGCGTTTTCTCCGTCCGACTCGTACCGGGTTGTAAAACGTTACAAACATGCAATTACGATTCGTACGGAAACACCATTTCCGTACGAATCGGAAAAAAGACCAACCGACAGAAAAATACATACAAATGTGATCCGGGACACCGTGGATGTGACGTCCGGACGGAGTTAGGCATGTTTTTACGTACCAGCAATTACGATTCGCACCGACTGCAGTCCGGATGGGAATATTTTTACAGCACCTAAAAAGTGCCGGAAAAGCTAAGTACGCAGCGATGCGAGCTGATTAGGGGGCCCGGTACGCGCCGTACCCCCCCCGCCGCCCGTAAGTTCGTGCCGTACCCCCAGCCCCCCGTATGTACGGAGCGTACCCCCGTACCCCCCAGCCCCCCGTATGTACGGAGCGTACCCCCGTACCCCCCAGCCCCCCGTATGTACGGAGCGTACCCCCACCCCCGTATGTATGGTGCGGGGGGTACGCTCCGTACATACAGGGGGCTGGGGGGTATGGGGGTATGCTCCGTACATACGGGGGGCTGGGGGGTACGCTCCATACATACGGGGGTCTGGGGGGTACGGGGGTACGCTCCGTACATACGGGGGGCTGGGGGGTACGGGGGTACGCTCCGTACATATGGGGGGCTGGGGGGTACACTCCGTACATACGGGGGGCTGGGGGGTATGGGGGTACGCTCCGTACATACGGGGGGCTGGGGGGTACGGGGGTACGCTCCGTACATACGGGGGGCTGGGGGTACGGCGCGCCCATCCGCGGGGGGCTGGGGTTACGGCGCGAACATACGGGGGGCGAGGGGGGGGTACGGCGCATACCGGGCACTTGTTTGGACATCTCCATGGTTGCTATGGGAGTTCGTTCTGGACGGTCTTTTTTCCATACAGTTGTACAATCGGACGGATGGGATGGATCGTACTTGTGCATTTGGACTTCAGTTTTCCCATTTGTACGTAAAAATGTCCGGGGACGTGTCGGAGACTTTTACCGACCCGAGGACGTGTGGGGGAATTTTCCCAATGCGATTTGTATGGACTTTTTCCCATACGAATCGTACTTGGCAGTTTGTACGGCGCTTTTACCATTTGTACGGAAAAAAGTCCAGATTCAATTCGGTTGGGGAAATTTTTTCCAGGATCCTAATCGGCACCTAGGTGTTAATTTATACAGGTTTTTAAAAACTTAAAAAAGAGAACATGGATTTGTTTAGGGGTTTAGGATGTTTTGGGGTGTGAGTAGGATTTAATTAATATTTTAGAAAGTATTTTGATAGTATACTTACTTTTTTAGTGAGTCCTTTGTGGCAATGTTCAATATTTTCTTTAGCTGTTTTGAGTAATATCTGTAGTGGAAACATAAAGAGATGGAATATATAAGTTAGTTATTTTTGAGTAAAGATAAATTAGTGTTTTAGTTTAATTTGGCAGTTTAGTTAGAAAAGGTAATTTACTTACGTTTTTAGAATAGTAGTAGGATGTAGGTTTCTTCTGTTTAGCAGAGTTTCTTCTTCGTTCAATGCTTTGGTTTAAGGCACAGTAGAAGACTTGTTTTAATTGGTTTATATGGTGGTTTTAAATTGTTTCTGGAATGTTATTGGTTGTTTTCTGTATGTGGCCTTTCTATTGGATGTTTGAATTTTTTTTAGTTAATTGGTTTCCTTTTATGGAAAATGCTAAGTAAGAGTATATTTAGTTTTAAAGAAGGAATTTAAATAATTATATAGAAAAAGATTGTTTAAAATGTGTTTTAATTTTTTATAATGTGTTCGAAATGCCTATGTGATAATTATTTCAGTGTTTTTTTATTATGTTGTTAAATATTTTTATCGTTATAAATGTTATGTTTATGTTTAAGTAGAATATAATTGGAAAATGTATGTTTTCGGAAAATATTGTATTTATGTTGTTTACAGTATTGGTTTTATTAGTATTAGAATTGTCGATATATTTTAAAAAACAATATTATTGATGTCGATATTGTGGTTATCGATATTTTTTACATGTGTTATATTTATTTATTTATGTCGATATTTAGTATTGCGATATTGATGTGTGCAATATTTGTGTGATCGATATAAATGTATTACGATATTGTAGTGTCGATATTAGTGTAGTTTTTTAATTAAGTATACAATGTCGATAATTTTGATGTCAATATTTTTGACGCGATATTTGTGTACTTCGATAATGTGTCTTTCGATAATATGTCAGAGATCCAAGTCCCACACAGCAGGATTGCTAACTTTTATACCAGGCCACGCCCCCTTTCTCCACCACTCTGCAGACACACCTCCTGGAGCATTCTGGCCAACTAGCCCACCAGGTACCTCCAGTAAGCGACAAAGAGCTGGATTGCAGAGAGGTGGTCCGAGGCCATACCCCTTTACCCACCACTCTGCAAACGCAGCTCCTGGTGCACTGCTGCTCGGAGGATGAAGTCCACTTGTGTCCTGAGGTCCTCAGGACACAAGAAGACCTCATCGCCCCACCAGCAGTGCGCCAAGAGGCACGTTTGCAGAGTGGTGGAAAAAGGGTTGTGGCCTCGGACCACTTCTCTGCAATCGAACTCTGTGGTGCCTACTCGAGGTACCTGGTGGGCTAGTTGGCCCCCAGGGACCCTCAGTATTCAGTGGTAATTAATTCCCCAACTTAAAATGCGCCAGGGGGTGCGTTTGCAGAGTGATGCAGGGAGGGGGCTGGGCCTCCAGGGAGAAGTCAGCTTTTTTTAAAATATTTTTTTTAGAAGGGGCTGTGTGGCCCCTCTTCTTTTAGTATTTTTGGGGCCTGGGGACACCATCCCCCAGGGCCTGACCCCTTTTAAAAAAATGTTTAAAAAAAATGGGTAGGGGGCCACATCCCGAGGCCAATTTCGGCTTTGTGGACCACATCCCCCGGGACGGGCCCTTTTTTATTTTAATATATAGAGAAGGGGGGCCGTGTGGCCCCTCTTCCCTGGGTAAATTTCAGCCTCGGGGACACCATCCCCCGGTGCATGGCCTCCTTTTTATACCTTATTTCTATGGGAGGGGGACCATGTGGCCCCCTCCTGGGCCACCTTTGGCCCCAGGGACCCCATCCCCCATGCTGGCCCTTAGCACTGGGGACCATGGGGGGAGCCTAATGCCCCCACGGTCCCATTGGCTTCCCATCTCCTGCGGGAGCCCGCATTTCTTTTGAGCAAGGGGAGCTGCTGGTATGCAGCTCCCCTTGCTCAAAAGCAATCCTGCTTTGCTTTGCAATGAAGCAAAGCAGAGTTTACAATGACAGGGAGGGAGCCGCACGGCTCCTGCCCTGTCATTGCAAACAGCAATGTCCCAGGGTGGGCACCCAGGGACATTGCAGGAGCCCGCCCTGGGGGGTGGCAGTCCCAAGGGCTCCAGGAGAGGGGCCTGCAGCCCCCGCCCGATGTTTGTAAAGCCCTGGGGAGGTGGTGGTCCCCTGGGGTCTGTAACGGACTTCCGTATTTAAATACAGAGTGCCCCGGTGGTGTTTCCCGGGGCAGTGTGGGGGGGCTCGAGCCCCCCACACTAATTATTTATTACAGCCCCAGGGAGGTGGCAGTCTCCGGGGCTTGGAGGGGCCCGCAAGCCCCCCACCCCTATTTAAATGAAGCCCCAAGGAGGTGGCGGTCCCCGGGGCTGCGGGGGCCCCCATTATATAACTGAAGTTGCCCCTGGGACCTCGCCCACCTGGGAACTTTGAAAAATGAAACGAGGGAGCCCACTCCTCATTTAAAAAAATTTTGGGACGGATTCACACACTGGTGGGACCCCGCCTGACTTTTTTTCTAAAAATGTTTTGTTTGAGTCTGGGGGTCCCTGAGCAGGCCTGGGGTGTTAGGGTGTTTTTACCCTTCCCCCTTTTCTTGTTTTTAATCAATCTCTCACCTTTTTCCTAAGCCCTCCCGAGCACGAGCTTGCCTCTGATTGGCTGCCAACACTTCCTGGTTTGAAGTGTTGGCAGCCAATCAGAGGCAAGTTCGTGCTCGGGAGGGCTTAGCCTATCAGATCTCACAATTCTCAAATATCGATATCTGTAAATCTGTAAATATCTCACAAACTACTGAACGGATTTACACCATTTAAAATAAATGTGCTTTCTGGACTAAGAGCTATCTCGCCAAATGTGGTGTAATTCCGTTCAGCAGTTCAGACTACAGCCGTGTCGAAGTGAACAATTATTTTTTTTAATTTCGTGAAGATTCGTCAAAAATGGCAGTTGCCAGTACGTAGTTATAGTTAGAACCTAGTTTCCATAGGAAAAGCATTTTTTGATTTGCTAATAACTTTGGTGTCGTTTGACGAATGTTCGCCAAATTCTCAAAAAAAAGGTCTATCCAGGTCAGCTCCTATCCTGAAAGTTTAGGGGTGATTCGTCAAGTGGAGGCTGAGAAAAAGGGGGGTCCCAAAAAGTATTTTCTCAATGTTAATTTCCATAAGAAATTTTATTACAGGCTACTGCCCGAACTGCTGAACGGAATTACTCCAAATTTGGCAAAGAGGTAGAGGTTGGTTCAGAAAGGGACCTTTTTTATAAATGGTATAAATCCGTTCAGTAGCTGTTGAGAAATTCAAAAAATCTATTTCCCATAGGAAACTTTAGCCAAGGCTACAGCCCGAACTGGTGAACGGAATGACACCAAATTTGGCAAAAAGGTAGTGCTTGATTTAGAAAGTGCAGTTTTTTCAAATGGCGTAAATCCATTCAGTGCTTGCTGAGAATTTTTTTTTAAAAAGTTTCGATATCTGGGGCTGCGGTGGGTTTGCACACCTCTCTCGACCACACAACTCACTGTGATTGGCTGCCATGATCACAAGCTTCACTGTGATTGGCTGCCAACACTCCAAAGCAGGAAGTGTTGGCAGCCATCTTGTGACTCGGTAGAACCGAGTCAAAAGAAAACAGTCAAAAAAAGATTAAAAGTGTAGAAAAGGGGGCAGGGTAGAAACACCCTGACTACCTAGTCCTGCTCAGGGGGGTGCCACAAGGACCCCCAGGCCCCCCAATTTTTTTTTTTTTTTTAAACGTCCGAATGCACGCTGGGTGCGCGAATCTAGACGAAATTTTGAAGCAGGGGCTCCCCTCCTTCATTTAAATGAGCCCCGGGTAGGACAGCTTCCGGGGGCAATCCTATAATTATATTGCGGGGGCCTGCAGGGCCTCCACAGTCCCAGGGACCTCCAACTCCCAATGGCTATGTAAATTAGGTGCGGGAGGGCACATGGCCCTCCCGCAGCCCCGGGGACCGCCACCTCCCCAGGGCTTGTTTGGTAATTGTTGCGTGGTCTCTGAGGTCCCCCCAAGTCCCGGGGATTGCCACCCCAGGGGCTTTAATTAAATATGCAGGGGGGTTCTCGTGGACCCTCGAAGACCCGGGGACTACCACCTCCCCGGGGCTTTGAAAATAGAGGGAGGGGGGCCGCACGACCCCCCCTTCTGGAGTCCTTGAAGGCCCTGGGGACTGCCAGCCCCCAGGGCTGGCTCCTGCAATGTCCAGGGGAGCCCACCCATGAGACATTGCTGTTTGCTATGACAGGGTGGAAGCACGTCTCGCACACTGTCATAGCAAGCCCTGGTTTGCTTCGTTGAAGCGAGAGGAGGATAAACTGCTCTCACTTCAATGAAGCAAAGTAGGATTGCTTTTGGGCAAGGGGAGCTGTATGTTAGCAGCCCCCCTTGCCCGAAAGCAATGCCGGTACCCGCAGGAGGAAGGGAGCCGGTGGGAGAGCCCCAATGCCCCCAATGAAGAGGCCAGTAGTGGACAAGGGAAGCGGGACCATGCGGCCCCCCTTCCTAATGATTAATAAAAACATTCAAGAATTGGTCATGCCCGAGGGATGGGGTTCTGGAAGTGGACCGTTTTTTAAAAGAAAAGTTTGGTGTGGTGATCCTAACACAGCGCTCAGTACGGCCCCCTAGTGTGAACGTGCTAAATGCGCGGCTCTCATCGCGACCCCCTAGTGTGAACGTACTGGGTGCGTGGCTCTCAGCATGGCACCCGAATAATTTATAGGTCTTTAAACGACCATTTACCTGTAAATTAGGCTTTGTTGTGATTTCACCTCTTCTCAGAGCCCCTGCATCTCCACTCTGCCTATGATTGGAAGAATTAGCCACCAACAACATTTTTATCAGCCTCCCCCGAAATTTGGCTCTAGTTGAGCCCCTGACTGGCGTGCGCCGGCTCTGCCCACTCCGCTTACGCTTACAGAAGTCCGTAGATTCTGTCCGCCGTATGTCAATGATCCAGCTGTGGGGTGGGAATATCTTGCAGACAGGATCCTAGGCCTTTCCTGAGGCTTGGTTTGCAATCCTGACTCTCCGCCGGGGTTGACATGGTCAGTGACATCACTGATGACATCTCAAATGACATCACTGATTACATCACTGATGACATCATCCATGTGAAAATCTGATACACCTGCTCACACTCTAATATAACCTTTAATATACCCACTGTAAAATACAGATTACCATTTTCAAAACCATTGACACACCAATACTAGTTACTACATACACACTCCCTTCCTCGGAATACACACACATCCACTTATTCACCCATACAATCACCATACATACAGTCACTCATTAATACAACACTATCATAAGCACTCATACACCTATACAGACACTCACACACCACCACTCATCTAGAGTTACTCACACACCTATTCAGTCATGCAAAGAATCAATCACACTTCCATTTACTGACCTGTACAGTTATACACACACCACATCACTTATTCAAACAAAACAAATGCATACTTACTCTCTTATACAATCACTGGTACAAGTACACACTCATCCATACAGCCACTCTCACGATCACTGACTCTCACATATAGTTATTTATATACTTCAACTTTCACATACACTGCCTTTTACATATGTAGTTACTTGGACAAGCAACATTGAGACATCCATTCACTCACCAACACACCCATACACACACTCATCAACCCATACAGCTGTTTCCACATGCACTCTTGAACCCCCACACAGAGTGAATCAACCACTCAAACATCTATGCACAGAGTCACATACCTCCCACCCACCCACACACATACTCAGGCACCCATAAAAATACTCAGGCAACCAATCGATAACCCATATAGACACTCATGTAGCTACTGACCAACCGCTGCAGCATCTTATACAACAACAGACAGACTAATACAGACATTCACACAATTTAGTCACTAACCCATGCATTCAGTAAGACACACGTAATCACTCACTTAAACAGTCAGTCATGCACCTACTAAATCCTCCATTCAGACTCTTATACACCCACTTATTCTTCAATACACCTTGGCATATATATAATACATATTTAAACTTTAGATAAAAACAGTCACTGGATGATGTCATCAGTGATGTCATCAGTGATGTCATTTGAGATGTCATCAATGATGTCATCTGTGATGTCACTGAACATGTCATGAATGATGCAATATGTCACGTCAGAAGCAGTGCATTGCGGGTGCGCGAATTATAGTTAGCTAAACTAACTATAACGAGAATTTCTATGGTTTTGTACAAGAGAAATGCCCAACTAACTATAACGTGCCTGAAACCTATGGTTTTTCAGTGAATCTATATATATATATATATATATATATATATATATATATTGAAGCCAATAACCCCCTCACAATAGAAAAGGTCCGACACAGCAAGGGCGATTCACTTAGTGGTTTTAATTCTCACCAAAACAAACAGCAAAGTCCATGGGGCTGTGAAACATATATGCAGACGCGTTTCAGCTTCATTAAGCTTTCCTCAGTGCCAGTTCCACAGAGAGTTGTTCTCGCCTGGGGTCCTCCTGAATGTTACTGCCGCCACTCCCATCGAGGAGATGACGCGACCCCATCCCACTTTTAAGGATACAGTGTCACCAATTCCACTGGACGAAATGCTTTGAGCTGCTGCAGAACGGTACGCCTACACCAGGAGGAAGGCCAATTAAGTAATTAGCTTTTTCGGCGTACAATGGCGTCCCAACATCGTGTTAGCTCTCGGGCAGCACACCATCCCCAGCAGCCGGTTCCAAGATGACAAGATGCAAGGTGAGTCCACTCGTGATCCCCTCCGCAGTGAATACTGCTACCTTCCTCCCCTTTGCAGAAAAATAGTCACTTCGTGGTCATTGTTTGCTAGGGGGGGCTCCGCGTAGTATTTCCATACTCCACTCCAAAGGTTGCCTTCTGACGCGGTGCACCTGAACGGAAGGGCGTGCCGTGAACAGTGAAAGCGTACTGTTCGAAACATTGAAGCCAATAACCCCCTCACAATAGAAAAGGTCCGACACAGCAAGGGCGATTCACTTAGTGGTTTTAATTCTCACCAAAACAAACAGCAAAGTCCATGGGGCTGTGAAACATATATGCAGACGCGTTTGAGCTTCATTAAGCTTTCCTCAGTGCCAGTTCCACAGAGAGTTGTTCTCGTCTGGGGTCCTCCTGAATGTTACTGCCGCCACTCCCATCGAGGAGATGGCGCGACCCCATCCCACTTTTAAGGATACAGTGTCACCAATTCCACTGGACGAAATGCTTTGAGCTGCTGCAGAACGGTACGCCTACACCGGGAGGAAGGCCAATTAAGTAATCAGCTTTTTCGGCGTACAATGGCGTCCCAAAATCGTGTTAGCTCTCGGGCAGCACACCATCCCCAGCAGCCGGTTCCAAGATGACAAGATATATATATATATTCACTGAAAAAAAACATAGGTTTCAGGAACGTTATAGTTAGCTGGACATTTCACTCGTACAAAACCATTGAAATTCCACCGTTATAGTTAGTTCAGCTGACTATAACTCGCGCGCCGGCAATGCACTGCTGATGACATCACGTATTACATCACTCATGACATGGTCAGTGACATTACTCATGACATCACTGATGACATCTCAAATGACATCATTGATGACATCACTGATGACATCATCCAGTGATTGTGTGTTTTTCTGAAAAATCCCAAGGTCGATGGAAGAATAAATGGGTATATAAGTGTCTAAATGGATGATTTTTTTATGAAACATTTATTGTATAACTGACTGATTAAGTGTATCTTAGTGAATACATGGGTTAGTGAGTAATGTTTAAATATGTAAATATCTGTATCAGTCTCTCACTTTGTGTATAAGTGGTTGCATGGGTTGGTGAGTAGCTACATGAGTGTCTATATAGGTTATTAGTTGGTTTTTTGAGTATCAGTATGAATGTCTGAGTGTCTGTATGGTTCGGTGGGGGTATTATGTAGTGCATAGATGCATGAATGAGTAACTCACTGTTTGTATGTGTTGAAGACAGCATATGTGCAGGACTGTATGGGTGGATGAGTGTGTGTATGGGTGTGTTAGTGAGTGAATGACTGTTTCAATAGTGTCTTTATGAGTAACTACATATGTTTTAAACTATTATATGTGACTATTGGTGTATATAAGAGAGTATATGTGAGAGTGGGAGATTGGAAGACTTCCTGTATGAATAAGTATGTGTTTCTATAAGTGATTGTTTAAAGACTAAGTATGTGTAACTTTCTATAGAAGTAAGTGTGGTGGTGTGGTATAACTGTATATGCAAGTAAATGGATGCTTGACTCCTTATTAGCATTAGTGACTATGTGTGTGAGTAACTCTATGGATGAGTGGCGGTGTGTAACAGGATGTATAGGTGTATGAGTACATATGATGAGTGAGTACATGTATGAGTGACTGTATAGGACTGTTGGTGAATGAGTGGATGTGTATGTGGATCTCAGAATTACTGAACAGGTTGTTGTAACTGGTATTGGTATGTCCATCGTTTTGAAAATGTTTGTTTCTATTTTTGAATGTGTCTATCAAAGGTTATATTAGGGTGAGAGAAGGTCTGCCACTCGATCACAAGGATGATGTCATCAGTGATGTCATCAGTGATGTCATTTGAGATGTCATCAGTTTATGTCATCAGTTTATGTCATGAGTGATGTCACTGACCATGTCATGAGTGATGTAATATGTGACGTCATCAGCAGTATATTGCGGGCGCGTGAGTTATAGTTAGCTGAACTAACTATAACGGTGGAATTTCAATGGTTTTGTACGAGTGAAATGTCCAGCTAACTATAACGCCCCTGAAACCTATGTTTTTTTCGGTGAATTTCTAAGGTTTTTTAAATGCTAATTCCTAACTATAACGTGCCTGAAACCTATGGTTTTTTCGGTGAATTTCTAAGGTTTTTTAAATGCTAATTCCTAACTATAACGTGCCTGAAACCTATGGTTTTTTCAGTGAATTTCAAAGGTTTTTTAAATGCTACAGAGATAGGAAATGTGAAGAAATAAGAATAAACAAACAGAAAGAAAAAAAGAAATGCAGAAAGAAGCAACAGAAGTCCTCAAAGATGAAGAAAAGTGCACGAAGAAGGAACACATGCAGAAAGAGCAAACAGAAGAGCAGAAAGAAGCCTTTTTGCAAAATCATCCTGTACCCTCAACTTTTTCAGATGGATACTGGTGGTAACTGAGTCTGACTAACCAGTCCTAGAGTCAGTGCTATGTTAACATACACTAGGGAACACTATGCGTTGGGGTCCCCCTGTGAATAGCATGATCTCCTCTGTAAGCCCCTAGTATATAATAGGGCAGGGGGATTAAAACTACCTCTTAAAATGCGCCACACGGCGTGTTTGCACACGTCACCTCAGGCCCCGTCCCCTCCCTTCACCACTGTGCAAACACGCTCTGTGGCCGTTTTGAAGTTGGGAGAGTAAGTCCCCTTGAATCCTGAGGGTCCCTAGGGTCCAACTAGCCCACAAGGTACCTCCAGTAAGCACCATAGAACTGCGTTGCAGAGAGGTGTAAAAAAGGGCACGGCCTAGTCCACCTCTCTGCAACGCAGTGCAGTGGCGCTTACTGGAAGCACCTGGTGGGCAAGTAGGCCCCCAGGGACCCTCAGGATTGAAGGGAAATTATTTCCCAAACTTAAAACGCGCGACAGGGCGTGTTTGCACACGTCACCTCAGGCCCCATCCCCTTCCTTTCCCACTGTGTAAACTCGCCCTGTGGCCGTTTTAAGTTGGGAGATTAAGTCCCCTTGAATCCTGAGGGTCCCAAAGGTCCAACTAGCCCACTAGGTACCTCCAGTAAGCACCACAGAGCTACGTTGCAGAGAGATATAAAAAGGGGCACGGCCTAGACCACCTCTCTGCAACGCAGCACAGTGGCACTTACTGGAAGCACCTGGTGGGCTAGTTGGCCCCCAGGGTCCCTTAGGATTGAAGGTGAATTATTTCCCCAACATTAAAACGCACCACAGGGCATGTTTGCACACGTTACCTCAGGCCCCGTCCCCTCCCTTCACCACTGTGTAAACATGCCCTGTGGCTGTTTTTAGTTGGGAGATTAAGTTCATTTGAATCCTGAGGGACCCTAGGGTCCAACTAGCCCACTAGGTACCTCCAGTAAGCGCCACAGAGCTGCGTTGCAGAGAGGTGTAAAAAGTGGCATGGTCTGGACCACCTCTCTGCAACGCAGCACAGTGGAGCTTACTGGAAGCACCTGGTGGGCTAGTTAGCCCCCAGGGGCCCTCAGGATTCAGGAGGAATTATTTCCCCAACTTAAAACGCACCATAGGGCGTGTTTGCACATGTCACCTCAGGCCCCGTCCCCTCCCTTCACCACTGTTAAAACGCACCCTGTGGCCATTCTAAGTTGAGAGATTAAGTCCCCTTGAATCCTAAGGGTCCCTAGGGTCAAACTAGCCCACTAGGTACCTCCAGAGAGCACCACAGAGCTGCGTTGCAGAGAGGTGTAAAAAGGGGCGTGGCCTCAGAACACCTGTCTGCAACGCAGCTCCCTGGCGCATACTGGAGATACCTGTTGGTCTAGTTGGCCTTCAGGGACCCTCAGTATTGAAGGGGAATTAATTAATTAATTAATTAGTCCCCGGGGCTGGGGGCCCCCCCATCCCAATACAAATATTGCCCCCGGAATTTGGCCCACCCGGGGGCAAATATTAACAAAGCGCTTTGTTTTTTTAAAATTTCGGCCGAAATTCCGCTGGGTGCGCGAATCTTGACGATTTAAAAAAATGCTTTTTTGGGCCCTGGGGGTCCTTGTGAGACCCCCTGAGCAGGCCTAGGAGGTCAGGGTGTTTCTACCCTGCCCCCTTTTTGTGTTTTGGGCATTACTTTCTCTGTTTTCTTGTGCATCGGTTCTACTGAGGCATAAGATGGCTGCCAACACTGGTTTGGAGTCTTTTTTTTAAAGTTTTTTTATTTATTTTTATTGAGCAGAGCATTGAGTACGTAATATACATAAAAATTATTCTTTAAAACCATTAATCCATTAACTTCTACATTTCATGACAAAATATATATATATTTTTTTAAAGAATGTGACTATAGCAGCTTGTAGCATCAACAATAATTCCATCAAAATGACAAAGTGCAAAAACCTGCAATAAAGTGCAATAATAAAAGTGCTAATGCATCTAAAGTGCAACAACAGAGAAAGTGCTAGTGCTTCTAGAATAAAACAACAGTGAGTGCTGGTCTACCTAACCACGATAATCATATAAGTCATATCATCCATATCGAGTGTTAATTTCCCTCCTTCAGTTTTTAAAGATTATCAAAAAACTTCCAATTCTTTACAAAAAATGTTATAGCTCCCACCCTTCTGGCATAGGCTTCTGCAAAATTCCGAGTCCTTTTCATTTTACTAAACCATTTTAAATGAGAGGGAACATCACTAGATTTCCAATTCTGCAGAACTAGGGATCGAGCTACAGTACAAGAGATAAATAAGAAAACTTCTTCCGCCTTCATTAACGTTGTTCTACCCTTATATAGTCCAAACAAAACGGCCTCAACCTCGGGCTGAACTCTCTTCCCTATTGCTAATTCTATGTCGGCAAATATAGCTACCCGGAAGGGCTCTATCCGTGGGCAAGTATAGAAAATGTGGTGCCACCCTCCTGCTCCATTGGCCTGACAGCGGAAGCATTTGTTTTCAACTTCCGGATACCTTTTTTGCAAAGCTGCCGGGGTCATATAGGAGAGCCAACGTGATGAAAAGGCCATCCTTTTAAAATTGGCCGCGCGCAAGGATTTGCTTCCTAAATAGGATGTGACTTCCCAATCCTTACAAGATAAAATACATTGTGGCTCACGACCTATTTTAGCCAAATGGGCCTCTATCAGAGGTACTTGTTCCTGGCGATGTAGCAATCGGTACCAGTTCCCTACACCTTTTACTTTGGCCCCGTAGAGTGCCACCTCAAGATCCTTGGGAACATCAAAAATGCTATTAACATTTTTTTTTTTAAATGAACAATTTGCAAATATTCAAAAAAGGCAGGTTTCCTAGGATTTGTTTTCTCCCTAGCCATTACCTCTTCCCAGGTGATCATCCTATTCTGAATGCCGAAATGTCTTAGCTCCTGTAGCCCACAGTCTTCCCAACGACTTTCTCGAATTTGGAGACCAAGGCTAGTACATTCTCTTTATCTCAAATATTGCAGACCCGAGGACCGAGGAACCAGTTTTTTAAAAAAGGACTGAAGTCTGAAAGCATATTCCTTTAAAGTCTTGTATCTACTTTTTTTAGGAAGTTTGGAGGTTTTTAAAAACACTCGACTTTGACAATGAGTTTCTTGTAACATTTTGTCCAGAAAGAAGCTATCTCGATTACATTTGGATCCTATCAGGCCTGCCACTATATCCATAAATGCGACCTCATAATATGTTTTTAAATGAGGCAGAGATAGCCCCCCTTGTTTGGTTGGTAATTGCACTACAGTCAACTTCACCCTAGCTGTTTATTTTCCCCAAACAAATTCTCTTATCAGTATTTCCATTTCTTTAAAAAATGACATATTTACTTTTATAGGGACATTGCTAAAAAGAAATATAAGCATCAGAAGTATAGATATTTTAATTAAAGAAACTCTGCCAATTAATGATAAGGGGAGTAAAAGCCATTGATCTAAAAGTTTTTTGATTTTTATCTTTCATTTTTATATAATAAAGTTTGTATAACTGTTGATAATGGCTAGAAACATATATCTCAAGATATCTGATTGGGTCTTGTTTAATAGCTTGAGCCCTCAAACATTGTGGTAAAAGATTAAGATCTGCATTGAGGGCTAGGACCTCAGTTTTATTAGAGTTTATTTTGTAACCACCAATTAATTCGAAGTCTCTAAATTCCCTCAATACAGTTTCCATATTATCTTTGTCAGGCATCAAATATAAAATGATGTCGTCCGCGAACAGTTTCAACTTTGACATACATGAGATGGGAGGTTGAATAGCAGCATTATTCCTGATTTTAATTGCCAAAGGCTCAATAAAAAAAGTAAAAAGTAATGGTGAAAGCGGGCAGCCCTGTCTTGTCCCCCGGTTTATTTTTATATTTCCAACTCATTTTGAATTTATAAATACCTGAGCCGAAGCCCCTTGGTAAATATTTCGTAGCATATTTATAACCTCAGGGGGAAAGCCAAATTGACCGAGGGCAAAAAACAAAGTTCTTCAATTTGCTAGGTCAAATGCTTTCTCCGCATCCACCATTACTTTACAAGCCGGAGTCGAATTAGAGTTAAAATAATCCAAAGCATGTATCAAAAACTCAGTATTAGCTGCCATTAATCTACCTGCTATGAAACCGGTTTGGTCTATATGAATGGTTTCTTGGGCGGCAAATGAGAAACGTTTGGCCCATACTTTCATTAAGATCTTATAGTCTGAATTCAAGAGACTAATGGGCCTGTACGAATTAACGTCCGCTGGATTTTTATCTTTTTTCACAAAGGACACTATTATCGCATCTTTAAAGGATGGGGGAACCAAACCTCCATTTTTGAAAACATTGAACAGTTTTTTCAGAGGTGAAATTAGCACCTTTGAAAAAGCTTTATAAAATTCTATAGGAAAACTATCCTATCCGCATGCTTTAGCTCCAGCTGATGATGTAATAGCTGTTGATATCTCAACAGATTCTACATCAGATCTTGACTGATCTGGTTTTCTGAGAGTTTAGGACAACTCACATTAAAAAAATGATCCTGAATCAGCTCTTCCCCCACCGAATATTCTTTCAAGTAAAGTTGATAAAAATGTTCTAGAAAAACCTGTGGGATCAAATCACCATCAACAACTTCAAGACCAGTCTGGGGGTCGAGCACCTTGTTTTTTCCTGGTAAAGTTAGCCTGAAGATTGCCTACTAACTGGCTATCTTCACAAACCTTTTGTTAATACATTTTAGAGCTGGAAATCTCTTCTAATGTAAAAAAATCCCTCAGAGCTGATCTTGTTCATTCGTATTGGTTGGGGCATTGCTGGAGCTGAAGAGCGTATTCTATTTCGGCTTCAGTTTGTAGCTCAACTATTTTCAGCCTCCGAGCATTTGATTGAGCAGTTGTGTAGGCTATTATTTGCCCGCGGGCTGCCACCTTAAACCCGCCCCACACTGAAAATGGGTCTGCCGTATTTTCATTGATCTCGAAAAATTCCGAGATCCATGCTTCAAAACATTTTACCCAATCCTGATCTTGGAGGAGGAGACGGTCCAGCTGCCACCTGGGCCGTTCTCTACTCTCCCCTTCAAACCCAAGTTTGAGCCCTATATAAGTATGATCAGAGAAGGGATTACACCCAATGTCTATATCGACAATCTGAAGATATCTGGATATGAAAAAATAATCAATTCGAGATGCAGTTCTAAAACGATGTGAATAGCAGGTAAAACATTTTTTATCTGGATTTCTATTTCGCCAGGGGTCTATTAGTTGATACTCTAACTTGATGGCCTCCACCATTTTGTTTATAGTAGGTTTTAATTGTATTTTAGTTTTATTTGAAGTGTCCTTTGTTAAATCCTGTATATAATTAAAATCACCTCCTATGATAAACTGTCCGGGGGCTCCTCTCATAAGCTCATTAATTTTGGCCAGACTGGAGGCATCATCCGAAACCGGACCATAGTAAGATATACAATTTAAAATCCTTCCGTTTAATTTTGTTGCCACCCATATCTATCTCCCGTGTGGGTACCTATAAACTTGAAAAGGTTCCCATGGCATTTTCCTAGAAAAATAAATAGCAACCCCTCTCTGGGAAATACCAGCAGATGCAAAAAAAGCATTAGAAAAAATCCTATGTAAAAATAATTTTGGGAAATTAGTTTTCAAATGTGTCTCCTGTAGGAACAAAACTTGAGGATCCAGGGATACCAACCATTTTATGAGAGCACCATACTTTTGCTTATTTAAAATTCCATTGGCATTGACCGATAAGATCTTATATTTGCAGGTTTCTATTAAGTTTTTCATAATAATTTATTATTTGTACCTTTTTGCTCTTGCTCTTTTCTCTGCGATAAACTCCTCCCCCCTTCCCCCGGAAGAAAACCCACCCCTAGAAATGTGTGGAAACCCCCTTTGACCACGCTAACCACATTTCACCCCCTTTTCCCTGTCTTCTGGGTGTCTTGGAATTACACCCCCGGTGAGCCACTGTCCCCCCATCCCCCAAAACAAACCGAGATACAGAAATCCCCTATTTTTTTTCACAATTAAGGGGAAGTAGCGTTTAACCCTTAAACAATAAGGACCCTTGACGGCACCAAAAATATTGCTGATCTTTACATTTACTATCTATATGCTACTCTTTTAAATTCCTGGTCCGCACGAAATCTCTTTTAATAGTGCCTGCGCTTCTTCTAAATCTGAAAATATGAAGAACTTGCCTTTAACTAAAACCCTCAGTTTTGACTGTTGGGCAATAGAGGCTTGGGCACCATGGGCTTTAAACAAATGGAGAAGCTTAACAAATTTTTTTCTTCTGCGAGCAGCAGCGGCAGTCATATCGAAAATATTCGACATTTAGTGGTTTCATTTACACGAAACTGTCTCTGCTGAATAGCTTTTGACAAAATCCTTTCCTTAAGTCTGAAGTCTGCAAGGTTCAACAGGATTGTTCGCGGCATCGTGGAGTTAGGGAAGGGATGAGCTGGGACATGATGTGCCCTAGTGACTGTCAAATCTCCTTCAAACTCTGGGAGGACTGTCTGTTTAATAAAGGAGTTAACCCATTGTAATGTTTGGGAGCCTTCAATACCTTCCGGAACTCCTACAGTCCTGAGGTTTGACCTCCTAGAATGGTTTTCTAAATCTTCAAGCTTATTTTCCAAATAGTTCTTTTTTTTTGTAACCTCTTTTACTTCCCCAATAACTGTATTCATTTGATCTTCCAAAGCAGAAATTCTAGTTTCTGCCTCCTGGAGTTTGGCAGGAAAACCTGTTATTGCCTCTTCAATCTTCCCTAGTCATGAATGCAACGCTGCAATTTCCAATCTCTGGGTCCTTTTTATCTCATGGCCCTCATCCAGTATAAGATTGAGCATATCTCTAATGTCCAGTGGTATGCACCCGGTGTTTCTGTACTTTGGATAAAATTATCCTGAGATTCAGCTATATAACTGGATGTTTTTTCAGACATGGTAACCTCCTGGATCAGTAAACCTTCAGGTAGGATTGAATTCTAAAGCAACGATGCTGTAGGGCTTGATGGTGCTGATGGGGCCCCTAGTTCTAGACTTTGATCCCGATCTTGCCCCCGATCAAGACACTTATCTGACTATCGGATAATCAGACTCGTGAATACATTGGCGTCTCTCTGGATCTAAAGATGTTAAATTTGTTGATGCTGAAGGCGACACTGATTCTACTGAGTGATCTTTAGATGTTTTTAAGGTTAGACTTAACGAGGGGGGTTGAAGGATAGCTTTTTTAAAGAACAATGGAAATTGCTTAGTCCCATGTAATTTTTCCTTTAGGCCATCCAATACAACATTATCTTGGTCTACCCCTAATTCCTCACACTCCGGAGGGGTGGTGGAGGGCAGTTCTTCTTCTGAGGTCTCAAGAGTACTGTCAAGGCCACAGGGATTAGTGGTATTTTCCTTACGGGCCAGACGTGTGGCTTCTTTTGCCTGTGCAAAGCGTGTTTTAGGCTTTAGTCGAGCTGCTGAATCAGATTTGGCACCGGCATGTTTTGCAGGTTTACCCATTTTTCTTAGCTTTTCCTTAGTTTTTCTTAACTTTTTGCAATCTTCTTGGTTTTGTATTTTGTTTTTGCGCCCAATGTCTCTTAGTGTGGCTCCTTCACTCCTTCGTATTTTTTTATTTTTTTACAGCCGAGGCGCTCTGCCCAAATTCACTCCAACTCCAGTCTCCTAGGATATAGAATCACACCGACAACCCTGCTAACGCCGGCCACCAAGAGCCCAAGAGCCTAATCAGTTACAATTTCACTTTTATCACAGCAACACTCTCCTTCACCATAATATTTTCACAATACTCTCCAAGAGTGTAGAGGAGATAATTAGGTCTCAGAATGACCTGACTTCCTGCAGCACTCGGACCGTAGGCACAGTTGCACAGAGATAGTCACCTCGCCTCCAAGAGAGAGTGTGTGTATTGTGTCTTATTTGTTTTTAGTTATTATATATTTTTTCCCCCCAACAGGCCAGCTGTGTCTTCATTCACCTTAACGAAAGATAAGAGGACAAGAGGACAAGGGAGCCTCCTAAATTCCCATTCCCATTCTATTCCATAAGTCTTTTTGCTGTGGGGCTTCTTCAATGATTTATTTTTGTATCTTTTTTCCCCCTTTTCTGAAAGGCTTCTCCCTGATAGAGCCTTTTCAAATTAGTGCATCATTTTCTCTTTTTTTTTCCATTTCCGATCAGACACACACTGCGGCCGTATCATCTAGTTGCTCCCAGCCTCCGCCGCCCAGAAATCCGCTGGTAATCGGGAATGCCCGCCTCCTCCTCACCTTCCTAAACGATGCTCCCTGCTAAATGCGGAAACAGGATTCCACCGCTGTAAACATATGTGCCGGAGCTCGCTCTCCCGCGATATACCAGCAGCGGCTGCAGGCGAGGCACGAGCTTTAGAGGGCAGCAGGAATCACTCGCAACACCGACCCGCAACACCGAACTGCAGCAGCAGCACACCAGGTAGAGATCGCCATTTGGGGGTGGGGCAGTGGTCACCTACAGCTATCCAGAGGCGTGGTTCTCCGGCATGCCGTCCAGTTCCTGGTTTGGAGTCTTGACAGCCAATTAGCATAAAGCTTGTGCTCCGGAGGATCCGCGGCCCTAGATATATATGTGTTTTTACATTTGATTTCTCAGCAACTACTGAACGGATTTACACCATTTAACAAAAAGGGTTCTTTCTGAACCAAGAACTACCTCTTTGCTAAATTTGATGTAATTCTGTTCAGCAGTTCGGGCTGTAGCCGTGTCTAAAATATCCTATGGAAAATTGGATTGGGAAAACACGTTTTGGGACCGCCCTTTTTTCTCTGCCCCCGCTTGACGAATCACCCCAAAACTTTCAAGATAGGAGCGGACCGGAGCGCCCCACGAGTTTTGAAAATTTTGCGAATATTTGTCAATCGGCGCCAAAGTTATTGGGAATAGAATGTTGCAAATTTCCAATGGAAAATAGGTCCTAACTATAACTATCTACTGGCGACCGCCAGTAAATGTCTTTTTGTGGGATTTAATATTTTAATATTTTATGTATTTGACTATTATTTAACTAGATATTTTACATCTTATTTATTTTTTAGGTTATTTTTTTACATTTACTGACATATATATTATGCTCCTAATAGAAGTAAATGTAAAAAAAATTAGATGTAAAAAATATTTTTGGATAATAGCGGCACATTATACATGTAAATATAAACATACAGACACAGATATGTGTGTTTATATAAGTATATATTTATATATATTATAAAATATTATTTAAATGTAAATAATTTACATTTTATGGATGTTATACATTAAAATATTTAAGATTTACTATTTTAAACTGTATATATAGTGGAAAAAACTGTTTTCTATTTTTAACCATATTAGGGTGAAATAATATTTTGGGGGAAATATTTTGTACTTGTCATTATAATTATAGGGAGACGATATGTTTGTTGTCAATATTTGTGACATGGTATTTTTGTTTTGTGACAATATTGTTGTTGATATGGTTTCAGTGATCCTCAGAGGCACTGCTCGGCTTCCGGCTGAAAAACTGCTGTTTGTGTAGTGGAGATCCGTTAAATCTGGCTGGAGTATTCCAGTTTTCATGAAGAAGCCCAATGAGGGTACTCTATATCATTACACGTCTAAAATAACTCAAAACTCACTGAGAATTACAAAAAGTGCCTCCGAAAAAACTCATTATGCCTAGAACTCCTTTACACTGGGTTCTAGTAGAACATAGAAGCACTTTTAAGATGGCAGCCCTCGCACAAAGCCTTCCTGCCACGACACTTAAATCTGCCACAAAGTCAACTCCCCATTCTTCAGTAACCGATTAACATACTGAAATGAGAAGATACCTGTGACCAGGGCCGGACTGGCCGTAGCGGGCACCGTGCAATCCCCTGGTGCGCCGCACAGGTGGGGGCCGGGTTTGGGCCCCTGGGGGCCGTTTTTGTTACAGGGCCGAAAACGGCCCGGGCAAAGAGCTCGGCGGCACCCCCAACCCCCCCTCCCCCCCCCTCCCCACGCGAGGGAGGGGAGGGGGCGGCCAAGCACTTTGCCAGGGCCGGTTTTGGTACCCAGTTCGGCCCTGCCTGTGACATGTGGACGCACAAAGTGGCAGATTTATGAGCCCCTTGCGCCACTTTTGCGTCACTTTTAACATGGGAAAAGTGACGCAAAAGTGGCGCAAGGGGCTCATAAATCTGCCCCAAAGTTTACAGGGAGAGCCCAGGTTTGCGAGAGACTCTATGGAGAGTTGAGGGACGTCAACAATATATACGAAAAACTTACATTTCAAAATAATAAAGCAGTCGGAGACGGTAGACACTGGCCAGCCATTTAATTACTTGCAGGGAAAAATATATGAAATGGATTATCGTGATATTTTAGCTGTCTCCTAAGAGGTGAGAATTCATTTATCCACAGTGTCCTGAGAGTTGTTTTAACCTTATCTCCTATTTGCTCTATCTCTACTCCTTCTTTCTCCTGCCACCATCGAGAAGCTTACTATTGACTACTGGCGACATATAAATCACAAAAATAAAAATAAATACATATGGAGTAAGACGTGTGAAAATCAGAGAATATACATCCTATGCGATTTACCGCGCATCGATGACCTCTGACTCTGTCCTGATGTGAAACACTATGTGGTAGTTAGTATTATTTTGAGGAGAATGAAATTAGCAAGCAGCAAATATTTCCAGAGAAGCAAAACCTTTCGCAGCAGTGTTCCAAACTTCAAAAGGTGCACTCTCTCTTCAATCACGAGGGGTTTCAGAGGTAAGGAACACCCCTTTCAGAGTATTTCAAAATGATGAAAAGAAGTTGTGGCGGCGGGAGGGCCGCCGAATCAGGTGCCAGTCTTCACATGGGGAACATCAAATGATAAACATGTCTTCAATGAAGGTCAAGTTTCTAACTTTGTCTTACAGTCTTTCTTCATCTCCTCTTTTCTGCTTGTGAAGTTATTTGAGACGTATTTTCTTGCGAAGCTCCTTTCTGAGGGACCATTTCAAGAATAGATTCATCCTTTGGAGAGTCAAATAGGGGATTTTCTTGTGCACTGAAGTTTATTATTTGGGACATATATCAAGCAGCATGGGGCAGTATATGCTAACTTTAATCACCCACTCGTCCCTTCACCTCATCATGATTCGGATTTAGATAAGTGCAGTCTTAGTGGAGACAGGCTTTGAAACTGTTTTATTTGTGTCCTAACTTCCCAAGTTAGATGGCTGTACTGCACTCTCTGGAGCCCATTACACAGATTTTTAGGAGATAAATTCATACTGATTCCAGGGGGGTGGAATTCTCATTCTCGCAGATTACAGGTGTAAGACTAAGGTTCCCCTGAGAAATGAGGAATTACTGGGGAAGTCCTAATTCCAGATTCCAATGCACTTGTCATTCTTTATTCCCCCTTCCCCACCCGCTGTTTCACCCAGACATTTTAGCTCCTCTCAGCCATCAGATTCCCCCTCTGTGTTCAAGTGTATCTAGGGGGTAGTAAATCCAGTTACCAGACTATTACAATGGAAATTGTAATGGGTCCATCTGAGTCATGATGGCAAAGTGGCTTATTTTGTATTTCCATTCATATTGTAAAGGGTACATTACTGGCAATTATTGGAATATAATTGCTTCCCTGGCATTTTTAGGATTCTTTATGGTGATAAGCACCCCTGGGGGGACATTTGCTGACTTTGTTTCACGTGAACATTTTGTATGCCTCTCTTTCATTGTGGTGTCAACTAGGCCTGGCCAGAATTTCAATTACGCTTGAGTAATGTGAGTATTTTCTGTAATCCTTATTGCATAATTAAGATTAATTCGTGGGGAAAATATACAATTGCAAGAGCACCATTAGTGAGCACAAGGGGCTGTCCATGCTTGCTATTTGTGTTTGCTGCATTTAGCGCTACGTCTTACCCCAACGAGCATCCTCGCGTCTGCATTTAGTGCTACAAAAAGTGTGCTAAATAGCGGGAGTAAGTTAACGGATAACCTACTGCATTCGCACATTTAGCGAGTGCGAGTGGCTGTTCGCACTCAGGGGCATAGTCTCAAGGACTTATCGCTGAGTTAGCCACTTTATCTCAGCCAAAGTGATGATAAATGTATCGCCCTATTCACAAGCTGGTGTTAACAGCCGATATCACCAGTTTCCCTGCGATAGCAGCAAGAAAAACATGGCCACAGATGACACCGGCAACTAACGCTAATGATATGCAGAGTAGGCGTTCCCATGCAAAAAGCTGCGACAACACCACTTCGCAACATTCTCAACGACCAGTCAGATTGGCGATAAGATCCCAAAACTTGCGATAAGGTGCGTTAACAGCAGGGATTTAACACCTGCTCTCACCTGGTGTTAAGTCGGACGACAACATGCACCATAAAAGGGAGCCCAGCCCAGAGCCACACCCGAAGAACAACAGATGCCATGGAGCTACTGATCATGCAGCTCGGGCCACTACACCCACTGCCACCACTCCCAGAATCCACCCCCCCGGGCCCTACCCCGAGCACCCCTCCCCGAACAAAGATATTTCACATCAACTTTACGAACTCATGAACAAAACAATTCACCTGATGTCGCACAATTACAAAAATTAACATTCATGTTTGGTCAGAAAAAGGAGAATCCTTCATTCATCATTGAAATTCCTAACAAAACATTTCATTCAAATTTAACTCAAAACAATTATTTGGAAGAGTCATGGCGGGTCTTCATTGGACAATCTGTGAGTCACAGCCTGCAAGACAAAATTCAAGATAAGAATGTGTGTCATGCGCTCATCAAAGGACAGAGAGAGGGAGAGAGAGAGAGCGAGAGGGAGAGAGAGAGAAAGAGAGAGAGAGAGGGAGAGAGAGGGAGAGAGGAAGAGAGAGAGAAAGAGAGAGAAAGAGTGAGAGAGAAAGAGAGAGAGATTGTACAAGGAGCGCAAGGCCGCACAGGCTCTTGGCTCATACATGCCAACTGTTGTGTGTGCATAACAATTGGTGCACCGTTAGCCTAAGGTCTGCCCTCAATTGCAGCGCGAAAGCCACATCACAGTTACAGAATGCAAGCAGTAGTCAGACTAACATTAGGGGTGAAAGCTCCTTTGTCTCAATACATAAGGCGGAAGGACATCTGCACATCCAGCCTTGTTCTTGAATGCGGCTGGCACCCCCTGAGAGAGAGACCATAGCAGATGATGACGACTCCCACACCACGCACAGCGCTAATGAAAGACCAACGTATCCACACCCCACAAACAAAAGTCCCTGCTTGAGATACTCCTGCACGGGATGCCCTTGACACTTATGTACACAACAACCAATACGTCCAAACGTTGCACACACATACGACTCATTGCTCCGAGATGTGTCATATCATCCACATAACTGCCGCAGGTCAGAAGAGTTCCGGTTCTGCGGGAGCCACCAACACAATGGCGAAACATCCCGGGCACATGCACACCCCCTGTCATGTGGAACTCTACTGTGCATGCATGCTGTATTTGTTGGGGGCACTGCCACTGGCAGTGTTGCACATCAGTTACCGTCTGAGGTTCCGTCTTTCGTACATCACCTGCATCCAGCCTGGTTCCAGTATCGATCATGCACATCCGAGTGGCCCATGGATGTCTGCCTATCCAACACAACGGTAGCTGAACTGAATTATGACTTGTGTGTGCCCCCCCTGTTGGCCCACGCCTAGGAGTGTAACAGTGATACCCGTGCATGGGAGGCCTTGATATTTGGCGTACGTGCTGGCAGTTGGGCATGGGACATTGCACAATTTCTCGTGTGCAGTGACCACATCGAGGCGCTCCCCTATTGGGCTGTATTGCGGATTGGTGAAACGGCGTGGACGGAGCACATCTGTCCGGACCAGTTAATGGATTGGCTCTCCCTCGTGTTCCTTGAACTCGACAAAGACGTACTCTTGGAACTGATTGTCCAGGAAGCTGCGCTCGCATTCATGGATGAGTAACTACGTTCCTGCAGCCACAAGTGATTGTAACCCAGAGCACAGGTTCCAACACCTTGTTGCATCTCGGAGGAATGGTCACATATCCCACCACAACAGTGGACATGTCTGCATTCGCCTGGACTCAGAATGCATGTGCGTGCACCTACGCCTGTTGACAAACACCTGTGCAAGGTGAGGCAGTCCCATGAGCGGAGCTGCACAACGTCGTTTGGCAATGTTCCTAAATCTGACATACTGCTGGAGGGAGAGTACACACATGGCAATGGAGTACTACATGTGACCTTGTTGGACCCTTTCACCTGCTCACTGTCAGCAGAGCAGACAGTCAGTGCAGTCCGGTGGTACAGCACTATGCAGATCCCATGGGCTGTGAGTCGTGTCCCCTGACACGGGACAATGAGCATACGCCAAACATCACATGACTTGTCCAGCAAGGCAAGGTGGGCTGAGACCGTTGTCATCCGTAATGATTGGTGATCATATTTGCCTCCTCATTTCTTGCACCTCTACATGTTTCTATGCTGCCTGTTAGTGTCTGAAGCATTGGTCTGCACGTTGTGGCCCTTGTCTTGCCCGTACTGACACACACATGCCAATAAAGTCTACGCAACTTCACTAGTGTTCAACTGTGATGAGTGTTGATTAGAATGACAAATTGTGTGCCTCAACGAGCATTGTCCGTACACAGGGAGGAACTGACTGATGCATTTCACTTGGGGGTGTGTCCCTATTGACAGCCCCTCCTCTGTGAGCCAGATATTGTGGTTGGGATAGTTGCTGGTAGACCTGTGCTCTTACGTGTCTTCAGCAATGTGAGTATGGTGTCCAACTTCTTGCCATGTGGATCAATGTGATTCATCAAAACAGGCTGTGTCCACACAGTTGAGTGTGAGTAGGTATAAAAAGAGATGTTCTGTTGTCACATGTGGTGGGGACACTACTTTGGGCCTGCTACCGAATTTGACATTTTTACACACAGCTCTATTTAATACATGGACGTGGGGCTATGTTGGGGGATTGTGAAATTGTTGTTCATGAGCAATGAGGCCACAGCTAGTTCACACCTTCACAGTCATCTAATTGGCCATGTGGGTCATGGTCAAACATGCACATTGATGTCATTTCCCAGGGTGTAGCTTTTTGTGCAATCAATGTCCCTACATTCGTCCACACTTCTATACTTAATTGAACATAGACATGACACTTCTGTGTGATTTGGAATATTGTATTCACATTCTGTGGTGTGTCGGAGCTGGAGCTGTACATGGCCATGCAAACCACACATTACATGGTTGCCCAGTGGAGGGCCAACCAGAGTCCTTTGGGGAATGATAAGTTAATCAGAAGAGGAAGAGTTCAGACCGAAGCCTGATTGCTGTGTCATTGGTAACCAGAGCAGGTATGGCAGTCCATGTCGGGGTCGAGGAGAATGTTGCAGAGTGTTTTGGGGGATAGTGGAAGGTGTTGTTCCAGGGCATGATGCAGAGGGCTGAAATAAGCAGAAACAGGCCATATGGCGGGGATGAATGCTACAACCTCCTTTTCCACACAGAGTCATTACCATCCACATCTTAGTCCTCTGATATGTCTTCTGTGTCATGTGTGTCAGGGGTGTGTGGTGGTGTTATGTCTGCATCACTGTGTGCCACTGGCACATCAGGGGGCAGAGGTGGTATGGCTGCCTCACTGTGTGCCGCTGACATATCAGGGGGTGGAGGTGTGTGTGTCAAAGTTCCTGCAGCAGTCATTTGGGACAGGCTCTGTGGCAGCAATGGCAAGATGAGGTTCTTTAGGGCATGGAAGAACCCAGCTACATCTCGCTGGTGTACATCCATGGCAGCCATCCTTCCAGCCTGTATCCGCTCCATGTTCTCCATTGTCCTCCGCATGTGTCCCAACTCCCCGCTGACATCGCTAGAGCCTGTCTGACTAGACAGTTCTTGTATCCTAATAATGCCTGCAGCGAGGTCAGCCAAGGAGTGTTGTAGAGCATGGTACGGACTGTGGGTGTCTGTTAGGGACTGTAAGTTGTCCCTGATGGGACTCATATACCCACGTATGGCATCAAGTTTGACTGCCATGAGGTCGAAACCCACCCGCACCTGTTCAGCCAGCACCATCTGGCAGTCTAACACATGGCGTTGGAATGCCATGTGTTTTTCTGCAAGGTGCTGGGAGCCAGCCGTGGTGGTGGGTGCTTCCTGCTGTATGGGCTGTGCAGGGGGTGGGGTCCCCTCAATGCAGCTGGGCTGCCCTGCTCCTGGAGGTGGGGTGCGGAGGCTGTCCACGAGCCGTTGGAGGGTGTCGGAGCAGATGGTCAGGGGGTCCTCATCATCATCACTGAAGAGATGTCTGGTCTGCTCTGCAGGAGGTGTTGATTGTCCCTCTGAAATGTAAAGGGGAGGTGCAAGTTAACAGTGTGTTCCATGTATGTTGACGCATTGTACATGTTTACATACAGACTGCATGACAATGTACATTGTGACTGTTTTGGTGGAGCTGGCTATTTGATGGCAGACAGTGGACATTTCGACTACATGACGGATGTGAGGTTGTACTCATACATTATCATCTCATAGTTTCCTGCTATGCCAGATGTGATTATCCAGTTTCTACGCACAAGCAGCACCAGTTGTGTCCTCTGTTCTGTAGTGAAAGTGTTGTACTTTGTACCACATCGTCGTCAATGTTGATGTGCTGTGATCAGTATGTGTGTGTGCTGCATTGTGGGAGAGTCGCCCCTGCAGCTCTGATTTAGTGGCAACTTATCCCTTTGAGGCGGTGTGCCTTTGAGTTGTGTGCTTTTATGGTGCTGAGATGTTGGCGACTTGGGTCATTTGTGCTCTTGGACGGTTTTTGTACTCTTGTGCATTGTTTGTCTGCAGCTGTGTTGTTGATGTCAGGGGTTGTATGTGCACGTGGATGTGTCTGTGTGTGACCTGCTCCAATGAGGATGTGATGGACACTGGGCCACCTCAGTGTCGTGATGTGCACCATGTCATGTATTTTGACTGCAGTCATGCTATTGGTCATGCAGTGTCACTTGCATTGTCAGTGCGGCTCACAGAGCCGCTGCTTTACTGGATTCAGCACATGTGCATGGGTAGGTTGTGAGATTGGTGATAGGGAGGGGGGCCCTTTATGAACATAGTGGACGGGGGCCTACTTGGTGTTTCTATGTGTGCTGCAGTGTGCCAAGGGTATCAGGGAAATGTTCCACAATCATTGTGGGTGTGCAGTGTGCTACACATAATTGTGCATGTGTGACATTGTGCCCATCTTCCCCCGTCCCATCAGTCGTTACTCACCCTGTTGCTGTTGGGTCAGGTCACATCGAGCTGTGTCTGGACCCCTAACTCCTACCACCGTCTCCACACTGATGACTGTGGCCACCATTTCCTCCAGCTAATCCAGCTCCTCCTGTGGCGCAGGACTCCCACCTCCAGTCACTGTTGCTGCCTTCCGGTTGGCCGCGGGTTGCTGCTTGGTTTGGCTATTCACATCATGCCTGCGCCACTTGACTTCCTCCCTTGACCTCCTCCACTCTCCGACTGCATTCACATTGTTCACGATCGACTGCCATATTTCCGTTTGTGTTGCCAATGACACAGTGGAGGTGACAAACAGTTGTTGGTAGTGTTCCATCCCCTCCGCGACGATGATCCAGTTTTCCTGCGGACTGAACCCCGTCTTCCTCTTCCTCTTATCCTTGGGTTCCTGGCTGGTCCTCCGTGGGGCTTTCTGGGGTTTGAGTTGTCCTCTGCACTCGGTCCGGGTGCATCCATGGTGTTACGCAGTTTCTTTTGGTTTGGGTGTGTTTTTTTAATTGCTTTTATAGTGCATTTTCCCGCATGACGTGTGGGAATTGCAGGCCTGTCGCTGGTTATCACGGATTTTTGTATTGCGATTTGGGGCATCGCAACTTTTTTCGCGTTCGTGTTTCGCATTTTTTCGGCCTCGCGTTGATTTTAACGCGGTCATTTGGCGCGTTATCGGGAGACTATCGCATGGTGCAGCCGGGTTGAGAATACAATGTTAACACGGTGTTATTTTCCCGCGATAGACTGTGATATGCAAAGTTGTGTTAAGCTAATTTTGCTATAATTATCACACGTTCTTTAGAACTTCCCCTTCAGTATTTATGTTCTCTTGCATTCAGTGCTATTTCTTAGTGCGAAATGCATCGTGATGTCCGTTTTGGACACAAGGGGTAGAACACTGAGCTAATTACAGAATTACTCTTCTTGCGTAATTCTTCAGAATCACTGCACAGAAAAATGTGAGTTACGCCCGGCCCTAGTGCTAACCTTGCACCTTTGGTCCTAGTACCTTGGCTTTGGTACTGTTACTTGGTATACTATGAACCTGATTTTTCCTGCAGTATCAGAATAGTCGTTCCCGTTACTATTTAACAACCACTTGCGTAACATTATTAGAAGGTGCTCATAAGGCAAGAAGTGCACATACTTAAAACTTTTCATAAAATGTTATGCAGGCATGAATTCAAGGAACTCAATACATCTTTTCTCAGCTTTTCTATCACAATTGTTCATCTTCACAAAATCCATTGAAAGGAAAGACTTTACAATAGTTCATAAGTACGAGAACAGTATAAAACTAAGAATTCTACGAAATGTAGTCATTTCTTGGAAAAGAAACACATAATGCATGACTTTTGATTTCAAGTCTTTGAAGTTATTAATGCTCCCTAAGGCGGAAGAAATTCGAATCCAAATTATCTTAGAGAGTTATAGAGTATAGAGAAACTTAATCCAGTACCACTGGTGGGGCTTACACGAGTTTAATAATTAAAACTATTTTTTATTACTCAACTTGGGACCTTGGTCTGTTCATGGATATCATGAACATATTAAAAACAACAGACCCAAATCAAGATTTCTTCTGAGCCGATGAGTTCAGGCTGGTACAGGATATTCAAAAGGGCTATAAGAAAATAGTCCATTACTCCTTCCTTGTTACCTGTGGTAGTGCATTACTACTTCTAGATGGGACAGAGGTACATGGAAATCTGAAGGATGCAAAGATGTTTGTGCGCATTGTACTCCCACTAAAGTGCTGAAAACGCACAATGATTGATTATAGCGTGAAACTGTGTTTTTTTCCTTGCTTTCATCAGAACACGACAGCCCTATGCTTGATGAAAATATAATCGAATTTTGAAATACATTTATGTGATTAACAACATTTGTGAAATGTCCTATTTGAATGCATTATTGTGCAGAGATATAATGTAGGTCAAAAATGTGAATTGTAATATTCCAATAACTATATATTGAAATAATTGGGGGCATATCAACAACAAACGGCGATAATTATCGCTGAGCGCACTTAGCGCTTGGATAATTATCGCCGGATAGCGCCGATTTTTATTGCTGAGATAGCGTGCTATTAGCAATGCTTATCTCATCAGCGATAAAAATCCTAGCGCTAACTGGCTAACGTGAGATTATCGCTGGAAACCCAGCGATAGATAATCTCACGTTAGCTAGTTGATAGGGCCTCAAAACTTAGCCATGATATCCACCTTCCATAGGATATCATGGCTAAGTGAGTCATGAAGCAGGCGTAAGGAAAGTAGCGATAACAGGGGTTATCGCTACTTTTCCTGACGCTATGCTTCATAGCGTTAGGCTTGCTGATAGGAGAAATGTCGCTTAGCGACATTTCTCCTGTCATGCCAGGTCAGGAACGCCCACTTTGCATCTCATTAGAGATGCAAAGCAGGGCGTTAGCAATCCTGACTCTAACGCAAGGTTTCACGCGTTAGCGTGACCTTGTTGATTAGGCGATAAAATTATCGCCGCTTTTCGGCCGAAAACGGCCGCAAAATGGGTGATAATTTTATATCGCCTGCTTGTTGATATGCCCCTTAGTTTTTTGTTCGTGTGCTAGAACTTTGCAGAAAACAACACTGAAGCTATTTTTATCGTCTCAGGTATCTTCAGTGAAAATTTTGTCAGCAGGCCTGAATGAGGTCACATTTCTGAATGAATTGTTATCTGCATAAGGGATTAATAAGAGTTACAGACGATTGCTTACTTCAGACCAACATTCTCTTCAAATGGTGCCTTGAAAAGGTTTGTTTACACTTAATGGTAGATATATTGGGGATTTAGCAGCTCATATTACACATGCAAATTTCCGACATCATTTTAGATTACAAATTAATAGATTGTGGCATGCTATTATGGTGATTGATTATACCTCTGGTGTATGTTCAGAAGAGATCATGGGGCAGATTTACAATAACTGGTGCTTCCCTGCATATTAGCAGGGATGCGCCAGTTATTTTGTGTGACCCCTTGCGCCACCATGGACCCCTTGCGCCACCAAGGATGCGCAGCATATACGCACCATGGCGCAAGGATAGACAGATGCGTGACGCATCTGTCGCCGTGAGGGTCACGCAGTGCTGGAGTTGTGTCGCAAGCGCGACGCAACTCCAGCACTGCTCAGGGGTGCCCTATACCTAATATGCTGCATCACTCCTTATGCCTGCTTCAAGCAGGCATAAGGATTTGCGGCAGCTGGGACGTAAAAGTAACTCAGTGAAATCTTGTAGATTTCACTGCGTCACTTTTATGGGGCTTCCTTGCGACGGAACGCCCACCCTGCATACATTATACCTGACGCAGGTGCCTCACTAGATGCGTCACGTTGTAAATATGTTGCATAGTGGCGCATTGTTTACGCAGCCGCTGCGTCACAAAAGTGACGCAACGGTGGTGTAAAACTGTCGCAAGGGGCTTGTAAATCTGCCCCCATGTGCCACAAATAATCATATCTGCGACTCTATTTTAAGTCAGTTCTCTGATGTTGAAGAATTCGGAGACATTAGTAACAAGAGGAAAATCAAATGAAACGATGATAAAAAATACTCAACAAAGCGGCATATTCACAATAACTGGCGAATCCCTGCATATCAGCAGGGATGCGCCAGTTATTGTGCGCCACAGTTCCGCCAACATGGAAGCGCCGCATTTACAATGCGGTGCACCATGGGGCAAAAACGGCACAGATGCATGACGCCTCTGTGTCGTAAAAGTGGCGCATTGCTGGAGTTGCGTCGCAAGCGTGACACAGCTCCAGCAATACTCTGGGGGGCCCTATCTTGTTAATGCTGCGTCAATCCTTACGCCTGCTTCAGGCAGGCGCAGGGTTTTGACGCAGCATGGACCTAAAAGTGACTGAGTGAAATCTTGTAGATTTCACTCAGTCACTTTAAGGAGGCGTTCCTGCGCCGGAACGCACCCCCCCCTGCACAGGAACGCCTACATGTGGCGCAGGGCTTTACAACGTGACGCATCTCCCAGATGTGTCACGTTGTAAGTACCCCGCACCATGCCGCAGGATTAGCACCACCGCTGCGTCACAAAAGTGACGCAACGGCGACATAAATGAGGCGCAAGGGGCTTGTAAATCTGCCCAAAAGTTCTTACCTGTATTGCATGTATTTAGGTCATAGCATAAGTAGTTTATTATTACTACTGAAGTTAACATTTGAAAAATGGCAATAGATCGCAGTCTGGTCGGTTGAACAAGGTTTGAAGGATATTCAAGACAGATACGTGAATTGCTTTGCGTGTCTTAATGGTAGATGCAACTAACAATTCCTCGCGAGCTAGGCATGCTAAACGTAAGGCTATTTATATGACCTACCAGCATCAGGCATAAATGGAGAGTATGAATATGAACACATGAGGCACTCTATTAGAATAAAAGATTTAAAATTGTTATGGAGACTAGTGTGGAAAAAACTCATGGAATAGGAAGGGAAAACCAATTGAAATATATCAGAGGAGATATGGTTGAAAAGTGAATCGAATTTGCAGTGCAGACAACTTTGGAACCGAGTATTCGCATTGCACTCTGGCTCATTGAGTGGGACTATAGGTTAATAATGTGGATATATTGATATTAGCTTGATCTATTAAACCATCAAATATCTAAGACCTCAGTGGTATATCCACAGTAGCTTGAAAATTGAGTATGACTTGTGGGTCAAGAGCGTAACAGCACTGTTCAAAACTATTTAACAAACTTGGTAAATCTCATTTTACGGTTAAGAGAGTATTTTGTTCCCCATAAATAAAAAGGTTGAAAAGAACGATCCTGGCAACTATAGAATGATAGCCCTAATGGACTGTGAGAGCAAATTACATGCTCACTTGATATTGGAACAACTTTCTACATGGATAGCTGAGTCCAATATATTTCTGGATGAGTAATCAGGAATTAGGAAAGAAAAAGCAAAAACCGACAATATTATGGCACTAAGAAAATTAATGAAAAATAGGCTTAACAAAAAAGCTATCTGTACTCTTATTATGAGTCATTTATAAAGTGCAGCATTCACCAGGCAGCCATCTTGGCGCTAACATGATTGTACGGTTGATTACTCTAGAGAGTTTGACACGGGTAAAAGGGGAAAAAATAGGAGTAAACTGTGTCAGATGGCTATTAGACGGGGCCCTTTCTTCAGGGTCACCCCCAAACCTTTTGTCTTCCTCCTCCCTTTTTTCTGGCTTGTTTTTGTTGGCTTTAGGACTCTGGGCACTTTATCACTGCTAGCCAGTGCAAAAGTACATATACTTGTACTCAAAACATGATATCATTGCTTATTCATAAGAGGCATGTTACATTTATTTATGTCTCGAGTACTAGTGGACCAGCAGCACTGATTGTGCCAACAACTTCAGTATCCCTTAAATATGGCTCACACCAGCCACTGCAGAACCTGTGTGTGCAGTTTTAATCAGCCATTTCAACCAGACAAGTCAACCTTCTTTCCAATGCCCTTAACCTTCCCTTTTATTACATATGTCACCTCAAAGGTAGGCCCTAGGCAGCCCTATGGGCAGGGTGCAATGTATTAAAAAGGCAGGACATCCACTTTTGAGTTATACATGTCCTACTAGTGATAAACTGCTACATTTGTTTATACCACTGCAAGGCCTATCTCTCCCATAGGTTAACATTGGGATGCCTTAAAACATTTTTAAGTGTGATTTCGAATCGGGAAAATAAAGAGATTTAGAGCTTAGTGTCTCTGGACTCACAATTTAAAATCAAAACTTATTGTGAAATGGGATTTCAAATTGAAAGTCGGAAAATGCCACTTTTAGAAAGTGCAAAAACAACAATTGATGGACAGAATGCAGAACAATGTCATACATTCACCCCAGTACAGAGATCTGGGCCTAAATCCATGTTTTTTTTGCTCACCATACAATTCCAGTTTGAACCCAGCCATATGCAAATCAGTCTTGACCCTGTGCCTCATGAGAACAGTCCAGCCCGAACTGCCAAGCCAGGTCCTCCCATTCCAGTGGCATGGAGAGCACGGGACCCACGTCTGGGCATACCCTTCCCACTTGGGGCGACAAATGCAAAAACAACAGTTGATGGACAGAATGCAGAACAATGCCATACATTCACACCAGTACAAAAAAACGATGGATTTAGGCCCAGATCTCTGTACTGGGGTGAATGTATGACATTGTCCTACATTCTGTCCATCAACTGTTGTTTTTACATTTGTCACCCCGAGTGGGATGGGTATGCCTAGACGAGGGTCCTGTGCTCTCCATGCCACTGGAATCAAGCTATCCTGGCTGAAGAGGGGTGAAACCCCGAAACTGGTACTAGGATGCTTGTTTCCAGTCCAGGGAGGACCTGGCTTGGCAGTTCCGGCTGGACTGTTCCCATGAGGCACAGGGTCAACACTGATTTGCATATGGCTGGGTTCAAACTGGAACGGCATGGTAAGCAAAAAAACGATGGATTTAGGCCCAGATCTCTGTACTGGGGTGAATGTATGACTTTGTTCTGCATTCTGTCCATCTGCCTGTCTCTGAATACACATCTGGGTTTGTTGGCAGCTGGGCTTTGTGCATTCCCTCTAGACTGTCACACAAAGGGAGCTTGGGCTTGACATTTGCATGATGATGGTCCATCAACAGGCTGATGGGCATTCTTGAGGTAGATTGGGAGGGAGGAGCTGACACTTACACCTGAATAGGGTTATGTCTGTCCCCATACAAAGAGGTACATACTCCCCTGTAGTGAGTCTGGAGCCAGGGCAGGAAAGGCATTGACCCTGTGTTCTTCAAAGGCCTCTTTGATGTCTCCCTCACTTCAAAGGCACAATTGGGTGTAAGTACTGGACCCCTGACATCACCAAATCAGAACTATGCTGGAACCAAGAACATTCTACCTAGAAGAAGAGCTGCTGTGCTGCAGAAGGGACTACCCCTTTGCTAACTGATTTGCTGTGTTGGTCTGCTGATTGCTGTACTGTGGAAGGGACTGCCACTTTGTTACCTGCTTTTGTCTGTTGGCCTGCTGCCTGCAGATCTTGCCTGGGAGTGAGAAGGACTGGACTTGTTCTCTACGTCCTTGAACCCAAGTTTCTCGAAGGGCTTGTTGGCTTGCTTCCTGTTCTCTGAAGTCTAAGGATCACAAAATACTTTTTGCAACTCTGCTGGTGCTGCTGGACTCTGCCATCCATGTGTCCTACCCTTGCCTGAGGTTTCTCTTCAGTTCTGGGCCTCAGAAGTGGGTTCTGCAGTTGTTTTCTACAAAAAGCAAAACAAATTCTTCTTTGAGCTGTTCGGAAGCAATGCAGATCTCTCCGACAGTGCCAATTAGACAATGACGCAGGTCCTGACTGTGAGGCTCAACAAGGATACAGCACTGATCCTTTGACACTAACATGAGGCTCGATAATGATGCAACACCCCTGCTTCGACACCAGTTGTGAGGCTCGACTCTGATGTATCAACCTGACTGCGTGAATCAGAACTCACACAGGGAGTCCTTGACTCTGATGCTTCCTTCGTACAAGGCACATTTTCAGTGGGCACTGTGTTGGTCCTGTAGCCGGCCTGCCCTCCACCGTGGTTGGCTTTTACTTTGGATTGACCCTGATCTAGTACCACCTCAAGTAACCTTTGATGACTATTGATTTCTAAGCAATGTTTTTAATTTAATCTTTCAACTTTTCATGCCGTAACTTCTACTTATTTAATTTTTGGTTTTTTTGTCTTGTTTTACTCAGATAAATATTCTCTATTTTTTATACTGGTACGAAGTCTTTTTGTGGTCATTTCACTGTTATATTGTAACTAAAGTGTGTAAAACATTATTTTACACATAGCCACTTAAGTTAAGCCTGACTGCTCTGTACCAAGCTACCAGAGGGAGATCATAGGTTTATTCTGGTTGTGCATCTGAATTACCCTGACTAGGATTGTGGCTCCTGTTTGGACAGGGTGTGTACTCTGCCTACCAGAAAACTCAGTTCCTAACAGATGGGAATTAACAGTGATTGCTAAATCATAGCTCTACATAGTGGGACCTGAGTAACTTGCAAACTAATTGTAAGGGAACTTGGGGCATATTATCAACGAGGCGATAAAACATTATCGCCGCTTTTGCTTCCGTCTTCGGAAAAAAAGTGGTGATAATTTTAACGAGCTATTAGCAAGGACACGCTAACGCGTGAATCCATGCTTTTTCGCCCTTTCCCTTAACGCCCAGCTTTGCATCTCTAATGAGATATAAAGTGGGCGTTCCTCACAAGAATAACGGGAGAAATGTCGCTAAGCGACAGTTCTCCTATTATCAAGCCTCACGCTAAGAAGCATAGCAACAAGAAAAGTAGCGATAACCTCTGTTATCACTATTTTCCTTATGCCTGCTTTGAAACTGACTTAGCCATGATATCCTATAGAAGGTGGATATCATGGCTAAGTATGTGTAGCCCTATCAGCAAGCTATCGCCAAAAGTTGTGCGATTATCGCTGCATTTCCAGCAATAATCACACAGTTGGCAGCTTGCGCTCTGAATTTTATCGCTTTGGAGATAAGCGTTGCTGATAGCACGCTATCCCTGCGATAAAATTCAGAGTTGGCTGGCGATAATTATACTCGCGCTAAGTGCGCTTAGCGATAATTATCGCCGGCCCTTGCTGATATATCCCCTTGTTCTTGAAGAGTAAATACAAGTAATGGTCCAAACAAGATGGTGTTCTTGCTCCTGCTTTTGAAATCTCTTCATGGCTGATTTATCAAGCCTATAAGCAACCGTGCAATGTTTCCCGCCAAAAAATAGGAAATCTGAACAAATCAGTCTTTGTGTATGATGCGGAATTATTCATTGTAGATAACAATCTGATTGGGTTGCAAAGACAGTTGAACAACATATGCCTGCACAATATGGATAATTTCTTAATTTTAAATTCAATTAAACTGAAAAAGCAATTTTGAGAAAAATAAAAGCTGCATTTTTTTCTGAGAGATTGGCAACACTATCAAAGAGAGTTTAAAGCTACTGTTAACTAGAAATTCACATCTCCAAAATGCTGTTCTAGAGTATACAATTTATTAGCCACAAAATAGAGTGGATGGGACAACTAAAGGCTTACAAATGTGTAACAGCAAATTTGCTCGATAGACTGCTAAACCCCTTCCACTAAAATATTCTCAATACTTCTATATTTTTGTATGGTGAATGAAAGGAATTTAAATAATCATCTTGACAGTATTGAATGTATTGCTTTACATTCAATGTTTAGTTTAACCCGATCCATGCCACAGGCATTCTTGAGGCTGGAATTGGGCTTGCCATTGATCAACAAACTAGCAAGTCAGATGAGCTGACTATTTTACCAAAGATCACAGTTCTCTTGACTAAAGATAGACACAATTGGCATAATATAATTCTCTTGTGTAGTTGCTGCAAAATTACTCAAAGTTATGCATAATTGTGTGAGAAGCATGCCATAGCATTTAGGTGATGATTATGAATGTGGTGAGATCACCACTGACAGGCTGTCGGTGGCAGTCTCACCGCCATCGGAACCACCTTTCCCGCCTGCCACATTAAGATGGCGGGCGGTGTGATGGCGGTCGGAAACACCAACAGCCACTGGTGTGGCGGAGGGCTTCGTTATCCCTGCAATTATGGCAGTGCCTATCAAGGACTGCTGTAGGGATTACAATGTCCCTCCCTGCCAGCCTTTTCATGGCGGTTCACCCTCCATGAAAAGGTTGGCGAAAAGAGATATTGAGGCCCTGTAGCGGGTCCCCCTTACCCCTGGCCCTTCGATGTGGGCACTGGTGGGCACCTACGGTGCCCCCTATATGTCCCTGCATCATGTGACAGGCACTGCATTGAACCTGCCATGTAGTGCAGAAATATGTCAAGCGACCCTGTTTTGTATAGTGGCGAGTGCCAAAATAAGATAGGCATTGCAACCACCGTGGTGTTGATTGCATCATAATGCCAATGTCGGGACCGCCGACAGTCTGTCGGGTGGTCCCAATTTCTGATAGGGTACGCCGGCCATCGTAATCAGTCCTCAATTGCTTTTTTCTTAGAGCAAAATGCACCCTCACATCCAAAATGGGCTGAGGATGGATCTTGCACTAACTGCTACAGGACATGAACAGCAGTAGCCAGCAGCTGTGTCATAGTTCATTGTTCCTGTGCTCCTGTGGTAGGAAAATTACTTTTAATTACGCAAGCTGACATAATTGCATAATTTCTGAAACTTTGCAACACAATGCGCAATTACTAAAATTACTCTGATGTGTAATTGAAATATCTCCAAGGCCAATTCACGACCTGACCCACTTTTGGGCCAAAATAGTGAACCAAACATGAGCCCTGATTATGATACTGGTCCGACCGCACACCGACAGGCTGTCAGTGGTGGTCGAACCACCGATAGGACTTCGGTCTGACCGCCGCATTTCAATGCAGGCTGCCGGACCCCAAGAGGTCTGGGAGAAAACCGTCACCTACAACAGGATCATCTGATCCTGACAGGGCGGCGTTCAGAATTGCAATCCCGAATGGAGGCAGTGCTGAGGCTGGCACTGCAGTCGGGATTACGATTTCCCTTTCCAACAGCCTTTCATGTCAGAAAAACTGCCATGAAAAGGCTGTCAGAAACAGTCATGGCCCCGGTCCTTTGTGGGCCACTGTAAATTGGCCCAGGTGGCATACGCAGTGCGCTCACTCACCTCCATGCAACATAAGCCATGCATCACATGGTGCATAGCACACAGTGCATGGATGTGCAGAAAGTGCTCATTTACACGACAGCCTGTGCTGCGGCCCTTTTCCTGGGCCACAGCACAAGCTGCTTTGTAATGGAGCACTTTGCAACAGCCAGCCCAGCAGTTGCATCATAATGTGGTGGTTGAACCGCCGCCTGCTTGTCCAGGTGCTGGTGCAGAGTTGAAGGAAATCTTTTATGGCCCCTAACACCTCAGAACAGGGGGCAAGCCAGCAAGCACTTGGAGTCACTCTGGGTTCAAGTGAGATGGATCCAGTCCTTATCCACAGCAGGGCAGAGATCAGTAGGCAGCAGGGCTGCTCGGTATAGCAGAAAGCAGTTCTGTCAGAGCAATAGTCCAGCGAAGTGGCAATCCTTGTAGCACAGAAGTCTTTATGCCTGGCAGAGTTCTTCACAGGTCCATAGTGTGCTGTTTTGGTAGTGTCAGAGCCCCAGTACTTATGCTCAAAAATGCCTTTGAAGTAGGGGTGACTTTAAAGAAGGCTCTTGAAGTGCACAGGTCCTCTTTCATCCCAGTGCTGTCTGCCAGGTTATCTGTAGGGGGTAATCAGCCCTTTTGTGTGGGAAACAGGGCACTGCTTATTCAGGTGTAAGTCTCAGCCCCCCTCCCTCTGCTGCCCAGGAATTGCTATCAGAATGTAAATGAATGCAGATGAGTTCTTTGTCACACCAACCCTTCCAGTGTTTGCGGCTGTTTAGAGTGAATGCAAAATATGTAGCTGTTACCCATCCCAGATGTTTATTGGAGACAGGCTACAAAGGCACACAGAACAATAATTGCAGAGACATTTCCACTTTCTAAAAGTGCCATTTCTAAAACAGTATTGTTAAATCCAACGTTACCGGTAAAGAGGATTTATCTTACCATTCCAAAGATATGAAACATGATGCAGCTACTCCTTTCTAATCAGAAATTACAAAGACTTTCAAGGTAGTCCCAATGTTAGTCTATGAGAGGAGAAGGCCTTACAGTATTGAAAAATGAATTGAGCTGTTTGCCACTACCAGGGCATGTAAAACTTAAAAGTACATGTCCTACCTTTTAGTGATACAGCACCTTTTCTTTAGGGCTATCTAGTGCCTACCTTAGGGTCGACCTATATGTAAAGGGGAGTTTAAGGCTTGGCAAGTGGTTTAAATTCCAAATTGAAGTGGCAGTAAACTTCACACAGGCCTTGAAATGGCAGGTCTGAGAAAGGTATGAAATGCTACTTGTATGGGTGGCACAACTAGTGCTGCAGGCCCACTAGAAGTATTTAGTTTGCAATCCCTGGAAATATGATATACCACTTTACAAGGGACTTAAAAATACACTGAATATGTCAATCATGTATACACTATTGTCACCATGTTTAGGGGAGAGGCACATGCACTTTAGCACTGGTTAGCAGTGCTAAAGTGCCCAGAATCCTATGGCCAACAGAAATATACAGCAAAAAGTCGAGGTAAGCAAGTAAAACATTTGGAGGAAGCCCTCCCTAAGAATGACAGTTCAAACACTTGTTCAACATAAACAAGTGTAGGGAGTTAGGTGCTCATTATCTTACACTGTTTCTACAAAGCACATTAGATTAACTCTTTCACCAAAACTTCGCCATAGGTACAAGAGGTTTCTTTTCATCCACTTGATCTATCAGTTAGAATAATCTCAACTTGGAGTACTTTGGAGAATAAACATAATAAACAAATGCTGAATTTGTAACTTGGATGATGAAATAGTGAAACATATATTATGTAATTGTGCTGGACGAAATGATATTATATTCCAGTAGATGAGGAAATTAATTAGATTACATGATATAGAAATTAGTGTAACAGTTAAGCTCAATGACAAAGTTAATTACAATCATCACAATGCATGTATATTCTGGCCCTAAGACATTGTGTTAGGCAGATTACATAATAGTGCTGGTTTTAAAGGAACTCCTACCACCAGTTAATTCAAACGTCTGTTTTGTCAGAATGGTTGTTGTTATAATTGATGATTTTCATCAATTATATTTTTTGGAATTTGAGGACATTTATTTAAAAATGTGAGTGGGAGTCACTCTTTTGCTCGCCTCCGAGTGACCATGTTAAAATAACTATTTGCAGCAAAACGGGCTGTAATAGGAACGGATCAGTGTGACTGAGGTGCACTTTGTTTAATTCTAAATGAAATTACAATATCCAAGGAAATATAGAGACTAATAATAACAGAGCAAGCTGTGAAGGCCGTTATTTCAAATTTGGACCATGAAACTGTTACCCTGATCAGTATAGTTTCAACCACACTGCAGGAGTCAGGAGGAAACTCCTAACCTTTGGATGTTACCTGCGTGTATCAACACAATACAGCGCAAGCACAATTATGCCTTTTTTAGTCTTAAACAGAAGAGTATGTTCTAGTGGGAGCACATTTAAAATGTAGGATGTTTGTTTTTATATGAAATAATTAAGGGGCTGATTACTCATTTGGCGGTCTATGGAATGCAAGGCTCGCGTTGGCGGTGGTTCGACTGCCAGATTATGACTCTCTAAGTGATTCCAGCAGTGGACTGTCGGCTGTGCCAGGGAACGGTGGTTCCCTTGCAGTGGGGCGGTGGAGGGGCAATGTAATTGCTGAGCGGGTCTGGCGCAGTCCTGCTGAGCATTTTATGAGTTCTTCCACCACCAGCCTTTTCATGGCGGTGAGCCCGCCATGAAAAGGCTGGCAGTGGGGTAACAAAGGGTGACCCTACAGGGCCCTCTTAATCCACTCATGGGGATGCATTAAGGGGCCCTCTATAACATAGAGGAACCAGGAGCTTTTTTAGGTCCAGCACACATGCACCTAAAGTGAGTAAATATTAATAAACAAGGTTGTGCAGTTCCTTAATGGTAGGGCAGAAAGGGGAATTAGGGTAGAAATGCACCAGGTTTGGGGAATATTCTCCAATAGGAGCAAGTGCATTGTGAGTTAAAAAAAGTCTTGTGATGTTCTGCGTCAAAAAAGGATTTTTTATATTTGGACTTACTACCCAAATTTAAAAAGGTGTTGCTTAACTAGTATGCAATGGCCCAGATGATCATATTAAAGTGATTCATAAAAACAAGGTCAACATGTTTCTTGCCTATATTTGTCCAAGCGGATCAATTGGCAGTTCTTCAAGACCTAACAAAAGTGAAGACCTACACTATTCTATAACTTTATTAATTAATTATAATTGTGTGCTAAAGTAATCAGGCATGTGACAGGTCAAAACGATAATAAATTTGTACCTCAACCTGGATAGTTACCCTCACTGAGCTCGAACGTCCCCCCATAGGAATTGACAGAGACGAAATGCCTGCTAGTGTCTCAGACCTGGTGCCTACCGTGTGACCTACCCCGGCTCTGCTTCCTACTGCGGGCATTACAACACCGGTCTGACAAGGAGCAAGCCCAATGATGAAGCATGACACTTTCCGGGGTGTGTGAGAACACTTGCTCCTTTTGGAGCACATTCCCCTAACCTGGTATATTTCTGCCCTTATTCCCCTTTCCGCCCTAACCTTAAGATGCATTCAGGGGGGCACAACATGTGCCCAACTGTCTGTTTGCACGCCCCGCTCCAGAACAGCTTGAACTTCACAGTCCATGCCGTGCTGGAACATTTTTGCAATTCGCATTTCAGTGCCCTTTTTCAGGACACCACCACGGCAAAGGCAAAAGGACTGTCCGTAATCAGGTGGGTGGTTCATTTTCGCGGCTTTGGCAGTTCTGTGCAGACGGGGAGCCGGCGCAGCACCACCAAAGTCGTAACCAGGCCCGAAGTTTTTGACACATTTTTACATAGATGTTTGTTAGCTCTGTTGATATTATGATACTAATAGTAAATGTAAACATTTTACTGTACTCCATTTTGGGTTACTTATTTGTACTAGTGTGGGAATTGTAATTGTTTCCCCTTTGTGTCCAGTACCTTTCCTCATTTAAGTTAGATTGTTGCCTCTTTAGTGTCCAACACTTTCCGTGAGATAGATTATATTTTAAGGTGGAAGAGCAATTGCAACCCTTTTAATGTCCAAAACCTTCCCTGAGATAAGTTAGATTGGAGTAGGAATAGTAAACGTTGCCCCTTTAATGTCCAACACCTTCCTTGAATTAGTTTATATTAGAGTAGGAATAGTATATCGAACCCCTTTAGTGTCCAATGCCTTCCCTGATTTAAGTTATTTTATAGTGGGACTAATCAATGTTGCCCCTATAGTGCCCAACACCTTCCATGAGTTACTTTATATTAGAGTGAGAATAGCAAATCGAATTCTTTTAGTGTCCAACACCTTCCCTGAGACACGTTATATTGTATTTAGAATGGTGAATGCTGCCTCTGTAGTGTCCAATGGCTTCCCTAGGTTACTTTATTTTGTAGTAGGAATAGTAAATGTTACCCCTTTTATATTGGAGAGAGATTAGAAAATGGAAGTCTTATAGGCTCCGTTTATGAGTCTGCCAGTCTGAGGACCACCAGACTTGCGGGGGTGCAGCCATGGCAGTCCAGCAACAGCTGCACTGGCTGTCTGACTACCCCATTACAAGTTGAGTGATGGGACTGCCAGGGAACCACCGTTCCCTGGCAGTGTTGCGGCAGTCGGAGACCACAATATGCTTTGCGGGCCGCTGCAGTCCCCCCCAAGCATAGCACCAGTTTCCTCTCTGCTGGTGGTGTCATAAAGGTACTTACTCCATTTACACTGTAGCATAATGGAAATCCACAGGCCTCCTCTCCCTATGGATGCACACAGTTGAGCATAACATGTGCCCCCGTGTGCATGAACACCAGTTCCTGCACATCATGGACTTTCGAGTCCATGCTATGTAGAAACCTTGTTGTGTGGTCCCATTGCAGTGACTTTTTCAAAGGCACGGCAGACTTTGAAAGAGGCACCACTGTGGGACTGCCATGCTGCCCTCTATCCAGACCACTTTTAAGTTGTAATCTGGCGGGCGGCTGACGGAGACTCTTGGTGGTGCAGGGGCTCAGTGGTCAGGTGCCACCCACCCCTGCACATGCCAAAAGTCAAAATCGGGCACTTAGTGCCCAACACCTTTTCTGAGATAAGCTATGTTGGAGTGGGAATAGTGAATGTCTCCTTTGTAGTGCCCAATGTCTTCCCTGAGTTAAAGTAGAGTGGGTTGGGAATCGTAAATGTTGCCCCATTAGTGTCCAAAACCTTCCCTGGGATAAGTTAGATTGCAGTGGGAATAGTGAATGTTGCCTATTTAGTGTCCAATGACTTCCCTAAGTTAAGCTAAATTGGAGTGTGAATAGTAAATGTTGCCCGTTTACTGTCCAATACCTTCCCTGAGTTACTTTAGATTGAAGTGGGAATAGTAAGTTGAATCCTTTCAGTGTCTAAATCCTTCCCTGAGAAAAATTATATTGCAGTTAGAATAGTGAATGTTGCCTATTTAGTGTCCAATGCCTTCCATGAGTTAGGTTAGATTGGAATGGGAATAGAAGATGTTACCCTTTTAGTGTTCAACACCTTCCTTGAGTTACGTAATATTGGAGTGGGAATAGTTAATTGAACCGTTTTAGTGTCCAGAATCTTCCCTGAGTTAAGTTATATTGCAGTTGAAATAGTGAATGGTGCCTCTTTAGTGCCCAGCGCCTTCCCTGAGTTAAAAGTTAGATTGGAGTGGGAATAGTAAATGTTGCCCCTTTAGTGTCCAACACCTTCCCTGAGTTATGTTATATTGGAGTGGGAATAGTACATTGAACCCTTTCAGTGTCCAAAACCTTGCCTGAGCGAACTTAAATTGCAGTGGGAATAGTGAATGTTGCCTCTTTAGTGTCCAACACCTTCCCTGAGTTAAGTTAGATTGGAGTGTGAATAGAAACTGTTACCCCTTTAGTGTTCAACACCTTCCCTGAGTTACTTGATATTGGAGTGAGAATAGTAAATTGAACCTTTGAAATGTCCAGAACCTTCCCTGAAATCAGTTATATTGCAGTTGGAATAGTACATGTTTCTCTTTAGTGCCCAATGCCTTCCCTGAGTTAAGTTAGATTGGAGTGGGAATAGTAAATGGCGCCCTTTAAGGTCCAACACCTTCCCTGAGTTACTTTATATTGGAGTGGGAATAGTAAATGTAATCATTTTAGTGTCCAAAACCTTCCCTGAGATAACTTAAATTGCAGTGGGAATGGTGAATGGTGCCTCTTTAATGTCCTATGCCTTCCATAATGTGGCCTCTCAGTAGTGGTCGCAACAACCGCCTTATTACACTGCTTGTGAATACAGAAAAATCTGACTGCTGCAATCCTTCCGACTCTGCCAGGGAATGTCCACTGCAGTGGCTTAGGAACGGAAAAATGGAGCCAGTTGGAGAGCGGACCGCCTTACAAACCTCCCACCCAATTGCGATCTCATCAGAGCTGGTGGAAAGAGAGGAATAGAAGGCCGACACTCACCTGTACACAGATTCTAACATTCTGTGCCGACATAGAGCCTATTATACAAGTCCTGCCACTGCTGTACCTGCTCGATGATGCCCCATTTCAACACCGTCATGGGCAAAACCGCCGGTAAGTCTCAAATCTACCTGTGTACATGCAGTCCTCAGCAAATCGATGCTCCACCAAGAAAAATCAGGGGCATAGCTTGTTCAGCATGAGAGGGGGTGTATGAGCAACATGTTTCAAAGTCATCACGCTGGGACATCTTGCCAATACATATTTTATGAGAGGCAGGACATGAGGGGTCCTGAAGGCAGACTGGTCAGAGCGAGTAGTGAGAGTTGTGTAGCAGGGCTTGAAGTGGTCCGAGGTCTGCAGGTGGTTAGCACTGGCAGATCAAAAAAGCAGATGCAGAGGCAAGTTCCATCGCACTCTCCACTTCCCCTCAGTGTGCGAAATAAATTAAACTCAGCAGCAGTGCCACCTTCCAATGCAGCAGATGCTACTGCATGGAGACTCGAATACTCCATTCCCATGGTTTGTCAGGTCCTTAGCAAAATATTAGGTAATGAAGTCATAGCTGTTGCTCCAATAACTAATAAAACTAAAAACCATTGGCAAATCCAATAGCCTTGGCTTCTTGTATGTGCAATGTAACTCGTTGTATCAGATAACTTGATGTTGTGTAATGACAGAAGTAGGAATATATTGTTTGTGGGGACAATATACAAATCACATATGTACAGCTTCCATACTTGTAAGCCACGCCCACCTGTACATCATCCACTCCCCTGTGAGAGAAACCCCTTACTAGAGTCATCCCACTCAAAGTCTTCTTTTGGAGAAGATGAAAAACACAATGAAACACAAAACTCACCACACTGTTCAAGTCAACCACAACATAGAAGACAGAGAGCATGTGTATGTGTCATTGTGGGCAGGTCAAACACCCCCGCCTTGATCCACACTTCATGGATTAGGCTAAGGGCGTTGTATTCCGGGTTCAAACATATTTTGTGGGTCGCTGTATGCAACATCAGAGAATGTATTTTCCCATCACATCTGCATGATGCCCTCTCTGTACAGGTCAATGACAATTTACAGGCACACTCTCGCAAACTCTACATGTGTGCACATCTCAGAATATGGTATAGTGAGGTGTGCAATAAACAGTGTCACAGAACAGCACCGCCTCATAGATAACATAGTAATCATCTTCTGTGACACCCTCACATCGAACATACATCATTATGGATGTCTCAGGAAAATAAAACACACGTTCACTGCTAAAGCATTGTAATGGGCCTTCACACATCACCCACATGAAAAGGGAAAGTTAGGTAAATGGGATTACCAAAAACCACAGTCTCATACCTTTAAAGGCCACAATATGAAGAATCTCTGCCAATTTGGCTTACCCAAAGCAGGGGGAATCCTGGAATGTAACGGGCCTAGGCCACAGTCCATATTGCACCTACTTTAATGTCTCTGGGGCTGATTCACAAAACTATTCTAAGATAAAATACTAAACGTACTACTTTTGGTTTTCACATAAGGCATTTAGTAATAGGAAAGTTTGGACTCCTAACTTTACTACTACTAAACTGAGACAAAATCCTAACATTACTACTTTTGATATTCACAAAAGGCTCTTTAGTCCACAATGCCTTCCCTGAGTTAAGTTAGATTGGAGTGGGAATAGTAAATGGTGCCCCTTAGTGTCCAACACCTTCCCTGAGTTACTTTATATTGGAGTGGGAATAGTAAATTGAATCCTTTTAATGTCTGAAACCTTCCTTGAGATAACAAATTGCAGTGGGAATGGTGAATGTTGCTTCTTTAATGTCCAACGCCTTCCCTAATGTGGCCTCTCAGTAGTGGTTGCAACAACCGCCTTATTACAGTTCTTGTGAATACAGAAAAATCTGACTGCTGCAATCCTTACGACTCTGCCAGGGAATGTCTACTGCAGTGGCTTAGGAACGGACAAATGGAGCCAGTTGGAGAGTGGACCGCCTTAGAAACCTTCCGCCCAATTACGATGAGCGTTTCCGACAAGTCGACCATACCGGCCCAACCACCTCATCAGAGCTGGTGGAAAGAAAGGAATAGGAAGCAGACACTCACCTGTACACAGATTCTAACATTCTGTGCCGACATAGAGCCTATTGTACAAGTCCTGCCACTGCTGAACCTGCTCGATGATGCCCCGTTTCAACACCGTCATGGATACAACCACCGGTAAGACTCAAATCTACCTGTGTACATGGAGTCCTCAGCAAATCGATGCACCACAATGGAAAATCAGCGGTATAGCTTGTTCAGAAGGAGTGGGGGGGGGGGGGGGGGGTGAGCAACATGTTTCAAAGTCATCACGCCGGGACATCTTCCCAATACATTTTTAATGAGAGGCAGGACATGAGGGGGCCTGAAGGCAGACTGGTCAGAGCGAGTAGTGAGAGTTGTATAGCAGGGCTTGAAGTGGTCCGAGGTCTGCAGGTGGTTAGCACTGGCAGATCAAAAAAGCAGATGCAGAGACAAGTTCCATCGCACTCTCCATATTAGCACTTCCCCTCAGTGTGCAAAATAAGTTAAACTCAGCAGCAGTACCTCCTTCCAATGCAGCAGATGTTACGGCATGGAGACTCGAATACTCCATTCCCATGGTTTGTCAGGTCCTTAGCAAAATATTAGGTAATGAAATCATAGCTGTTGCTCCAATAACTAATGAAACTAACATCCATTGGCAAATCCAATAGCCTTGGTTTCTTGTAGGTGCAATGTAACTCGTTGTATCAGATAACTTGATGTTGTGTAATGACAGAAGTAGGAATATATTGTTTGTGGGGACAATATACAAATCACAGATGTACAGCTTCCATGCTTGTAAGCCACGCCCTCCTGTACATCATCCACTCCCCTGTGAGAGAAACCCCTTAGTTGAGTCATCCAACTCAAAGTCCTCTTTTGGAGAAGATGAAAAACACAATGAAACACAAAACTCACCACACTGTTCAAGTCAACCACAACATAGAAGACAGAGAGCATGTGTATGTGTCATTGTGGGCAGGTCAAACACCCCCGCCTTGATCCACACTTCATGGATTAGGCTAGGGGCGTTGTATTCCGGGTCCAAACATATTTTGTGGGTCGCTGTATGCAACATCAGAGAATGTATTTTCCCATCACATCTGCATGATGCCCTCTCTGTACAGGTCAGTGACAATTTAGAGGCACACTCTCGCAAACACTACATGTGTGCACATCTCAAAATATGGTATAGTGAGGTGTGCAATAGACAGTGTCACAGAACAGCACCGCCTCATAGATAACATAGTAATCATCTTCTGTGACACCCTCACATCGAACATACATCATTATGGATGTCTAAGGAAAATAAAACACACCTTCACTGCTAAAGCATTGTAATGGGCCTTCACACATCACCCACATAAAAAGGGAAAGTTAGGTAAATAGGATTACCACAAACCACAGTCTCATACATTTAAAGGCCACAATATGAAGAATCTCTGCCAATTTGGCTTACCCAAAGCAGGGGGAATCCTGGAATGTAACGGGCCTAGGCCACAGTCCATATTGCACCTACTTTAATGTCTCTGGGGCTGATTCACAAAACTATTCTAAGATAAAATCCTAAACGTACTACTTTTGGTTTTCAGATAAGGCATTTAGTAGTAGGAAAGTTTGGACTCCTAACTTTACTACTACTAAACTGAGACAAAATCCTAACTTTACTACTTTTTTCGATATTCACAAAAGGCTCTTTAGTGCACAATGCCTTCCCTGAGTTAAGTTAGATTGGAGTGGGAATAGTAAATGGTGCCCCTTGGTGTCCAACACCTTCCCTGAGTTACTTTATATTGGAGTGGGAATAGTAAATTGAATCCTTTTAATGTCTGAAACCTTCCTTGAGACAACATATTGCAGTGGATATGGTGAATGTTGATTCTTTAATGTCCAACACCATCCCTAATGTGGCCTCTCAGTAGTGGTTGCAACAACCGCCTTATTACAGTGCTTGTGAATACAGAAAAATCTGACCGCTGCAATCCTTACGACTCTGCCAGGGAATGTCCACTGCAGTGGCTTAGGAACGGACAAATGGAGCCAGTTGGAGAGTGGACCGCCTTAGAAACCTTCTGCCCAATTACGATGAGCGTTTCCGACAAGTCGACCATACCGGCCCAACCACCTCATCAGAGCTGGTGGAAAGAAAGGAATCGGAAGCCGACACTCACCTGTACACAGATTCTAACATTCTGTGCCGACATAGAGCCTATTGTACAAGTCCTGCCACTGCTGTACCTGCTCGATGATGCCCCATTTCAACACCGTCATGGATACAACCACCGGTAAGACTCAAATCTACCTGTGTACATGGAGTCCTCAGCAAATCGATGCACCACAATGGAAAATCAGGGATATAGCTTGTTCAGAATGAGTGGGGGGGTGTGAGCAACATGTTTCCAAGTCATCACGCTGGGACATCTTCCCAATATATTTTTAATGAGAGGCAGGGCATGCGGGGGCCTGAAGGCACACTGGTCAGAGCGAGTAGTGAGAGTTGTGTAGCAGGGCTTGAAGTGGTCCAAGGTCTGCAGGTGGTTAGCACTGGCAGATCAAAAAAGCAGATGCAGAGACAAGTTCCATCACACTCTCCATATTAGCACTTCCCCTCAGTGTGGGATATAAATTAAACTCTGCAGCAGTACCACCTTCCACTGCAGCAGATGTAACTGCATAGAGACACGAAATACCCCATTCCCAGTGTTGTCAGGTCAGAACTGTAGCATTATCATAATATTATGCAATGAAGTCACATCTGTTGCTCCAATAACTAATGAAACTAACAATCAATGGCAAATCCAATAGCCTTGGCTTCTTGTAGGTGCAATGTAACTTGTTGTATCTGATAACTTGATGTTGTGCAATGACAGAAGTAGGAATATATTGTTTGTGGGGACAATATAACAATCACAGATGTACAGCTTCCATGCTTGTAAGCCATGCCCTCCTGTACATCATCCACTCCCCTGTGAAAGAACGCCCCCTAGTAGAGTCAACCCACTCAAAGTCCTCTTTTGGAGAAGATGAAAAATACAATGAAACACAAAACTCACCTCACTGTACAAGTCCACCACAACACAGAAGACAGAAAGCATGTGTATGTGTCAATGTGAGCAGGTAAAACACCTCCGCCTGGAGCCACACTTCATGGATAAGGCTAGGGGTGTTGTATTTCTGGTCCAAACATATTTTGTGGGTCACTGTACGCAGCATCAGAGAATGTATTTTCCCATCACATCTGCATGATTCCCTCTATGTACAGGTCAGTGAAAATGTACAGGCACACTCTCGCAAACTCTACATGTGTGCACATCCCAGAATATGGTATAGTGAGGTGTGCAATAAACAGTGTCACAGAACAGCACCCCCTCATGGATAACATAGTAATCATCTTCTGTGACACCCTCACATCGAACATACATCATTATGGATGTCTCAGGAAAATAAAACACATCTCCACTGGTAAAGCATATTATTAGGCATTCATACATCACCCACATGAAAAAGGAAAGTTGGGTAAATGAGATTACCACAAACCACAGTCTCATACATTTAAAGGACACAATATAAAGAATCTCTGCCAATTTGGGTTACCCAAAGCAGGGGGAATCCTGGATTGCAACGGGCCTAGGCAGCAGTCCATATTGCACCTACTTTAATGTCTCTGGGGCCGATTCACAGAACTATTCTGAGATAAAATCCTAAACGTACTACTTTTGTTATTCACATAAGGCCTTTGGTAGTAGGAAAGTTTGAACTCCTAACTTTACTACTACTAAACTGAGACAAAATCATAACTTTACTACTTTCAGTATTCACAAAAGGCTCTTTAGTGTCCAATGCCTTCCCTGAGTTAAGTTAGATTGGAGTGGGAATAGTAAATTGTGCCCCTTAGTGTCCAACACCTTCCCTGAGTTACTTTATATTGGAGTGGGAAGAGTAAATTGAATCCTTTTAGTTTCCAAAACCTTTCTTGAGATAACTTAGATTGAGGTGGGAATGGTGAATGTTGCTTCTTTAATGTCCAACGCCTTCCCTAATGTGGACTCTCAGTAGTGGTTGCAACAACCGCCTTATTACAGTGCTTGTGAATACAGAAAAATCTGACTGCTGCAATCCTTACGACTCTGCCAGGGAATGTCCACTGTAGTGGCTTAGCAATGGACAAATGGAGCCAGTTGGAGAGTGGACCGCCTTAGAAACCTTCCGCCCAATTACGATGAGCGTTTCTGACAAGTCGACCATACCGGCCCAACCGCTTCATCAGATCTGGTGGAAAGAGAGGAATAGAAAGTTGACACTCACCTGTACACAGATTCTAACATTCTGTGCCGACATAGAGCCTATTGTACAAGTCCTGCCACTGCTGTTTCTGCTCGATGATGCCCCATTTCAACACCGTCATGGACACAACCGCCTGTAAGACTCAAATCTACCTGTGTACATGGATTCCTCAGCAAATCGATGCACCACCATGGAAAATCAGGGGCATAACTTGTTCGGTATGATTGGGGGGGTGTGAGCAACATGTTTCAAAGTCATCATGCTGGGACATCTTCCCAATACATTTTTAATGAGAGGCAGGAGATGAGGGGGCCTGAAGGCACACTGGTCAGAGCGAGTAGTGAGATTTGTGTAGCAGGGCTTGAAGTGGTCTGAGGTCTGCAGGTGGTTAGCACTAGCAGATCAAAAAAGCAGATGCAGAGACAAGTTCCATCAGACTCTCCATATTAGCACTTCCCCTCAGTGTGGGAAATAAATTAAACTCTGCAGCAGTACCACCTTCCACTGCAGCAGATGTAACTGCATAGAGACACGAATACTCCATTCCCAGTGTTGTCAGGTCAGAACTGTAGCATTATCATAATATTATGCAATGATGTCACAGCTGCTGCTCCAATAACTAATTAAACTAACAACCATTGGCAAATCCAATAGCCTTGGCTTCTTGTAGGTGCAATGTAACTTGTTGTATGAGATAACTTGATGTTGTGCACTGACAGAAGTAGGATTGTATTGATTGTGGGGACAATATAACAATCACAGATGTACAGCTTCCATGCTTGTAAGCCACACCCTCCTGTACAGCATCCACTACCCTGTGAGAGAACCCCCCTAGTAGAGTCATCCCACTCAAAGTCCTCTTTTGGAGAAGATGAAAAACACAATGAAACACAAAACCCACCACACTGTACAAGTCCCCCACAATACAGCAGACAGAAAGCATGTGTATGTGTCAATGTGGGCAGGTCAAACACCTCAGCCTGGAGCCACACTTCATTGATAAGGCTAGGGATGTTGTATTCCTGGTCTAAACATATTTTGTGGGTTGCTGTACGCAGCATCAGAGAATGTATTTTCCCATGACATCTGCATGATTCCCTCTATGTACAGGTCAGTGACAATTTACAGGCACACTCTCGCAAACTCTACATGTGTGCACATCTCACAATATGGTATAGTGAGGTGAGCAATATACAGTGTCACAGGACAGCACCCCCTCATGGATAACATAGTAATCATCTTCTGTGACACCCTCACATTGAACATACATCTTTATGGATGACTCAGGAAAATAAAACACACCTCCACTGCTAAAGCATATTAATAGGCATTCATACATCACCCTCATGAAAAGGGAAAGTTAGGTAAATGGGATTATAACATACCACAGTCTCATACATTTAAGTACCACAATATAAAGACTCCCTGCCAATTTAGGTAACCCAAAGCAGGGGGAATCCTGGAATTCAACGGGCCTAGGCCACAGTCCATATTGCACCTACTTTAATGTTTCTGGGGCCAATTCACAGAACTAATCTGAGATAAAATCCGGAACTTACTACTTTTGGTATTCACAGAAGGCATTTAGTAGTAGGAGTCCTAACTTTACTACTACCAAATTCTTTCTGTGAATACCAAAAGTAGTAAGTTTAGGAATTTATCTCAGTTTAGTAGTAGTAAAGTTAGAAGTCCTAACTTTACTACTACTAAATGTCTTTTGTGAATACCAACAGCAGTAAGTTTAGGATTTTATCTCAGATTAGTTCTGTGAATAGGCCCCAATATATTCGCAGGACCTGTAGCATGAGGTATATCAGGAACAACTGATATTGTCATAAAGTGTGTGCACATGTGGCTAATTTGTATGGGCAAGTCTTGAAAAAAAAACACTGAAGCAACAGCAGTTGTCAGACATCTAGTAAACGTATGTGGAAAGAACACATATGAAAAACAATACATGTGCATGCAAAGTCCCAATGACAGTACCACACACCCCATGTGTGGGGTAACAAATACCTACTTTACACACATTAAACATATATCCACCCTACATCTCAGGTAGTACAGCAAGCCGAAAGGTGTGGACATTGGACAAGTCAAGCTGCAATACTTACCATGGCAGATCCCACCCAAAGCAATGTCAGCCCCAATTGGAACTCATCCCACATATACATCTATTGAATATTGACCCATGTCCTCTGTAACACCATAACTTGTCCCAAGGTCTGACTATACTTACCACTGCAAATATATAATTTATCATGTTCAAACAAACACAACTGTAGTCACACACCCCAAATTAGCAAATAACAACAAGTAGCATCAGTAGCAATGGCCGGATAAAGGTGTTCTAAACGCAGCAAGTTGTTTATAATGGAGTGTAAATTGGGATTCAAAAACAAGGGTCAATGGCCAGTCCAAAATCCAGTATGTGGTCCAGCACACTTCTGCTGTGCCACCTAACTTGCCTACTAGAACATTTCCAGGGAAACCTCCCCAGGAAGGGGCATCTACTAGGCAGTCCAGGCACCTCTACGACGTTATTTTAGTGGGCTGGGGTTGGTATCGGGAATGCCGGGTTGATCGTTGGGAGGGCTGGGCTCAGAAATTAGGAGGGTTGGGTTGATCTGTGGGATGGCTGGGCTCGGATTTAGGAGGGCGGGTTTCACCATACTGGGGATTCGGTAAGCATGAAGGTTAGTGATGGGTATAGGGAGGATGAGAGCAGTTTTTTTGGTTTTTTGTTTGGCCTTAGAAGATCTGCAGTGGGGTGGGGAAGATGCCCTTTGGGTTTAGGGAGGGGGAGTCCATATCTGGATGGGTGGATTCCTTTTCTTATGGCCTTATCGGCTACGGACAGGTTTTGTGGGGGGTGGTTTGGGATACATTTGCAAGTAGAACAGAAGGGTAGGTATGGAAAGTAGATCTTTTGGCTTTGGGGAAGCTGTGGCAGGAAAGAGGTCAAGGGGAAACAGGCAGGGTTAGTTCATTGGGAGATTGGGGAGTAGGTAAGCCAAGGCGTTGCATGTTGCTTTGCGCTGTTTGAGCATGTCTCTGTGTATGTTTAGCTGAAGAATGTTCTTGTCTCTTGCCAGTGTGTGATGTAGGTGTGGTGTCCGGGAGTGTGATGTCAGTAGTGACTATGTCTGGTGGTGTGATGTCTGCCTGTATGTGTGTAGTGGCCGTGTCTGGTGGTGTGGTGTCTGCCTGTATGTGTGTAATGGCTGTGTCTGATGGTGTGGTGTAGGCCTGTATGTGCATAGTAGCTGTGTCTGGTGGTGTGTTGTCTTCATGTATTGTTATGAACCCCTATGTACTCCAATATAGGCCTAGGTAGTTTCACGACCCTTTACCTACATTTGTCCTACCGTTGTTCTACATAGCACGTCTTGGGGAGACCTTTTACGTAGTTAGGTGCTGATTAATTATGTGGTTTTCTCAGGAATCTAGCCTCATTTACTGTGCATGAGGATTCTCAGTATCACAGCAGGATTACCATCTTCTGCATAATAACTATATATAAGGGTCTCCACTATCGTCATCCTTGGCCGACATGCCCATAGTACACATCTAGGTAGAAACCCTGAGAATACCTTTTGGGTATATAAGCACCACAGCTTCGCTGGGCAAACCAGAGGAGAAAGACTTTGATTCTGTGATAGAATTGAAACGTAACATGGTCATCTTACTCGTGTTTTATCCAATATTACGCTAGCATTTATATGGCTAATACATTATAGCTACATATTGTGTGTAGACGCAATCAGTAAATACGGATGTTGCGCTAGATAGGTAGACATCTGTGCCACCATTTTAACTCTCAAATACGCCATTTTCTCTTACAAGCGAAACTGTTACGAGAAATAGTCCTTGGTAAGTTTTGTTTTTCTCCAATGCTGAAACATGCTCATTAACGCATGCCTTTTCTGTTACACAGAGCCCTTCTCCCACCTGTCTAGAAGGGAGGATAGGCCAGACGACCTTGGATAGTAGATAGCTTGTACCAGGCTCAGAATCGAAACTTATGTTCTGTGCCCCCATTGTATTACGACAGCTGCCAGTACTTTTCCATATTAGGTGGGCCTTTGTGGGCTTCACAACCCACATAATGTAACTTTATGCTTGATAGAGTCAGTCCCTCGTCAGCCATCATAGGAGGCTGGTCAGACTGGACTCCACTGCCATGTAGCTTGTGAATAAACTAGTTTGCTTGCATTTTCTACTGTCATCGACTCTTCATTACTGGAAGGCAAGAGGAGGTCGAGAGTGACCCGGTGACCCTAGTTGGGCCACTTCCTTCAGTTGGTGCCTGAACAGAGACTCCACCAGGTGACCCATCCCACCCGTAATTGGGTCAAGGGGGTCGGGTATTTGCCTCTGGTCGGATGGGCGTATTGTGGATCCCCATATGATAGAGCTTGGTTCTCGCGGCTGCCCCGCCTCTCGTGTGATCGTGTGGTTCCTTGTCTAGTGGTCATCTCGACTGGGGTCCTGAAAAGGTGAAACCCTTGGATCTGACCGTTTGGTCCAAAGAGTCAGCAGTGGGGAATAATCTTGTTTGACCTGGTGCACCGGGTGAGTTTTGGTAAGTGCAGCGCCGTCTTTATTAACTTGGTGGGTCTGTGGACCCTTGTGAGACGGAGCGCTTTCTATGTTCTGCCAGACCACTTGCTGCATGTGGTTAAATATTGAAAAGGCCTGGGGCTAGAGCCTATCTGGTCTTGGTGCAGTCTGAGGACTGACTTGGAGAGCTCTTTGGTTTGTGTGTTCTTGTTATGTGTGTGTGTGTGTGTGTTGATTAAGGTGGAGAGTGAATGTGTCTGACGCTAGAATGCCTTGTTTGAGTAAAGTGTTGTGCTTGGGGTGCGCTGTTGTTCTGCTGAGCATCGGCTGGAGGAAAGGCAGCCTGCGGCTCTGGAAGGCACTCTGAGTTTTGAGATGTATGTGAAGCACGGTATTGGCCCTATTATGTTTCGTACAGTGTGGCACAAGTATACGAGGCGCAATATTGAGCTTCAGTGCCCACTGGAAGGTACTTTTGATGAACAGAAACTGAATTATACACAGGACAAATTATTTGCTTGAAGAAGTAGGCAGTCGATGTTTGATACTTTGCAGGTATGACAGAAGGAAGCTAAGAAAAGGCGTATATGTGCCAAGAAGGAGTCGAGGAAGAAGGAAATGCAAACAGTGGTTCAGAAAGCGGTAGCGTATGATAAGGAGCAAACTGAAAAGGGTATTGAGTGAGTGGATAGGAAGTTTTGATTGCAATGTAATTAGTCCTATGTTGTTCGAGAGGATGAGGATCCTTTTGTGGAGGATCTGTTGGACACTCGTCCCCCTCCTCCCTATGCCCCAAAGAGAATATATCCTGTTGTTCCATCGCCTTATTCCTCTGTTGCCCCACCACCCCCTTCTGGTCTTTCCGCAGATTCAACAGCTTCGGCTCCAGCACTATTTGTCTCCCCACGAGTTTCACAACATGCAAGTGTGGTGACTGCAAGCACCCCGCAGTGTCTGCTGCTTCCCCTCATGTTTCTCCTCTTTCTCTTACACCCACCACACAGCCATTGCTGACATTGTCACCTGCGTCTGTACCTCTTGTGTCTTTCCCGAGCATTGCTTCAGTGGTGTTGGGTAGTCTTGAAACACCAGTGTAATGGTCAGATGGAGGGGATTGGGTGGTGGCACAGGAGCGAATGGGGAGGGCATTGATTCGGTCCGATGTGGGAGACGAGGAGAAGAAGATGGTTGCAAATCAGGCAGCACAATGGGTTCGGAATCCGATTTATAGTGCGGAAGATATATGGAGTATGATGAAAGATTTTTTAGGTGTGGGCGGAATTTGCGTAGTCGCGCTACGCAAAGCTCCGCGAAATGGTAAAAAATTTCCATGAGCACGCAGAAATTCCGCGAAGACGCGGAATTGATTGTTCGCGATGCATTTTTCCTGTTCGCGAACGCTGTTTGCATGCTCGGGGGGAAGTATCTTGCGAACACGCATTCTGAGAACACGAACAAGCAAAAAATTCCGCGAAGCAGTGGAATGAAGAATTTTGGGCAATTCCGCGTTCTCCGCGGAACGCGAAATTACTCAAATTCCGCGAATTCCGCGAGCGAAACGGAATTTACCACCCAGGCCTACCAGCATAGGTCGGCTACATTGATTGGTTTGTGGGAACATTGTATTGGAGGCCCAGCTCCTCAAGTTATTTATGATATTCAAGATCATGTATATTCAGGTGGTATGGCCCCTGCAGAAGTTTTTAGTAATGTTGGGACGCTTCTCGGTTATAGAGAAAGATTGCATAATTGTACTCCAACTAGAGTTTCCCAATCTCCGATGAGAGAGGTGCACCCTGTGTTTTATCCTGAGATCCCAGAACAGCATAATCAGAATGGAGATGTGGTCCAGCAGCAGGTAGAGGCTCATTTTCGTGAACAATGGGTCTCTACCCCATGGAAGAGAAGTGAGGTGCTTGCTCTTAAAAGTCAGTTACAAGACACTAGGAAAAATCCTACTGCATACTATAAAGAATTAATGGAGGCTGCTTCCTGGTCAGTTATGACTTTATAAGACATTGAGATGTTTTATGGGCTTTTGGTGCCAGTGGACATTTGGTGACAGATGCATACGCAGAATCATGTGGCAGAGCTGGGTGGTACTTGGAATGAGAGAAAGGCTGGTAAAAAGCCCAAAGCTGAAATTTTGGCCTTGCCAGGCTGCATTATTACCTATATGCATTCTCTTATCCCACCTAGACGGGTGGATTGGGACAAGTTAACGGCATGTCTTCAGAAGAAAGAGGAGAGTGTGTCAGATTTTTTTCACGAGTTTTGAAGGGGTGTTCCTAGATTTCAGTGAGCAGGATTTGTCAGTTGAAGGTGGTGTTTGTTTGTTTGTTAATAGGTTTGTTACGAATTTACTTCCTTAAATTGCGGCCCGGCTGCAATCTTCTGAGAGTACTTGGACTACTTCCTCCCCTTCAGTGATATTGAGTATAGTTAAATATTATGAGCAACGAGAAAATGAGGAAAAGGATAAAGTGGAGAAAAAGAGTAAGGATTTGAAGACAAAGGTGTTACTACAGTAGGTTGCAAGGGGATTTGGAAGGGGCCGAAGCACTGGTCCGGCTTAAAACTCATGGGGTGCTGGTAGAGGTGGTGCGGCCTTGGGGCTGAATCAGTGCGCGTATTGTAAAAAGGAGGGACACCGGTGAAGCGAGTGTCCAGAACTGTTACAGAAACTTGCAGTACCTAGAGGGTGGGGTCCAGGTGGAAGGGGCCGTGGACAGGTTGGTCGGGATGAGGATAAAGTTGGTGCATCTTCAGGGGGTCATTCAGATCAGAATTATTTCGATGACCCCCGTGGCAGGCAGTACTATCATGGCTATTATGATATGGATGAAGTTACAGGGATGTTCTATAGCAAGGAAAGCAAGGGACAGGGTGGGGAACCAGTCCAAATTACTGTAGATCAGTGTGGTCCTTATGTCACAGCAGATTTACATGGTTCAGCACAGATATTTTTGGTGGATACAGGTGCAATGAATATCTCTGTTTCTCATTTTCTGGGCCCCGGGGCAGTCCTGTCTGGCCGCAATAATGGCTCGGTAGGTTTTTCAGGCTTACAGGTTGTGTGCCCCATATCTCAACTTCTTGTTTTTACTGTTTGTCCCTTTACTGTGAACTCCCCATTTTTTGTTACGAAATTTGTGAGGAAAATGTATTATGACTGGATTTGTTAAAGAAGTTACATGCCACCATTAATTGTTCCCCAGATGGTGTTTGTCTGACTTTTGGCCCTAATGTGGTTAGTGCAAAACAGTGTTTGGCGAAAGATGTACCGCTTCCTGCTGAATTTAAGGATGTACCGTCCTCATTGTGGGCTACAGGGGATACGGATGTGGGGTTGTTACAGATACCACCAGTTTCAATAAAGGTCTAAGATAACATTGTACTTCCTCGTATTCCCCAATACAAAATATCACAGGCTGGGGAACAGACTTTGATGCAGATTATACAGGACCTGACCAAATCGGGGGTGGTAGAGAAGACAGCAGCAAATGTCTGCAATAGCTCCATTCTCTCTATTCCTAAAAAGGCCCCTGTGGATTCCCCTGATGCATATCCTGATGTCTATTGTTTTGTGATAGATCTACGAGAAATAAAAAACAAATTTGTTCCTCAGTTTCTGGTAGTCCCTGATATTACCGTCCTTTTGACAATCATTCCTTCCACAGCTAAATTCTTTTCTGTTATGATTTGAAAAAGTATTTTTTTAGCATTCCTGTCCATCCAGACAGTCTGTATTTATTCGGCTTTGCTTTAGCCGGCAGAAGTTTTTAATTCTGTAGGATTCTTCAGGGGTATTCTGAAAGTCCTTGTATTTATAGCCAAGCTTTGAAAAGTAAGTTGGACTCTCTCTCTCTTTCCATAGGTAATGTATTATTGCAGTATGTGGATGATATTTTGATAGCCTCCGATACCGAAGAGGGTAGTCGGGAGGCCACTGTCCAATTGTTAAAGCATTTGGCAAACACAGGACATAAAGGGTCCCTTTTCAAATTCCAATATTGTCAACAGCAGGTCATCTATTTAGGTCACCTGCTGTCGAAGGAGGGTTGGATGCTAACACCTGAGCAAGTTGATGTCATTGTTAAGATGCCTGTCCCTGTGACTCAGAGGGACGTGCGTGCTTTCATAGGCATCACCTCGTATTGTCGGCACTGGATACCTGGAAAGCTGTGCATGAACCTTTGCCTTGGACGTATGAGTGTCAGCATGCTTTTGAACAATTAAAAGTTGTGCTTTGCTCTGCACGCCTGATTATAAGAAGCCCTTCATGTTGTACGTACACGTAGCGGCTGGATGTGCACTCTCTGTGTTAACACAAGCCTTTGGAGGTAAACAGAGGCCGTGCGCTTATTTGTCTGCTATGCTTGACCCTATCGCCAGAGCCCTCCCGAGTTGCTTAAGAACCGCGGCGGCTTCAGCGGTCTCTATCCGACAATCGTCAGGGGTCATTCTCAATCAGGATCTCACAGTAATGGTAAAGCATGCTGTGGATGTCCTTTTGAATAAAACAAAGACGCAGCACCTTACCAGTGCTTGTCTGACTGGGTACGAATTAACATTGTTTGCACCTCATATTACTATCAAAAGATGTGCCACACTGAATCCAGCCATGTTACTACCCCTCCCTTTGGAAGAAGAGGACAAGGATGTCCATGATTGTCTGTTTTGGACAAAGAAGGAGACGGAGGGACAGGTAGACCTGACAGATGTTCCTTTATTTGATCCTCAAGGGGAATTATAAATCGATGGCTCTTGTTTCAAATTGTGAGATGGCACCAATACAGTTGCATATGCTATCACCACGCTGCACACTGCAGTAGAGACGTCACGTGTTCCTCATCAATCTTTTGCGAGCATGTGAATTAAGTGTAGGACTGGCTGTCAATATTTATACTGACAGCTAGTGTGCCTTCGAGGTGGCCCATAATTTTGGCCACCTCTGGGCAGAGAAAGGATTCTTGACTTCACATGGGACCAAAATTCAACATGGTCCGTTGATAGAGAGACTTTTGACAGCTTTGACTTTTCCCAAACGACTGGCAATAGTCAAATGTAGTGCTCATAAAGCAATTACGGATGATACGGGGAGGGGAAATGCCTTTGCAGACCAGATAGCGAAAGAGACAGCCAGGTTGAGAACAACAAAAATGTTTGTGGCAGGTCCTGCTAGATGGGTAACAGACATTGGTATGTTTGAGAATTTACTGGAAAGTGTTAGAGAGATACAGAGTAAGGCAACAGTAGAGGAGTTGGCAGTCTGACAGGAGAGTATAGGGCATCTAGATGACAAAGGATGCTGGACTGACAAGTCCGAGAAGCAGAGATGGATGCTACCAGATGCATATGTCCTTCCTGTAGTTACGATGGCACATGGTCCGGCCCATATTAGCGCCAAAGAAATTTGTAAACTCCTAGAACCTGTGTGGCAGAATGACAATATTCCAAAAGTTGCTGCTCATCTAGTGAAGCACCGTATGATTTGTCTGAAACACAATCCTGGGAAGGGTACCCATACACCTTCTGATAATTTTGCACCCCCTTCTTTCCCTTTTGAGGAACTCCAGATGGACTACATAGAGCTACAGTGAGTTAATAATTTGAAACATGTGTTAGTGGTAGTTTGTGCATTTAGCAAATGGATTGAGGCTTACCCAACTAAAGAAAATACTGCCATGGTGATGGCAAAGGCTCTTATTAAAGAGTTTTCCTGTGCTATGGCTAGCCCCGTTTGATTTGGAGTGACAATGGAAGTCAATTCAATGCAAAGGTGATTCAATTGGTGTGCGATGGTTTGCACATCAAACAAAAATTCCATGCTGCCAATCACCCTCAGTCAGCAGGTTTAGTTGAAAAGTACAATACTCTCAAGCTAAAATTGGCAAAAATGTTAGAAAGTACTGGGTTGCAATGTCCAGATGCTTTACCTCTTGCCCTATTGTCCACCAGAATGACAGCCCATTCTAGAACAAGATTATCACCCTACGAGTTGATCTTTGGCATTCCAGCGAATGTGTGGGGTGTCCCTAGACCAAAAAAGTTTTCTGAGATAGAATATCCTTTATTGGTCGATTATTTGTATGAAGTCACTAAACGTTTGCGTTCTATTCACCAACAGATACACAAGGTGTTACCTTCAGCACCTGAGGGGCTTGGTCACACCATTCAGCCTGGAAATTATATATTGATAAAGATTTTCCAGAGATGAGACAGTTTGGAGCCTAGATGGAAGGGACCCTTTCTGGTCCTCATCACAGTAGTCAGAGTGGAAGGTGGTAAACACTGGATCCACGCTTCCCAATGCCAACGGGTGCCGCTACCCCTTCCCTACAACTCCTCAGTTTGTGATGGCATTGGAGACCACGAGACAGAGAAAGTCCCAAGATTCCTTCCTTTCTCCGATGCCCGACTAGTTTGGACGCAGACAGAGGAAGATAACGATGCTGTTTTGAATGCGGGAGTTCCACTAGAAATTAGGTCTGCTCAGATTTCCACTTCATCTGATTCGGAGGAGCCTGAATCTCAGTCCCCGGTGGCCCCTGAATTTCAGATTCTTCTGTGAGATGAGATAGGGCCTGGAGTAGAAAGGTACAATTTGTGTCCTCGACGGAAAGGTAGTGCACCGAAAGAGAAGTGAGTGTAGTTAGGGATGGACTTTATCGGATATGATTAGTGCCAATGCCCCCTTGTTTCTGCATTTTCCCAATAGACTATGGAGTGGAAGATTTGGTGCACTGCCTGTGACACAGGACAGGATAAGCTGAGGGTATTCTCCAAGGAAGGAGAGTGCCCTAACCTGAGAACATTGAACATTTGCAGATTGGCTACAACAGTGTGGCTCCACTGAGGCGTGCTCAATAGCACCACTGAGGATTAGACAATAGAAGCCTGCCAAGGAGTCTTAGAACGGAACCTGATCTTTTTTTTGACGATTTCTTTTATTTTTTATTTTTTGTGTCCTTTCCATCATTGGCTCCATCATATAACGTCTTTTTCCCTGGTGATTTGCTTTGTTAATGTGTAGTAAAAATGTATCTGTTTGGTCGCCCTCTTGCAGAAGAAAAACAGTTTCTTGTTGCCCTGCGCCTGGGGCAGATTAGTTTTGAATGGTTGCTCAGGCAGAAAATGTTGGGTTGTAGTTGCATTGTTGCGCCTATTGCTGGGAAGGGGGCTGTTCTGGATTTTGGAGTGTTCTGAAGTTACCTTATTATGTGTCCTATATCAGGCTGATTCTTCAAATCGTAGTAAAAGAGCCACATATAGCAATGTCTTTTTAGACACACATCGAAAATTCTTTGGAGCTTGTTATCCCACTGATTCTGTTACAAGATTATGGACCGCCTACCCCTTGTCATTGGTGAATTATACATATGTTTGTCCTTCTTAATTCGTAAAGGTAAAAGGTGAATTCGGCATGGGATATCCTGGACCTTGCCTATATTACAGAAAGCAAAGAGGAACGGGGTACCCTGGATGTATGCCCGAAATGTATTGTGGTGATCTGTACCTTGGTAAAAGGAATATCACTCTGATAGGTTTGCACTACCAAGATCTGACTGTTACTCAAGAGGCAGGTATTTATCCTGCATGTTGCCCTGAAATAAACAGTACTGATGCTTATTTGTATCTAAATTGTTCTGGAGAAGTAGTGTATATAAATGTAATGCATTTGGGGAAAAAGAATGATGCTAGTATGAAGAGAATGAATACTAGATATGCCCCCCCAGTAGATTATCAAGGTCCACTTTATGCACATCCAGGTTTTATTTTGTATTTCTTGCGAGAAATGCGCATGCGCGGGCGTCTGCGCATGAGCATTTGTCAGAAGAAGTTGGAAACCAGGAAGAGGGAGCCCCGGAGACGCCGCGCTTCAGGTAAGTGTCTTTACTTTTATTTAATTTACAATTAGGGTATGTTTTAAAAGGAGGGCGGGCGGGAGGTGGGTGGTGGGTGGCAGGCAGCTACGCTTCGCCCTGGCGTGTGCGTAGCGCTGCCTGCTTCGCCAACTTCGAAAACTGTGAAGCAGGCAGCGCTACGTACACTACGTGGGCGAAGCGTAGTGTCACGCCCAGGGTTAGTTGTCACCCACCCCAAACATGTAGTTAGGGACAGACAGAAGGCACCAAAGGGTTGCAGTAAGAAAATGCCAACTTTCTAAAAGTGGCCTTTTCAGAATTGCAGTTTAAAATTCACCATATGTCGTATTTTTAAATTATGATTCCAGAGACAGCATATATGGGGGTTTTATCCCTTCCCAATTAGAAATTACACCTATAAAATGTAATAGGGTATTCCCAATGTTATCCTACGGAGGAGATAGGTCTTGCAGTATTGAAAAATAAATTTGAGAGTATTTAAACACCAGGACATATAAAACTCAAAATTACATGCCCTATATTTTAAATACACTGCACCCTGTTCATGGGATATCCAGGGCCTATCTTAGGGGTGACCTGTATGTAATAAAAAAAGGATGGTTAGGGACTGACAAGTAGGTTCACTTGCCAGATAGACATGGCTGTTTCAAACTGCACATACAGACTCTGAAATGGCAGGCATCAGGCCAGTTTAAAGGGCTACTAAAGTGGGTGGCACAATCAGGCCCTGAGCACATGTAGTGGACTTTACTATGGATTTATAAGTAAAGTAAATATGACAATTGTGGCAAAGGCAATGTTACAATGTTTTAAGTATAGAGCAAATAAATGCACTTCAGCACAGGTTAGCATTGGTAAATTGCCAAAATATCTAAAACTAGCAAAAACAAAATCAGGAAAAACAGTAAGAACAGGAGGTCTGAGGGCAAAAAGACAGGGAAAACCACGCCAAGGATGCCAGGTCTAACACTTCCTATGGACAATGCCTTGTGCATTAAGTATTTTACCTCCAAATGTTTATGTCCTGCTGCTTATCAACTAAGTTATGGCACATTTCTGATGTCTCCTGGCATTAGTGCACTGTGTGCTGCCTAGCGTCAATGCAGCCACTTTGTAGAAATATTGCAAGGGTGCCTGTGTAAGAGGCAGGATTGTTTTTTGTGCAGGAAGGGATATTGTAATGCACACAAAAAATACTTGAAGGAATTTTCCTTTTTCTATATGTGTTTCAAAATGCAGCATGCATATAAAGAGGAAGTAGCAAGGAGAAATAAGTTTACTAGCTTTACAAAAATCCTGCACAATGGCATGCAAATCTGATTTGCATGGCTTTGTAAATCACAAATAACATTATGCATCATGGCTGCACTAAAAAAAGTGGCACATCCATGATGCTAAATATGAGAAAGTCTGCCCTACCTTGTGTGCATGGTCATGAATTCAACCCTTTGTCTGGTTTAGGACTTGTGTAGAAACCTCAATGCTGGAGAGTTGTCGTCCATGTAGTCTAGGATTTTGAGGAAGCTGTCCAGATTTGCCCTTTTTAGAACTCCACCATTCTCTTCCCTGGAATAGTCCCAAATATACTGTTGAAAAAGTGAATTCTAAAGAATACCTCAGCTAGCATCTGGGAAGTCATTTGTATCTGAAAACAGCAGAGGCAGGAGTCCTTCAAAGTTGAGTACATGGGGGCATGGTATGACACCGATGAAGATGGCTGCCTGCTAGGGCAGCTTCGCTGCGGTTTAGAAGGGTGGTCTACCTCTTATCGGATGATACTTCCCTGCACCTTCCTAAGCAGGACCATTAGCCAAATGAATTTTTTATGATCTCAAGAATGGCCTCATATTGTACCGGGAAGCGCTGAACGGCACGTTTTCTCAACTTTTTGGCCAGTTCATTTTCCTGACAGGAATTTAGTCCACCATTTTGTTTTTGACCTCATTTGAATTTTTCGAGTTCCAGTGCACAGAGTTCTATGAGCAGCTCAGCAAACAATTAACACTTACAAATATTATCCGTGAAATTATTTAGGTGACATTCTTTATCTGAGCAAGATGATATTTCTTATAAGGATGCCAATAATAGAAATATTACCTCCTCAGAGCTAGAGATTAAACCTAATCATGTGAACATGACTGAGGTAACACAGCCAACATTTTGTTCTGCATTTCATTGTGTTCAGGGTGAAGAACAAACTTCTACGAAGCAGTATATTCAATTTATATTCTTGAACTGCATAACATAAAAGGTGAAGCTTATGTCTATGAATAGATGTTTAATATTGCTACGTTGAAATATCATTTATTTATTAAGCTTATGAAAACATATGCATTGAGGAGACCTTCACCTCCCCATCTTGTGATTTTTCAGTGACAGTACTTAGTTGCTTTTGATAATGTCGGAATTTCACTCATCCATGGATGCATTTTTGAATTACGTAATGTTGACTATCATTGGCAAATTCATGTGTTTTCCCTTACCTAATTCAACACCTCTCAACATATTGAGCTACATACTTCTTCCAAGTGGTGTTGGGGGAATTTGAAATTTGACACTGTACCTTCCTTCATAAGCAGCCTTGTTTATAGGGAAAACCATTTTTTTCAGACATAATTTCGCCTCTTCAATACCACAAACTAAGGCTCCTGTTTTGTTGGATTCAAACCCATTTTCTATATGGAAGACTCAGAGCACGTCAGCCCGCTTTTATCCTCAGCACCAACAGTGTTAAATATTCTGCTTCCAACTACTAAACATGCTGATAAATTGATTGCTTCTTCAACACTCTCATCAAATAAAACCTTGGTGAGAAAAGGTCTGCTATTGACAGCAAAGTTGCACAAATGGATAAGAAGATGGAGTTAATTCAGGTTATTGCTCAACAACTTCCTCCTATACAAATGGAAATCGCTCATCTTAAACAACAAATTAAGGACCTTACAAACCCCAATAGGTGCATTAACCTGCATATTTTTGGCTTAGCAAAGGGTGTAGAATGTTCTAACCCTATCTTCTTTTTTCAATCATTTCTCCCAAAAGTTCTTGCTCCTCCTCAAACACCATTATTGAATATTCAAAGAGCACACAGACTAAGTCCCAGTCCATGTACTGCATCCTACTCTCAAAAACCAAGAAGTGTCATCTTCAACTTTTTGCAGTATACTGATTTATCGAAAGTCCTACAAGCAGTTAAACTAAAAGGTTAAATATCATGGCAAGTGTCTGCATTGTTCTTTTATCAAGAGTACGCCAACATTTGTGTACATGTGACCAATGCTATGGAATATCAGTGCCAGATTTGGACTCTTCCATGCATGTCTTTTTTAAGTGACCCACAAAAATAAGACTATGACCTAAGAGGATTCTGCTCTATTACAATGGTTTTTGGACTACTGCAGAGTAGAAGAAATGAAAGTTGCAAGACTATCTACTATGGTACTTTTGGTATGTCATTTTGTTTACTTTCTATATGGATTCTATCTCTATCTCTTTCTCTTTGACCTTTGCCTTCTTTCTCTCTCCCTTTCCTCTATCATGTCCTTTTACATATTTCTACTACATGTACTATTTATTTACTATATTTCATTCTTTTATGAGTGTTTTTGCATTCCATATTGCATTTTAATATTTTTTATCATAAATGTAATCTGTATATAATAGCTATTAATCTTTGTTAGATGACATTACGCATTATGTCCTGCAACGTTAAAGGCTTGGGTGCACCTGTTAAAAGGCGGAGAGTACTCACCCATTTATCCAAACTTAAAGTAGACATAGTATTCTTACAAGAAGCTCATGTGGTTGCTTCAGAAGTCCAAAGGCATAAACGTCGATGGGTGAGGAATGTGTTTTCTTTTCCTGGCTCTGGAAAAAAAATGGAGTTATTACTGTTTGCCTTAAAAACCTTCATGTTATGCTTCTTTCTTAAGAGTCATATGATGTTGGAAGATGAGTGATTACTCATCTTCAGATTAATATGTTCCTATCTTTCTTATTAATGTATGCGCAACTACTAAAACTGATTATGTGTTTTGGCCTGCTAGCTCTGATAAACTAATCTTTATATCCGCGGAATATGTAATATTTGATAGTGACTGAAGTTTAGTTTTTTTCTATATAGTATGGACCACTAAGACAACTTTTGTCACATTTCTCATGCATCATTCAGCAATTCGCTACCACTATTGACCAATGGTCTCTTGTTGACTCCTGGAGATTATGTAGCATACTACTGTAAGAAAACACTGTCCCATACACCTATGGTTCATCTATCTGTTTGTCTCTAAACAATTAGCACATCACACCATACATGAAGACATTGGTTATATACTGATTTCAGATCATGCCCCAGTAACGTTAGATTTAGAATTGCTCCCCATTGTTACTGGTAACAGAAGATGGCATTGTAAGACCTCCTTGTTACTAGACCCAGTTTTTACCTCCACATTTGAGTCTTTCACTACTGAATTATTTCCTTTCACTCATCCCCCAGTCTCCTTCTCATGTTGTATGTGATTCATTTTAAGCATCAGTAAGGAATTTTGTTATCTCCTATGGTTCCAAGAAAAAACAATTTAACTCTCAGGAAGCGCTTGATAGCTTGAAACACATTAAACATTTGGAAACTCTTTATACTACTACTGTTTCCACTACTCATCTCAATAACCTATATGTAGAAACATTTAAATACAATAAACTCTCTATAGAAAATGCTGCCTCCTATCTTCTTAAGGGAAGCACTAGATACTATGTAGGTCAAAACAAAGCAAGTAAATTACTTACTACTTACTTTAAAATTAAAAAAGGGAGAATTAAAATGTATTCTTGCCTAAAAGCAAATTTCTATCCTCGTTTAAAGATGCAGAAATTATAGACAAATTGAAAACATGTTGTGCTACTTAATCAATTTCAGATCCAGATGCCATATCACAATATCTATCCTCTTTTCAGAAAAACAGGAAAAGCTCCTGGACCAGATGAATTTTCTAGTGAATTTTATTCATGTTTTTTCAAAACGCATGCTCCCAAATTTTCATGATCTATTCACTCACTTTATCTCTTCCAAAGCATCCAGTGACACTTTTCAAGGGGCACGTATTTGCCTCATCCCTAATGATGGACGAGACCCACACATACATAAAAAATATAGACCGATTATCTTAGTAAATTCTGATTACAATATATTTTCTAAGATCCTTGCCCTTCATCTAGATCCCTTTTTAACACATCTTACCAGTAAAGAACAGTCAGGTTTCATCAAAGGCAGTATATTTCTGATAACACTAGGGTGTTTCTCAATTTACTAAGTAAATCCAATGAATACTTCTACTTACTGGCGGCTGGTTATCTTGAAGTGGAAAAAGCTTTCAATCGCATGAATAGGACATTTATCTTTCATACACTTTCCTGGTTTGGTTTTGGCCCCAATTGTATCTCCTACATATCCTTCCTGTATACTGTATGACTGAAAGCATTCATAGTTGCAAATGGTCTCGTCTCACCCATTTTTTCTTTACAAAGAGAGGCATAGGCAAGGATGTCCTCTCTCCTCACTTTTTTTTATTTTCGCATTGGAAATTTTTTTATCAAAAATTAGACAAAATTTGAGTATACTTGGGTTCCAAAATAGAAATAATCACAATAAATTGTGTGTCTATGCTGATGATATCCTTATGTTCTTGTCCAAACCTGAATCCTCCCACCTTTTTTTGCAGAAATCCATTCCTTTTCCACTCTATGTGCCTACAGGTTAAATCATGATATGTGTGAAATTCTGCCCCTTAATTCTTTCCGTTTCAAACAAGATTTCTCTCAATCCAACTTTGCCTGGAACCCTCATAAAAATAAATTCCTAGGACTTTAATCTTCATCCTCTATTAAACATACTATATCTTTAAATCTAAACTCAGGCTCAGTTATCACCAGCTTATCTAATTCAACTGCTAGATGGTATCCTCTTTATCTATCATGTTGGGGTAGATTTAACACTATTAAAAGGATGCTTGCACTCATCATTTTTATACCATTCATGCCATTCAACTTAATATTCCAGTTTACTTAAAAAAAATTACTATATTCTTTGTTTCTTTTTATGGAAGTATAAAAAACCCAGTATGTCCCTTCTGAAGCTTACATGAAGTAAATATCAACGAGACGTGAATCTTCCTGACTTTCAATCTTATCATGCGGCATTCCTAATTAAACAAACTTTCAAATGTTTATCAGATTCACCAATGGAATTCTCTCCCCTTTGGAAAGACATTAAATTATCCTTCTTCTCCCCCTTTTCTTTCAAACAATTTTTCACCTTTTCTCAAAAGGCACACTTTCTATCATCCCCTATTCATGAAACTACTTATAAGCTACTCAAAGCAATACTCTTCCCCACCTTTCAGACAAGGAACAATTTCATCACACTTCTATTTGGCACAACAATTTTATAAAGATCAACAATAGACCTATTTTTAGGAAATCTTGGAGAAATAAAGGTTTACTTGGGTTCACCAACTTCCGATCAAACAACATATTCATTACAAGTACAATTGTTGTTCAGCCTTCCAAGATCCTATTATAATAAATTCAATACTTTAATCCAAACCATTGCTTACACCTTATCATCTCTAACATCACATACTCCTGCTCCAACATACAATAATCATCTTTTTCCATTATTATCCACTCATACCAATACCTCATCCATTTACAAAATACTTGCCAAAATTCCAGAACACAGAGATAAGTAGGAAATTGAATTACAATGGGAACAAGACTTAGAAATGTCATGGCCCATCACACAAAATCTGTTTAAAACTAAGTATCCACTCGCAGAGTTTGCGGAGTTTTCCGCACTACGCGTTATGCGGAGCTTGCGGAGTTCCCCCAAAATTCCTCTTTGCATAGCGAAGAGAGTTTTTTTCCTCGCTCGCGTTTGTCAATGTCATGTTGGCTAGCGCGAGCAAGGAAAATCCACCTACCGGCGAGATTTGTCCTTGTTCGCGATCATCAATATAAAGTTGGCGATCGCGAGTGTGGAAAATGAACCCCCCCAGAGAGATATTTCAATGCGGGCGGTCAGATTTCTCATTGCGAGTGGTCGCGTATGCTTGTGACCACTGGCTTTAAGAAACTGTCTGTTCGCGTTCAGAAAGCTGACGCTCGAGTAAAAATCTATTTGAGTGTCAGAAAGGATGCAGCGCCAGCTTGCACTGTGCATGGTGCCGTTCGGGATGATTGCACAGTTCAGGCAAGCATCTGGTACTGAAAATCATTGCAAACAGCATTTATCTAATGTACTTCGCTGCTTGCGGAGCTACACGTATCGCGGCAGAGTTTTTTTTGCACTTCACGGAGTTCCGTGTAGCGGAACTCCACAAACTCTGCCCAGCCTTAAAACTAGGGATGGCCGGAATATGCGTAGTTGCGCCACGCAAAACTCTGCGAAACGGTAAATAATCTACCACTTCTAAAACTGTTATACTTGAATTATTAATTGCAGGTGCCTTTCAGCTAATTAGTAAGAACTGAAATTAATCCTCACAAATTTCTTTTCAAGCCTGGTTGTACAGTGTTTGTTGAAATCATCGATTAGATAGAGCATATGTTGCCCCATTTTCCAGTTTCACTTCTTATTAGGAGAGTGTGACGTGATACAACTCCACGGACTCGGGGATGTAAAGAATGTCCACTCTTACGGTTCCTCAATAGAGATTTTATTTGATATGAGGTGTTTCTACGCCGCTAAGGATAATAGAGTCTTATCCTAAGTCTTTGGTCTTGTTTCTGGCCGGTGGTCGTCCTCCTGACTGATCTTCGAGTCAGGGCTATTTTTTCCTTCGTCTCCGTGGAGAGGGGGGGGGAAACGGTCCGGCGAGGTCCAAACAGCAGAGGAACCACAACCCGGCAGAAAGTAAACAAAAAGAAACCTTGTGTCAGGTTTAATCTCTTCGGTCTCCGTGTAGCATGCAAACAAGGGAGCGGGTAGTGTAGGGACACCGGTGATACACTCTGCGGCAGTTCTATTGGTGTATAAGTGTAGGGGAAGGAACCATAACCATGCGGGAGACACTGGCCCCACTACCCGTCTTTCTTCTCCCGTCTCCCGACCCACCCCGTGACCCGGTCCCGTACCTGAAGGAGCCCGCTTCTCCGGGAACGTGACTGGGCGGTCCGCCGTCTTCGTACTCCACATGGCATCTTCCGGGGGCGTTCACCCTTTTCTCCTCTGCGTCCTCCTCTTTGGCAGGTCCCCGTTGATACACGTCAGTGGTGGGGGCGGGGACTTCACCAGCCTCGGATGATTTAAAGGGGTAGTGTTCGATTTCGTAGGAAGCTCCGGTCCAAAAGGGATCGGTCTTCTCTCTCCAATCCCCGGGCTGAAAAGTAAGGAGAGATTGTGACATCGGGGAATAGGACCACCACATCTCGACTGCTTTCGTATCTGTAGATGGTTCCTCTCCAGGGGGGTCCGCAGGGAACTCGTGACACTCCCTTTCCCTAGGATTCTCCAGATCGGGGAGAGGAAGTACTCGAGAGAGGAAGCCAGCATTCCCGTTCTCGAGGCCCCGGCGATGCTTGACATCGAAGGAAAAAGGTTGCAGGGACAAGAACCATCGGAGCACTCGGGGGATCTGTCCCTTGTTGCGACGCATCCACTGAAGACGGGCGTGGTCCGTATACAGAATGAAGTGTGTCCCCTCTAGCTAATATCTCAACTTGTCAATCGCCCACTTAATGGCAAGACACTCCTTCTCGATGGTGGGATATTTCCTCTCCCTAGGGAATAATTTTCGACTGAGGAATAAGATGGGGTGTTCCACACTGTCAGTGGAGGTCTGGGACAGGACGGCCCCTAACCCATTTTCAGAGGCGTCCGTATGGAGGGAAAAAGGTTGGGAAAAGTCCGGGGTTGAAAGAACGGGGGCCGTAGTAATGGCCTCCTTCAAACGCCTAAATGCGTTTCTAACCGTCTCTGATGGATGTTGTAGGCTTCTTGGGTGTACGCTTTTACTCAGGAGATTGGTCAGGGGGTTTGCTATTTCGGAGTATTGGGGAATGAACCGCCAATAATATCCCAGGAGTCCCGGGAAGGCCCTTACCTCCTTTTTAGTGGTGGGAAAAGGAGTGTCTTTCACTGCTCAGACTTTTTCCTCTTGGGGCTCTATGAGGCCATGTCCTAACACATACCCCAGGTATTTTACCTTTTGGTAGCCTACTCTTGATTTTTTGGAGTTTATGTGGAGACCGGCCATGTTTAGGGCATTTAGGATACAATAGAGGTCTTTCAGATGTTCGTCCCAAGACGGACTATATACTATAATGTCGTCTAAATAGGCTGATGAAATGGCTTGGTGGTCTCGTAATACCGTATTCATCAGACGCTGGAAGGTGGCGGGGACCCCGTGCAACCCAAAGGGCAAGACGGTAAATTTGTATAATCCGTCTGGGGCGATTAAAGCAGTCTTTTCTCTGTCCTCTTCCTGTAACGGGACCTGCCAATATCCCTTTGTAAGATCAAGAGTGGTTATATAGCGGGCATTCCCCAACTTCTCGATCAATTCATCTACCCGGGGAATAGGGTACGAATCAAATTTAGATATGGCGTTCAAGGCCCTGAGGTCCATACAAAAACGGATAGACCCGTCGGGTTTGGGTATCATCACGATGGGGGAGGACCATTCTCTTCGGGGAGGACGAATGACCCCCATTCTGAGCATATTCTGGACCTCATTATGTATGTCTTTTTTTCGGGCTGCTGCACGCGGTAGGGCTGCTGCTTTATAACCCGACCAGGTATAGTCTCTATAACGTGCTCCGTTAGGTGTGTTTTCCCTGGGCAATCGGAGAACATGTTACTGAAAGACCGGAGTAGGTCGTCCAACGCTTGCTTCTGGGGAGACCCAAGGTCGTCGTTAATCACCAGATGTTGGAGGGTGCACTCCGGGGCAGGACTAGGTAAGGTTAGTCGTGCAGGGCTAGGTAACGGCCCTAACCCTTTATTGAGAAGATTAATATGATATATCTGAGTTTGATTCGGTTTTATCAGTAGTTTGTAGCTTGTTTTTCCGACCGTACTTATTATCTTGTAGGGACCGAGCCACTCAGCTCGCATCTTACAGGAAGACGACGGCATAAGGACCAAAACCCAATCGTCTACATACAATCTTCGCCACCGTTTACCACGGTCATAGAAGTGTTTTTGTCGTTCTTGTTTCCTTTCAAGATGCGAGTATGTGAGGTCCCTCAACTTCCCTATTTTGGACTTAAGGTTCTGGGTATAATCCAGGAAGTGTCGAGTACCCTCCTCTTCCTCCTTTTCCCATGCCTCCTTGGTCATGTCCAGGAGCGATCTAGGTTGTCTTCCGTAGAGAAATTCAAAGGAAGAGCAACCCAATCTACTCTGGGTCTGACTGCGGATCACATAGAGAGCCAGAGGGAGAAGTTGATCCCAATCTCTTCCTTCGGCTCTGAGCATGTTCCGTAAAATTCGCTTAAGGGTGCCGTTATAGCATTCCACTAGTCCATCTGTCTGGGGATGGTAGACCGACGTCTTAATATGTTGAAGGTCGAGGAGTCTACAGACCTCTGTCATCAACCTTGAAACAAATGGGGTCCCCTGGTCAGTTAATATCTCTTTTGGGAAGCCTACACGGGAAAAGAGTTCTATAAGCCGGTCGGCTATAGCTTGTGACGTGGGTGCTCTCAAGGCGAAGGCTTCGGGGTCTCTAGTAGTGTAATCGAAGATTACTAACGCATATTGATTTCCTCATCGGGTTTTTGTTAAAGGACCGATGATATCCATCCCTATTCTGGAAAAGGGTGTACCTATCACCGGAAGGGGTTGTAGGGGTACTGGTGGGGGTTTGTAGGAGCTTGTCTTTTGACATGTCTCACACTCCTGACAGTGTTTCTTGATGTCGTTGTATACGCCTGGCCAGTAAAAATGTCGCAGAACATTGTGGGTAGTTTTTTCGCTCCCCAAGTGACCTGCGGCCAGGTGTGAATGGGAGAAGAACAGCATCTGCTCTCGAAAAGAGGAGGGGACCAGGAGTTGGGGAGAGGCATCCTTATGACTTACTCTATATAATAATCCGTCTTTCTTTTGGAAGGGGGGATACTGGGATACGAGGCCCTCACAGATGTAAGATTGCGGTCTGACAGGCCTGCTGAAGGGTGGGATCATTTGTTTTGGGCGAACTGGAAGCTCCTGTCCATGAGCCATGGTAACTTTGATACTTGTATAGCGCACTACTCACCCGCAAGGGTCTCAAGACGCTTGTACGAATACCGCTGTGGAACCCATCCTGGCTTTCCCTGTGAGGCATCCACTCATGGGCACCCCCAAGGTGGAGGCCAGGCATCCTTAGCATTGTGGGGACCATTGTGGAGATTAAGCAAGCTATTGCCCAGAGTTGCAGAGTGGGACTCCATGATTGGAATAGGCACCGAGGCGAAAATTATCAGGTCCGTGGAATTTTTGAGCCCAAGACCCGCTGAGGCGGGGAATTGAACCCTGGTCCCGGGCTAGACCTCTGCATCAGGGTCTGCCTCTCTAATCATTGAGCCACACTTCTCCACTTTCTGGTTCTGGGGTAACCAGCGCAGGGACGGGACCTTTGGGGGAAATTTCACCGTCTTTTTTTTCTTTATCAACCCGTAGTAGGGAATGAAAGTATTCCAGGAAATGGGGATTGTCCGTTCCTATGATAAGGTCTTCCCATAGTTCATTCATCACTCCGACTCTTACTATACATGGGGTAACATTGGGGTGTTTGAGGGTAATTGTGGCTATGGGATAGGGCTTCACGTCGCCGTGTACACACCTAATGTGTACTAGGTCTCCCAAATCTACTTGGTCTGGTCTCACGAGATCCCCCTGAATGACAGACTGTTTACATCCCGAATCTAATAGGGCCCTGACTATATTGTCATTCACGTGAACACTTACATAGAAGGCACGCCCTAGTTCGGCTGTGTACATCATGGGTGTGGGTAGATATCCAACATCCATAGGTTCCTCCCTCGTCTTCCTTTGGGGACAGATCCGTGCAATGTGGCCCCAGTCTCCGCACTCGAAACAATGGGGTCCCTTCACCGGAAATGTCTCTGGTATTCTCTGTTTAGTTCCCTCATTGGGGCCTGGTTTCTTTACGATTGGCCTGACAAACTTCCCAGGTAGGGGTCGATAAGTACGGTCGATCTCTGTACCTGAGACACAGGGTTGTGCCCTAGCAAAGGTGGCTGGCATCTCCATGGCTTCCAGAGTGGTGATATTTGCATGTTGGCGTAGCCAGCGTTGGGTATTGTATGGTAGAGCCTCCAAGAATTGTTCAAGATATATTGTATCCATCAAGTCCTCTTTGGTACAGTCTTGAGGCTTTAACCATTTGTCTGCCGCAAACTTGAGGCGATAAAAGAGAGTTTTCGGATTCTCCCCAGGGCGCCCTCGCTCGTTTCTGAAATGGACCCGATAGGCTTCTTCGTCCATTCCGAGGTGATCTAGGATAACGCGTTTTACCTCACCATACGGGGTATTCCCTAGGGGGTTAGCCACCTGGTAGGCGGCTTGGGCCTCGTCTGTCAGGAGAGGAGCCAGGAAGAAGGGCCACTTTTCCACGGGCCAGTTGCATGCCCTTGCTACCCTTTCAAAATTTAGGAGGTATGCATCAGGATCTTCACCATTCATATATTTTTGTAAGGCGACTCCCGTGGGGGCTGGGGTCGGAGTTCTGGGGTGGGTTAGAGGAGTAGCTCCTTGCTCGGTGACCATCCTTTGCAGACCTTCCATCTGAGCGTTCATCGTGTTCTTGAATACGTCTCTGTCGGCTTGGGCCGACGTCATTTGCCTCTCTACAGCCCATCCTAACTTGTCCTGGGCTTCAACAATGTGGTGTATTAGCGTGTCCATTATGTGTATACTAATGGCGTATTGCCCTCATTCTCCACCACTGTGACGAGATACAACTCCCCGGACTCGGGGATGTAAAGAATGTCCACTCTTACGGTTCCTCAATAGAGATTTTATTTGATGTGAGGTGTTTCTACGCCCATAAGGATAATAGAGACTTATCCTAAGTCTTTGGTCTTGTTTCTGGCCGGTGGTCGTCCTCCTGACTGATCTTCGGGTCAGGGCTATTTTTTCCTTAGTCTCCGTGGAGAGTGGGGGGGGGGACCGGTCCGGCGAGGTCCAAACAGCAGAGGAACGACAGCCTGGCAGAGAGGAAACAAAAAGAAACCTTGCGTCAGGTTTAAGCTCTTTGGTCTCCGTGTAGCATGCAAACAAGGGAGCGGGTAGTGTAGGGACACAGGTGATACACTCTGCGGCAGTTCTATTGGTGTATAAGTGTAGGGGAAGGAACCATCACCATGCGGGAGACGCTGGCCCCACTACCCGTCTTTCTTCTCCCGTCTCCCAACCCACCCCGTGACCCGGTCCCGTACCTGAAGGAGCCACGCTCCTCCGGGAACGTGGCTGGGCGGTCCGCCGTACCGATGGCCTCCTGGATTTCCTTCCTTCTGCAGTCGCGGATCCTCAGCCCGTCCTCTCGATTCTCCGTCTTCTCTTCCGTCTTCGTACTCCATACTGCGTCTTCCGGGGGCGTTCACCCTTTTCTCCTCCGCGTCCTCCTCTTTGGCAGGTTCCCGTTGATACACGTCAGCGGTAGGGGCGGGGACTTCACCAGCCTCGGATGATTTAAAGGGGTAGTGTTCGATTTCGTAGGAAGCTCCGGTCCAAAAGGGATCGGTCTCCTCTCTCCAATGCCCGGGCTGAAAAGTAAGGAGAGATCGTGACATCGGGGAATAGGACCACCACTCCTCGACTGCTTTCATATCTGTAGAAGGTTCCTATCCAGGGGGGCCCGCAGGGAACACGTGACAGAGAAATAATATTTGTTCACCTGTTACTCTGTTTCTAAATAATTGTGCTGGTAATTTTCATATTTGACAGGTTCTCTTAGAAGAGGTTCCCAAACCGTCATGAACCATATCATTATTCTCTTCATTTATGCCCCTTTTATGCTTTTTTTGTATTGATGATGTGTTACTAGTGGCTTTATATTTAACCACCTACTTAGTGGCATTTTTTTATAGCCATCCTTCCTTCTCTCTTTCTTTCCTCTTCTTCTTATTATTAGCAATCAGTGTGTATTTCAGTGGATTTGGCCCTTCTGCAAGCTCAATGAGAGAGAACTTAAACATATTTTGTTATATTTGGTGCAAGATTACATTCACAAAACAGGATGGTCCTAATATTTGATGTTTCATTAGACAGAGTTTTGAGTTCTACAACGTCAATAATCCTCGATATGTGGGTATTTTACAAAGAGTTAAGTTGTTGGTGGTGGTGCATGTTATTGTTTAAACATGTAAATTTCCTAAATGGCTTGGACAGTGGCCTTTTTCAGAAGTGCTTCACAAAGTTATCACAAAACTACTGAGACCAAGTGACCCATGAATGTGATGGTTGGATGGCTGCCATTCGATTAACCCTCAAGAGTTCTTTAGCTAAGCTGGTAGAAACCCAAATGTGAGTTTTAAATAGGCTGTTTTGGTCACCGAAGCACTTCCTTTTGGGTGTATCAAACACAATATGGTCAAACTTCAGGTTATACTTTCTGCACCATCTTTCCATTGCTCGATGTCGACTGTCTGCTGCTCTGTGATTTTACTAATTTGACCTTTTCATTTAAGTTATCAAACAAGGTTATGCAACAAACCAGAGCATGAACAATAGCCAGGTAGGTTAAAATGATAGCAGTTTCAAGGTCTAATGTATAAAAATGCCAATTCGGAAATAGATTACAAACCAGTTTGCAAACAGTAATAAAACGTTGTACAATTTACATATGGGGAAAAAATAAAGCGTTACTAAATATACACAGCAGTTCAAAAATAATAAAATCATGGGGCATATTATCAAGCCTCTATCACCACCACAACGTCACTTTTTGTGACGTTGTGGTGGCGATAGGGTCAGCTCCCTATTATCAAGGCAGCGTTAAGCCACTTAACGTGGCTTAAAGCTGCTTTCATAATAGTGTTGCAGTGGTCGTTGCACCGCAACACCCATTGAATTCGATGCTGCCACCTATTATCTAGGGTGGCGATAACAGGTGGCAGCGCCGAACTTAAGACCAGGAAATCCTGGTCTTAAGATGGTGAAAAGAGGAGAAATGCTTTATTTCTCCTCTTTTTTGCTTTTTCCATGTGTGCTGCCTTGAGCAGAACATATTGAAAAAGCAAAATGCCATGGTTTGTTTATGTGCAGGAAGGTGTCCCTTCCTGTACATAAACAAACCTTTTTCAAAATGCCATTTTGTAAGTTACATGTGTGCTGCATGAAGCAGCACACACGTAGTTATAAACTGGCAATTTAGGTTTGTTTATGTGCAGGAAGGGACACCTACCTGTACATAAACAAACCTCCCTGCTCGCAGACACCCTTGCACTCTTGTGCAAGGGTACTTGCGTTGGCTCTAAGGTGTAAAACTTAGCGCCATCACAGGGGGAAATGCGAGGTTGCACCATATCCTTGATAATATGGTGCAGCCTCGCGTTTCTGAAGTGGTGGAGAGAGGTGTTAAGCCAAGAAGGCTGACGCCTCTCTCCGCCACTTCCTTGCTAATATGCCCCCATGTCTTTTCCAAAATGCGATTCAATGATAGTGAATAAGTGTTCAGCCAAATTGCTTGTGCATTTTACCATCAAGTGGAAGCAAGTGGTAGCCAGGTGGAAGGAATAAAAGGGTTCCCAAAAGGCAGTGGTAACATTAATAATGGCAGTACTCTTTACGATGGAGGTGAAAACGTGTGCCTGGAGCGCCAGACTTCAGGAGGAGTAGTCAGGAGCAGATATTTCAGCAGATTCCACCTTTTTTTTGTGTTTGAAAAGCTTTAATAATGAATAATAATATGGGAAACATAACAGCAATATAATTTAAAAAATAGGAATGAAACATCAGAATTAGCTGGTACCTAAAAGAGAAGAGTAAAGCCAATTTTAGATTTTATAGAAAAAGGAAGGGAAGAGGGAGGGGAGGGAACAAAGGAAGAAAGGTAAGGAGCGAGGAGGGTATAACAACATCATGGTATGGAGAAATAAAACAAAGAGAAACATAAAGGTTACATCATTACAGAAAAGTAAATGTGAGTTATGGAGTGGATACATATATACATTAAATGAACGAAGTAAAAAGTAAAAAAGAACAGAGATAATGTCGTTCAAGGAGGTTTAAAATTCTCAGCAGTTCAATATGAGATACTATTTAAAATAATACGATGTAAATAGGTGGTAAGGGGTAACCAGAAGAGATCTCTATTTAACAATGGTTTATAAGAGGAGGCGAATGCACCATCAAGTCTATGAAAATGACAGATGGTATTCCACCAAAGTTTTGTAAGAGTTTTCCAATTGAAAGATATGTGTTGAAAGGGTAGAGCAAGCATAAGATCGAAAAGACCAGACACATGAGATGGAAGTTCTAAAGAGTCAGAGAGACTACCAGTAAAGAGAAGAGGAATAGAATAAGGAGTGTAAATTGAGAAAATTCGAGAAATGCATGACCAGACCTTATCCCAAAAGACTGAAACAGAAGGACAAAGAAAAAGAAGATGTAAAAGGTCAGCATTAGAGGAGTCAGCAGAGGAAGAAAAACGATCTAAAGATGAAGCGGAGAAATAAATCCTGTGATAGAGGAAAAACATAGATTGAGTAAGAGATGCAGAGCGGAAAATATTTAAAGAACGAGACCAAAGTTTATCCCAAAAGATGGTGGACCATTCCCAATTGAGATCCGACTCCCATGAAAGTTCCAATTTGGATTTAGGACGATCAGGAGCAGGGCTGAAAAAAATGTATATATAAGAGAAGCATTGGGTAGAGTAAGGAGTATATTGAAAAGGGAGTTTTGGTTTTCAGATGAAGATTGGGAGGGGAGAGAAAAATAAATGTCAAGAATAATTGACATGAGAGTAGTAAACCTGTGCAAAAAGGAGCGAGGACTGTGAAATATGTATTGAAATTGAGAAAAGGAGCAGGGTGAAATCCCATTAAAAAGATTTTTAACTCATGTAATACCCTTTAATCTCCATGAATTCCAAAAAACGGGCCTATTCTTGAAGAGGATAAGCGAATTATGCCAAATAGGAGAATCTAAAAAAGATTCCCGAGAGGTAACAGCAGGTTGGACCAGAGGTTTCAAGAAGGTAAAAGGTGTGTCTAAGTAGTGGAAGAGAGGTATAAAAGGATTTGGCAGAGAAAAACGTACCTTCCTTGAAAGAGAAGGGTAGTAACAAGATTTGTTCAATTGAAAGCCAAAGAGGAGTAAATGGGGAGAATCATGACAGGAGCCATTTGGAAGCCTGGCGAAGAGAGAAGGACTTATGATAGAGTCGAAAGTTAAGGAAGTTTACCCCACCATTAGATTTTGGCTTACGAAGAGAGGATAGGGCAATTCTGGCTTTTTTGTTGAGTCAATACGTTTGAAGTAAACAGCAGGGATATGAAAGGGAAGCATAGAGAATATGTAAATTAAAATTGGAGATATCATCATTTTAACCGAGTCCAATTGACCCCACCAAGAAAGCAAAAGAGGGTTCCAAGAAGAGAGTAACTTATCAACACGAGATAAGACTGCAGACATGTTCAATTTGATTGAGGAGGCAATAGAGTTGGAAAACCAGATGCCTAAGTATTTAGTTTTTGAACTATTCCTAGCAAACCCAGTGGAGACGAAAGAGTGAGGACAACAGAATCTTGTAAGGGGGAGAATTTCAGTCTTATCTGAGTTAATTTTGTAACTAGGGACTTGCGAAAAGGATTCACATTCAAGTAGTAAAGGAGGAATAGAAGTGTCAGGATCAGAGATAAAAAGGATATCGTCTTCATATGCGGAAAGTTTCAACTGACAATCACCATACGGAAAACCGGAAAATTGAATTATTATTACGGATAGAGGACAAAAAAGGTTCAAGAGCTAAAACAAAAAGAAGAGAAGATAAAGGACAACCTTGACGAGCACCACACTTCAGAGGAAAGTAAGGTGAAACACTACCATTTACTAAGACCGAGGCTTTAGGTGCAGAATATAATTAGGAGATAAGAGATATGAATTTAGAACCAAAACCATGCCATTGGAGCGATGCAAACAAAAAGGACCAATCTAGTCTATCAAAAGCTTTTTCTGCATCAACAGAGATAGCAGCCAAAGATATAGATAGGGAGGGGACTTTATTTAAGACATTGAGAAAGAGACGAGAGTTGTCGGAGGTTAGTCTTCCTTTCACAAAGCCACATTGTTCTTTACCGATAAGGTGAGGCATGAGGGGATCTAAGCGTAAAGCTAGCAATTTGGCGAACAATTTATTGTCAACATTGACAAGAGATATCGACCGATAGTTTTTACAAAATTGCGAATTGCGACCTTCTTTAGGAATGAGGCAAATAGTGGCCTCCTGGAATGTGCCTTCTGTTTTACCCGCTAAATAAAATGAGTGAAAAAGCGTTAGAAGTTTCGGGAGTAGTAAGTCAGAAAAATGCAGATAAAATTCAACGGAAAATCCATCTGGACCAGGAGTTTTCCCTTTAGTAAGAGTTTTCAAAGCGGTGGAAAGTTCATTAAGAGAGAGGTCTTTATCAAGATCAAGAAGGTTAAGATGAGAAGTAGAGGGAGAGGGAATTTTATCAAGATAAGATTGGATGAGTGAAGGGGAGGGAGGGGATTCCGGCGTATAAAGATTTTGATAAAAAAGTTTAAACTTGTTAAGTATCTCGTTATCTTTATGCAGAAGAGAATTATTAGAAGAGTAAACAGAATCTATAAGAGTGCGTTCCTTGTGTGTTTTGAGATAGTTTGCTAAAAGTTTCCCTGCCTTATTGCGACCACCATAATAACGAGCGCTACTCCAAAGGAGTATTGAAGAAGCATTGTCAGTAGTGGTTTTGTTAAAAGTAATTTTCGCTCGAATCAGTTCTGGTGAAATTGAATTTTTAGAAGAAGTATAGAATTCATGTTCTAGTAGCTTGATATGAGCTAAGGTAGTTGTCCGTTGATGAAGAAAGCGTTTCTTTATCTTTGAAACAAAGTCACTTATGAAACCTCTAGCTGTGGCTTTAAAGGAGTCCCAGATAACATGGGGGGATGAGTTGGAGTTGCAGTTAATTTCAAAGAATTTATTAGCGAAAGATCAAAAGGAGGAAGTGAAGAGAGCATCGGTAAGAAGAGAGTTGTTAAAACGCCATCGAGAGGATTTCAGATGTGGAGGGAGAAAGTCAAGGTCTGTAACAATAGGGGCATGGTCAGAGATAACTATGGGTTCAATAGAGGAAGAAAGAAGATTTTGAGACAAGGACTGAGAAAGAAAGATGTAGTCTAGACGAGAAAGTGTTGTATGAGGAGAAGAGAAAAAAGAATAATCAAGAGTGTCAGGGTGCGAAAGTCTCCAGGAGTCAATAAGATGAGTCTGAGATACAGTATCAAGAAATTGTTTATGAGATTTGTGTGGAATAAAATGGACTGTGGACTTGCGGTCAAGAAATGGGTCTACAATTTGGTTGCAATCACCACCTAAGATAAATAGATCATCACGAAACTGAATACATTTTTGGGTAATCATCGGCCAAAAAGAAGAATCAGGCAAAGTAGGACCAAAAACATTAAGAACAGTTAATGGAACAGAATTAATTGATAGTTTGGCAAGTATCCATCTACCTTCCGCATCGTTTTCTAGTGATATAACTTTACTTTTCAGTTTCTTATGACAGAGGATAACAACACCATTTTTTTATTAGTAGATGGAGAGAATAAAACCATACCCACCCAGCCTCTTTTCAATTTAAGTGAATCAGCATCTGTGAGATACGTTTCTTGTAAAAGAACTAAGTCTGGGTTATAGGAGGCTAGGTGGGAAAGGATTCTCTGTCTTTTAATAGGATTGATACAACCTTTTACATTCCAGAAGATAACTCTGAAAGTAAAATTGTCAAAAATGTAATAGAAATACAATCCACAACGATAGAGAAGTGAGAGAAAATATTAATGAATAAAGTGAAAAGAGGATAAAGACAGAATAAAAGCTCATACCATACCTGATAGATGTTAATGAATGAAGAAAAAGGAAGAGCAGATGCAGAATCCAGGAGAATATTGAGGAGGGGGAATGGGAAAGAATGAAGGGAAAAGAGAGCTACAATGAGAGACAGTACAAATCCAAAGGACGACTGAGAAAACATACCTGGGGGAAATAAGGACAACATAAGGAAGTTGGGGCAATGGCAATGAACGGAAGACGAAACGCCCGAACCAGGAAACCCGGTCACACCAGAACGACATAGAAGGGAATACAAACAGACCAGACAACTTTAAAGCTGACAAGCTGAACCTGTGTAAATTTATTAGGGGAACAAGAAAATGTCTAAAAATTAATAAGGAGTGAAGAGAAGAAACAAATCGGATGCAAATATAGAATTAAGCATGAGAGATGAAGATGTCAATTAAGAGGGCAGTGAGAAGAAGGAAAAATTAGCAAAGGGAGGTAAAGTAAAGAAAGGAGGAAGCGCGCATGAAGTAAAATGGAAGAAGAACATAAGAAATGAAGTAGAACAGTAAAATGGAAAGAGAGGAGATTGAAAAATAACAATTAATTCGGTAACAATATACAATATAAGCATGTAGGAGAAGACAAACGTTTCTAAAACATTTCTAAAACATAAGAAGTGCGTGGATTAATGACAAGGCAACAATGAAAGATTAAGAGAAATGGAATTCAACAAATCAGCATGTAACAAGTCAACCCGTAGAAGGAGTAGCGGTGTCCATAGTAGTTGAAGCATGAGAATGGATAAACTTTTTCAGTCCTGCAGGATCTTCAAATGACTGAGTATGATTTTGGAAGGTAACCTTGAAGATGCAAGGGTGAAAGAGGCCATATCGAGCTCCCATTGAACGGAGAGATGGACGAAGCTTAAGAAATGATTTCCGTCTACTTGTTGTAACATTAGACACATCTTTAGAGAGATATACTCTTTAACCTAACCAAGAAATTTAGCGTTTGGCTCTGGCAGCGGACAGAACAGAGAGCAAGTCAGTAAATTTGAGGAAAAGGATGAAGAGATTGAAGGACGTGGACCAAGTCTGTGAGCTGTTTGAATGTTGAGTGATGTTGAAGGAGGCATGTCCAGCAGTTTCAGTAAGAAAGATGAGAAAAAAGTGACGGGTCCTCTCCTTCCAAAGATTCCGGCAAACCGTAGATGCGTAGGTTGTTCCGTCTGTTACAATTTTACAAATCCTCTGTGTGTTGTTGAAGTTTTCGAACTTCCTTCTCTAGCGAGGAGAGTAAATGTGAATCATTCTGAACCGTTGAAAGTTGCTGTTCCACTGCAGAAACTCTATTCTCCATGTATGACCATTTGTCTTCTAGAAATTGCAACAGTTCCATGGAAATAGTAGGAGATGACTGAACAGGAGATGAGAGGTCTTGCTTAAGATGTTTTGAAGTGGAAATTGGTGGAGAATTTTTATTTGGCGTAGAATGTGCCAATGGAGCACGAGCAGAAGGTACATTAGCCATGTCGGCAGAGGACGAGGGAGTAGTCGCTGTAGATGGCAAAGAAGGCGCAGGTAGCATCGACGAAGAGGCCTTGGGGATAAAGATAAATTTTGGTTTGCGAAGCCTGCCCATAAGTCAGTGATAGCAAAAGATGCCACAGAAGAAGCGACCAATCCAATGGACACTTGGATATTGTTACACTTCCAAAATGAACCAGTATACCAGAGTAACACAGACGTATTAAAGACGCAAACGTAGTGCAGACAAGTGAGAGTTGACGGTAACACAGAGGCTCATATTTGGAGCTTGCGACATTCAATGAGAAGGGCTATGATGAAGAACATTCCAGAAGGAGACTTGCGAAGATGAGAAACAGGAAAATTCCAAATCTAAAGCCCATTCGTAGAGATATATTTTGTTTCTAGAACAGAGTGCATCGATACATGTTCATAGGAGAGTCAACTGAGAAGAACAGAGGTTGATGTTTAGGGGTAAACTTGGAACATATATGCTGAGAAAGCTGACTGTGAGGAAACAGCACTTAAATGTGAAGAAAAGTCAATTGAAATCCAGAAGCTCCCAGCAGAGAAATATGCCAGCGATAAGAAGACCCATTACCTGAGTAAGCAAGGGAAGGTCTGTCCTTCTTTGGCAAAACTCCGTGGAGAAGTTCAAACATGGCACAACAGCACACAAAATGGCAGCTGCATCACTGAGGAGGATTTGCTGAGGGTGAAAACGGCATTTAGCGCGATTCTAGCGCAAAAGCCTTCCCCGCATTCACTGCATCTTCCAATTGCGGTAATTATAAAAACCGCATGTAGAGGGTGCGAAATAGCGCAAATATAGTCCAGTGCTACGGTGCGTCGGAGACCGGGACTCAGCCGGCCATCTTGAACCGGCGCCGAGTCCACGCCCCCGAGCAGAATCCACCTTTTGATCAGTCAGAGAAGAGTCAGGCCTGATGCAACCTGAGAAGGCGGTCATACTTGATCTAATTAATGAGATCCATGCTATATATACCACAGAGGAAGCCTGAATGCAGCTAAGCGATTCCTCTACATGGTCAGGTTTTGTTCTCTCCCAGGGAGTTATGCAGGGTCTGTAGAAGTAACTACAAGATAGAATTTACTTTTATGATGTTCCTAACATCATATGATGTGTAGCTGGGACACATACAAGTCTGCTCTCTGGAAAAGCCAGCATTCTCCAACATCACGATGGTGTACAGTGCTAAAGATATGATTGCAGTCATTGTTGCCCATTACTCCTGAGCATTGAGTGTTCTGCCACTGTGGCCTCAACTACCGTCTAAGGGAGACATGAGAGACACATTTTTACTTCATGAGTGTCACAATGTATGGTGCTATGTCATTTAATCATCAGTTTGATACATTACATTCGTACCCTTTATTGGATGTTACAGACAATGCATTTGCCATTTGCCCGTAGATTCCCAAATCCAGTGCTTAGTTTGTAAAATAATACGCTTTCAGGCCCAAGGCTTTGTTCGGATGACAGCGGCCAAGGTTATTGAACATCAGGACGCTGAACACCATAGGCTGCATAGTCTTCAGTCTACCTCATGTCTCTTTCATCCAGCACCAGACACTCCCTGACTTTTTCTTTCTTTTTGCTGTTTTTTCTAATCCTGCTTTCTCCCTGTGTCATGCTTTGTCTGTCTTTGCCATCCTCCTTCTTTTTCCTTTTGTATTTTTCTTTCTCGCATTCGATGAATGTCGGTTGAAGAAAAATAAGCGCTGGTCCTCTAAAATGAGTGCCGTTGTACCCCAACTTCAGCCAACAGTTCAAATAACGCACTGCTCACCCCTCAATTCACAAAATCAAGCGGACCCAAGAGAGTTTTGCAACAATTCAGCCAGCACACAACCAGACAAAAGGAGTAATTGTAAAACATCGGCATTTGAATGGACATATATTGCTCTTTGCCTAAATGTGATGGTGCATTAGAATACAGCCCTGAGACTTACTGTAAAATACCAGCGGTGTGAGCAGTAATTGATAACACTGCTGTCAATAGGGGCTTGCTTCAAGAAACAAAAGTCAATGATTCAGATAAGGAAGTGGATCCACATCCGACTCATATATGGACTAAACTGTGCACCGTCTGCTGATGGAAGTGAGCGCAGATCACACATCACAAATAATTGATTTTGATTTGAATGGTTTTCATGTTATTATAAAACAAAAAAAAGAAAAATTAATTTCATAGCTTGACCCGAATATTTACAGGTGTTTTTCAAATTCTTTACTAATTCAAAGTTATGAATTGAAATGAAGGCAAAAAAATCAAACAGAGTTTTTTCTAATTTTTTATTCATATGTAATGAAGAACATACATGTTCTCCTCCTGTTCTGTCTAACACCACTTGACTTGGTCATGGGCACCTGCCTTGAAGGACATTGGCCTCCACCACTGCGGCTCTTGCTACGTGCACCAGTGCTACCCTTTTCACTGATTTTCTCGTCACTCCACAGCCTTTCTTAGGGGCATATCAACAACAACCGGCGATAATTATAGCAAAGCGCACTTAGCGCTAGGATAATTATCGCCGGCTAGCGTTGATTTTTATCGCTGAGATAGCGTGCTATTAGCAACGCTTATCTCAATAGCGATAAAAATCCTCACGCTAAGTGGCTAACGTGAGATTATCGCTGGAAACCCAGCGATAATCTCACGTTAGCTTGTTGATAGGGACAGACAAACTTATCCATGATATCCTCCTTCCATAGGATATCATGGCTAAGTCAGAAAAATACCAGACGTAAAAAAGCAGCGTTAACCGCGGTTAGCGCTGCTTTTTTTGTCTCTAACAGGGTTAGCGACATTCTTGATAATAGGAGAAATGTTGCTTAGCGACATTTCTCCTATTATTTCACTCTGGAACGCCCCCTTTGCATCTCATTAGAGATGCAAGGGGAAGCGTAGAGTAAAAGGGTGCTAACATGCGAATTTGCATGTTAGCACCCTGTTGTTGATAGGGTGCTAGTTTAATCTCTGCTTTTTTGGCTTTTAAAGCCAAAAAAGCAGAGATACAGCCCTTGTTGATATGCCCCTAAGTCTCAAAACAGTGGAGGGGCAGGGCAGCCTGAAGTCCAACATGAATTATTTTCTTCAGTGTTTCCGAGACACTAGCAACCTGAACTAATGCCTCCCACTTTGATGCCAACTTGCAGATAAGCGCTGTACAGAGCGACGAAAAGCCCGAAGGCAAGTGTGTGCATGACATTGTCATCTCCTCTGTGCTTTTCCTTGCTTTGCAACAACGCTACAGATTGATTCAACAGCATCAGAAACGTTTATAATACTGTGTGCATGTTTTGAAATCTGTTGTGTCGAGTTTTTTTCTGAATCGTCCACAATATGGATTAATTTACAGACTCAGTTATGCTACTTTTTCTGTATGTTACACAGTGTACTTTCCAGCTTCCTGAAGCACTATGCACATGCTACAGAATCTTTTGTTTTACTTGCTATATCACTTACTTTCTGAATATGTGGCCTTGCTGTGGATATTATTGGGCGATGCAGTCAGCATCATCTACTCAGTGTCACTCTACTATACATTCCTCTTGCAGTTGAGGGTGTGGTTACTAAAAACGTTGCAGCAGAAGGCGTTGGTTCTGTCATTTGGGCAGTTCTCTTTATATCAATTGCTATGCTTGTATTGCTTTCAGACTCTGCGGTGCTATGACTACTATTGTGAGGTTGTGGACTAGAAATGTTGCTGGTCTCTCCTAATGTGTCATTCTATGTAGATTATTCTGTGTGGTCAAAGATAAATTACAATGACTGATTTTATTAATTGAAAGTGAATATAATTTCATTATATATAATAGCACGTTTAAGACTCATACAAAAAATATCAGTATTTATGAAAGTGTCATGAACAGGTTGCAATGGTCATTTTTTCCCCCCCGGAGGGTTTCTTTCAGTTTTAAGGAAGATTCCTTTCAGTAGCCACTTTAGCGACTGGTAATTGGTAGCAGCAACCTACACGTTCCTGATTGATTGGGGTTTGAGCCCTGGTCAAGCAGTAACCACAATGGTAGTCAGGATAAGACACCAGTAATCCCCAAATTAACCTGTGTTCACCCCCTGGCAGTTGTCACAGATCAGTCAGGCTTAACTTGAAGGCAATGTGAAAATTATTTGTGTAAAAACAGTGACAACACCACACAAAAAGATCCCACAACAGTTTAGAACAATAGAGAATATTGTAATAAATACAACAAGATAAAATAGCACCAGAAAGCAATAAGCACCAACAAAAGATATCTTGTCGTGTTGGGCCGGGACAAAGTCAAAGGTTCAGGCTAACTGTAATGGAGAACGGGCCGTCTAGAAGGACCCAATTGGGCCCACTGAGCCATAGTACCTTAGTCGAGGATGTGTCAAAGTTGAAGATCCTGTCGACGGAGAGGCTGCGGAGTGTAAAACGGGCAATGCATTAATGTCAATCCTCATGACGGTGGCAATGCACTGGTCCTGGTCGTGCAACAGCCGCGATGCACCAATTTCATCCAGTCAGTCGCGATGATGCTTCGTTGCTGTTCACACAGTAGCAGCGATGTGCCTGTTCTGTCTCCACAGCCACAATGAAGTGTTGAGCAAACATCGTAAGCCCACCACCAAGCATCCAGGACTGAGGGGGCATCACTTGGCAAGGTAGACTCACAGATGGCAGAGTCCAGATGTAGAAGCAGGATAGTTAAAAGTATGTTATGGCCCTTAGACCGCAGATCAGGAAGCTAGCCAAGTAGTCCTTCGAGTCACTCTGGGTTCTGGGGGTCAAATGGTGCAGGTCCAGTTCGTCTTCCACCCAGACCAGAAGGGCAGCAGATAAGCACAGCAGGAAAGCAGTTCTTCCAGAGCAGTAGTCCAGCAGAGAGGCAGACCTTCAGCAGCACAGCAGTCCTTTTTCCTGGCAGATTATCCACAGGTCCAGCAGTGTACTTAAGTGATAGGATCTGAGTTCCAGTTCTCATACCCAGAGGTGCCTATGAAGTGGGGGAGACTTCAAAGAAGGGTCTTTGAAGTGCGCAGAGGTCCTCCCTTCCTGCCTTGGCTCCAGACTCACTACAGAGAGATATGCAGATCTTTGCATAGGAACATGTTAGGGCCTATTCATATGTAAGTGTGAGGCTGTTCCCAGCTCCTGCCTCCCATTCTCCAAGGATGGGCCATCAAGTCACACCTAAGCTCCCATTGTGTGCACATGTCTAAAGGGACTACACAAAGCTCTGCTGTCACACTCCTCAGTCATCAGGCTGCAGACACCCAGGGCTAAGAGCAGGAAAATGACAACTTTCCAAAAGTGGCATTTTCCAAACTGTAATTATATATTCGACGTTGCCATTAAGGAGGATTTATCCTTACAATTCCATAGGTACTAAACATGATCGATCTACCTCTTCTCAGTTAGGAATTACAGCTCTTTACATGTAATAAGGAATCCCTTATGTTATCCAATCAGAGGAGTAGCCCTTACAGTAGTAAAGAATGAATTTGTGAGTTTTTCAATACCAGGACATGTAAAACTTAAAAGTACATGCCCTGTCTTTTACATACACTATACCCTGACCTATGGGTTACCTAGGGCCTACCTTAGGGGTGACTTATATGCACTAAAAGCATAGTTTTAGGCTTGGCAAGAGTTTTACATGCCAAGTCAACATAGCAGTGAAAACTGCACACACATACTCTGCAGTAGCAGGCCTGAGACACCAGCTGCCTCTTGGTTAGAAGTCGGACTGCCCTTTGTTTTTCTTCGTTGTTCTTCATCCAGCAACTCGCCGGACCCGCTGCGCGGGTCCCGCAGCGCGCCAGATCTTTGCGGGAGTTGCCAGAAGGGGCTGCCTCATACCTGGGGTGAGTGCATTCAGACCAGGGCTGCGAGCAGCGGGGACTCCATTGCCCAGGAGTCCCTGCGAGCCCAATTAGTCACACCTGGGCTGCTCTCCCTGGTCGCCATGCCCCCTCCCCCACGGGAGTAAAAACGGATTGTCAACCCTCCACCAGTGGGACACCAACTGCCTCTTGTTAGACGTCGGACTGCCCTTTGTTTTTCTTCGTTGTTCTTCATCCAGCAACTCGACGGACCCGCTGAGCGGGTCCCGCAGTGCGCCAGATCTTCGCGGGAGTTGCCAGAAGGGGCTGCCTCATACCTGGGGTGAGTGCATTCAGACCAGGGCTGCGAGCAGCGGGGACTCCATTGCCCAGGAGTCCCTGCGAGCCCAATTAGTCACACCTGGGCTGCTCTCCCTGGTCGCCACAACCCCTCCCCCATGGGAGTAAAAACGGATTGTCAACCCTCCACCAGTGGGACACCAACTGCCTCTTGGTTAGACGTCTGACTGCCCTTTGTTTTTCTTCGTTGTTCTTCATCCAGCAACTCGCCGGACCCGCTGCGCGGGTCCCGCAGCGCACCAGATCTTCGCGGGAGTTGCCAGAAGGGGCTGCCTCATACCTGGGGTGAGTGCATTCAGACCAGGGCTGCGAGCAGCGGGGACTCCATTGCCCAGGAGTCCCTGCGAGCCCAATTAGTCACACCTGGGCTGCTCTCCCTGGTCGCCACAACCCCTCCCCCATGGGAGTAAAAACGGATTGTCAACCCTCCACCAGTGGGACACCAACTGCCTCTTGGTTAGACGTCTGACTGCCCTTTGTTTTTCTTCGTTGTTCTTCATCCAGCAACTCGCCGGACCCGCTGCGCGGGTCCCGCAGCGCACCAGATCTTCGCGGGAGTTGCCAGAAGGGGCTGCCTCATACCTGGGGTGAGTGCATTCAGACCAGGGCTGCGAGCAGCGGGGACTCCATTGCCCAGGAGTCCCTACCAGCCCAATTAGTCACACCTGGGCTGCTCTCCCTGGTCGCCACGCCCCCTCCCCCAATCATCTCCCTACTTCAGGAATACAGTTCCCCGCTACGCGGGAGCGCCCGGGGCTAAGCCCGGGCAAAGGGCGGGCCGTTTGAGGCCGTTCGAGGACGGAAGAGACCGAACCGGGCCATCTCCCTAACTTTTCTCCATTCGGACTGTATATCCAAAATTGTACGTATTGGTACCTCATTGCTATTGCACCTGTGAGTTCTTAAAGATTTAGTATCATTGACAATCTGCTTACATAAGACGTTAACTCCCCGTATTGGTCTAACAGGAACTATGGTTTTAACTAGAGGAAACAAAACCAAAGTGTTGGGGGGTGGGGGCAAGTTTTTGGGCCCCATGGATGATTTTATTACCAAGGCAAATACATTCATAGACCAAAGTATTAGTTTGATAGAAGGTAGGGTGTCTTTGGATTTAGCGTTGGCTGAGAGATCCTCCATGGCGAACTTAGTGGATGCAAGAACCCCCGAAATACCCAACATCTCTGGGCGAAGGACGCCTGGTGAGGGTAGGCGTAGCCTACCAAACAATGTGGACCTGTCGGCCTCCCAGCTTTCCGATTTCCAAACAAGCTTAGACCTAGAAAATCCCATTCCAAACGAGATTAGTGACATGCCTAGAAGTAAAGAGAAAGTACCCCCTAGAGCAGAACAGATAGTAGAGTCTGTGATTACAAATCAGTCCACACATGATACTCCAGACCTTATTAGTCTGGAATCCTCCATTCATTCATCCTGTAGTACGGAAATAAGCGATAACAACAATTCTCAACTGCTAAATAACATCTCAGATCTATTAAAATCTTTCCTTGCTCCAGTAGAAGTAAGATTATCACAGATTGAGCACCAGCTATCCAACTTCATAAATCTCACAAAGTCCAACCAAGTGCTGGGGGCCCAAAAAATGGGGGGAAACAAGCAGACCCCTCTCAAGCCAGCACTCATACAAAAAAATGTACCTATACCTCTAGAAGTAACATCTAAACCAACACCTCCTGAAACATTAAATATCAACAGAGCAGTGAAACCTTCCACTAATGCTACCATAACCCTACCTCAGGGTAACACCGGCGCCTAAAACATCGGCACCCAAAACATCGGCACCCAAAATATTGGCGCAGAAAACTCCGTCTTCCAAAATACCTGCCCCAAAAACTTTGGTCCCAGTATCTAACAGAGGTGATACTAGGGGACCCCCTGAAGCTAGATTTGCTGTCGATATGCCACCGGAAGCACGTCCCTTCGTAGTTGTAATGACAGGTGTGCCCGAGTTAGTGGATTATAACGCAGAACCTACGTGGTCATTGAAAAACAAGGCCCAATATTGGCTAAATACCAATCGCCCTATTCCAGCAACTTGGACATGTAGGAGTCTGATGGTACGTAGGACTCCCTGGGTGGGAAACAGCAAAATAACAATACCGGGAGACTGTATTCTGATTACATTCGAGGATCCTCGTGTGGTAGATTATATTTGCTCCTGGGACTTTCCTTTTTCTATCCTTCAAGGCACCGCAATGGTCCCTCTAATGTTTATGACAGCCCCTGGGAAGTAGCACCTCTCCGTCATAGTGAACATGGCAACTCAAGGCAAATAGTGGGTCCCCGACATCATGATTACGACAGCTCCTGGTACACAGTCGGGCCACGTCATTGGGGAGGAGGATGGGATGATTGGGGTCCCTACACTCAGAGGACGGCCTATAGAGAGCTGCCTCGCTGGGATGCCTGGTCCAGCATCCCGACGATGAATAGGTTTAGTGCCCTTGAATCGGTCGATTGACCACTAATGGTGACCGAATCTATCAATCCCAAGACACCCCATTTAACGCCTAAAGTAAAAACAATTTGTTTAGTAAATGAAGCTGCGGTGATTAACACAGAACTGTTGCCCTTACCTATCATCTTTTGGAATGTTGCGGGCCTTCGTCCCAAAATTGAGGATGGATCTGCCATGAATTTCTTGGAGCTGGGTAAAATCATCTGCCTCCAGGAAACATGGGCCATGACGGAGCTCCACCTCCTGGGTTATAAAACATACTTTACTCCAGCTCTGGGCAGCGGTGTAGGCAGACCTAAGGGAGGGTTGACCACGTATATTGCAAATATAGTGAACCACCTAAAAGTATCTATAGTTGTTTCTGACCCAAATTTTCAATTATTTTCCCTTGCTTTTAAAAATAAAGAGTCCATCCTCTTGCTTAACCTCTATAATAATTTAGAGGAGGACCAATTCTTGACCTTTCTCTTTAACATCCAGGAGAAACTAACCCATTTTTTAAAGGCAGGAAAAGGGGTGGTTCATCTTCTATGGGGAGGAGATTTTAATCTGCATCCATGCCCACACGCTGGAAAAAATCGTTGTGGGATAGTGGATGAACATGATGCTCCCCTCATGCACTTTGTCCATACCAAGGTGGGGATTGCTATGAATAATGTCTTATCGGACTTGGAACTCTCGATAGCTAACGAGCGAAGTCCAGGCTTAAACCTCCTGCAACCAACATATGTGGGTAGGGGATACAAAACGACAGTCGATTACATCCCTCTGTCGTCCGGATTGTTGCCCCGAGCTAGGTCCTTTGAGGTCCTGACTAACTCACTAAGCGATCATTCTGCCTTGAGTATGGATCTTTATGCAATTAATTCTCAACCCCTAACCGTAGTTATAGCTAAAACTCTTGCCCAGAACAAATTGGAGCTAGGTAAGCAAAACGGATATACATTAAAGTGGGGGAAAATAAACCCAGCAGAAATTAGTGAAATATTGGTAAAAAAGGCATACTCAAACATAACTAAATGCCTGGATTTACGAGAAACGGATGAAGAAGTCCTAAATAATTTTACTCAGATATTAGAGAAAATTAAGGGACTTCTTACAGTAAATCCAAAGAGCTCGAACCAAACTATTAAAGGGTGGTTTAATCATAGCTGTACCAGGGCCCTAACTAAGTTAAAGATGGCCCTGAATAAAACAGTCAGAGACCTGGAGCAGATTCAACTCCTTAGACAGCAATATGGAAGGGCACGTAAACAAAGAATTCAAGAACTAAAACAGAAATTATGGGACGATTTGCACATTAGTGCCATCTCTAAAAATAGTGAGGCTTTCTGGCGAACCGTTAAATCCCCCTACCTAATAGATGATAACAGTCCCAAGATAGAAGTGGCCATAGAAGAAGATACTTGGGTGTCACACTTTTCCAAAATCTTTAAAAATACAGTAACATCACCAGGGACAGAAATCTCACATCCAATAGTTGAATACCCAATATCCCTGCATTTTGACATCTCCGAGGTTTTAGTGGCACTAGAAACAAGCAAAAACGGGAAAGCCCCAGGCCCAGACGGGGTCCCAGTGGATCTTTTTAAATTCAATCTGGATCTCTGGGCCCCCATTCTCACGAGAGTGTGCACTGCAGCCGCAAAAGTGGGTCTGATAAAATCTTGGACCAAATCTATCATGGTCCCAATTTTCAAAAAGGGGGATCGTCAGGACGTCAAATGCTACCGCCCCATCTCACTGCTGGATTCTCTGGGCAAGGTCGTTGGCAGGGTCGTGCTCGAGCGACTCCGGCAGTGGGCTGAGGAGGGAGGCATTATTTCCGATCTCCAATTTGGATTTCGGGAAGGGTTTGGAACGGTGGAGCAGGCCCTCAACCTTAGTTTGATGGTGGGCAAACATATCCAAGCAAAGAAGGACACGGTCTATATGGTGTATGTAGACCTGTCCGCTGCTTTTGATTGCGTTTCCCACGCAAAACTCTGGATGGTTTTGAGACAAATGGGAGTGGATCCCCCTCTTTTAGATTTTTTGAGAGAGCTCTATTCTAAAGCCTCTGCGAGGGTGCGCTTTGGCACGAAGGGGGAGTTGACAGCATCTTTTGGAGTAGAGCGGGGAGTCAGGCAGGGGTGTGTCCTGGCCCCCTTTCTCTTCTCATTGTATACGAATGGCCTGGAGGAAGAGATGTTGAGGGGGGCCCAGGATCTCCCGCGGGTAAAACATCGCCTGATTCCCGCTCTGCTCTATGCAGATGATTCTATCATGTTGGCGCGCACTCCGTGTGAATTACAGAAGTCCCTGAATAGGTATGTTGATTTTATGGGTGGGCTGGACTTACATGTGAACGTCAATAAAACGTTTGTCATGATAGCAGGCAGTGGGAAAAAGCGAGCTAAGGATATCTATCTCAAAGACCAAAAACTTGAGGTAACTGCCCAGTACTCGTACTTGGGTATCATGATTGATGAAAGGCTAAACTGGAGGCCAGCAGTAGAGGCCAGGTGCCATCTTTTTAAAAGAGCCATAATGTCCCTGATGAGCTTCTCCCAGAGACTGGGGAGAAGGGCCCCAGTGGAGCTACTAAAAATCTATAGCGCCAAGTGTCAGGCGATTGCGTTGTATGGGGCGGGAGTCTGGGGACACATAGATGTTAGCGCCCTTCAGGTGGCAGAAAACACCTTCCTCAGATTCCTTTTAGCAACACCGAGACATACATCAGTTTACACATCCCACTTGGAACTTGGAATCCCTTACTTAGAGGATTTGTTAAGGATCCAACCATTATTGCTCTGGTGGCGCATTTGGACTTCTGACAAAAATGCCCTAACCCAGGCAATTGTGGTGGACTCAATGACTCTTGATCAATCCTTAAAAATAAAATGGCTTTGGTATGTTAGAAACTTCTTCAAGGATCTTGGTTTGGAGAAATATTACCTTGAACCCAAAGATATTATTGATCTACCAAAGAGAGCGTTGACACAACTGGCTCTGAGTCATTTAGAGTCCCTGAGGCTGACCTCTGAGTCGACAAAACCCTCGGTCCTTCATGCAAACATGATCCAGTCCACCTATTTTATCCAGCCTTATTTAACATTACAGATTAGCACGTATGATAGAATGTTATTGACAAGATTCAGATTAGACTTCTTTCATAGACTAGTAGCTTTTCCCGAGAGAAACAGGTGGGATCCAATTCTCACTACTTGTCCCTGTGATGAGGAATCAGTACAGTCTAACTTACATACAATATTATTTTGTAAATTCCATCATCCACATCGGAAAATCTGGCTACTACCTCTATTAAGGCGATGGGGACTTAGACAATGTCGCCCCGCAATGCTACGTCTCCAACTGTTAGAATCTGAATCGGTTTGTTATCATGTCCTTAACTTTTTTAAATGCACTATGAGGCATAGGAAAAATCTGTAAAAATTACGCTGGATCTAGTGCCATATGACGTAAGGAAATCACTTGACTCTTTGATTTTAATATATATGATTTTGTGTTTGTATGATCTCCATTTTGTAAGATGTTCTCTCTTTTAATATGAATTTGTACTATTCAAAATGTTGCTTTTATGGTTTTCCAATGTGTAAAGCCGAAGAAAGAAAATTATATATATATTTAAAGAGCTAGTTCAGTGGGTGGCACAATCAGTGCTGCAGGCCCGCTAGCAGCATTTAATTTACAGAACCTGGGCAGCTGAAGTCCACTTTACTAGGGACTTACAGGTAAATTTCAATACTCCAATTGGGTATATGTCAATGAAACCATGTTTAGGGGAGTGAACACAAGCACTTTAGCTCTAGTTAGCAGTGGTAAAGTACAGCGTCCCCAGGCCAACACAAGCATATTCAGCAAAATTGGCAAGCAGGCAAAAGGTTTGGGAGAAGACCACCCTAAAGCTCACAGGTCTAACACAGTGTCCTAAAAAACAAAACATTGAGGAAAAAGCCAGTAGCATAAAAACCTACAAGGATCTGGCGGACAAAGTGTGAGGAGAAAAGGACAAAAGACCATCAACCACCAGTTAGATGAAGGAAGAAATCCAACTAAGGCTTGAATGGAACAAGTGATGAAAACCCCAGAATAAATATTTGGATGCATTGTGATACAGAGTTCCTCTGGTCAAGGTCCTCTAAATACACAAAATTTACCTGGAAGAGGAAACAGAAAACAGGAAGTGAAAAACAACAATCGTTGACTGGGCTAACCTCATCGTTCTAGAGGAGAAAATGTCTGGTTGATTTGGACTAAAACATAATCCTGACCCACAACATGGCAAACACCTGAGGAAGGACAGTCTAGAATGAGAGAGAGACCCCAAACTGTAGCTTGCACGCCTCATGATACCCGGAATAGCAGGAGGAGGGAGAGAGGCCTATAGATTGCTGGATCGTTTGGTTCGGCGGTAGGTTTTTTAGGGAGCCGCAAGATTTTTGCCTGCTTCCAGATGTACGGCATCTTGACAGTGGAAAGAGATGGGTTTAGCACTTCATTAACTGTGGGGTTGATAGTAGGAGCTAGAGATGCTAATAATTTAGCTGGGCAGGCATCTACTGGAGAACCCGACTTGAGGCCCTTGAGGAGTGTGAGTGATTTGTCTACTTGTAAAGCAGGGAGCTTTACTAATCCTTGAGGTTGCAGGGGACCAGGCTTTTCCATCAGAGATTGAATCAGGGTCGGGTCTAACACTGTAACCCTGAAAAAAGACTGTTGGATTCTGACAAGAAGGGATAGGGTCACCTGACTGGTCCAATCAGCTGAGTAAGGGGATTCCTTCAGAACTGCCTTGCGGGAGGTGAATGATTTTACGATGTTAAAAATTTTCTTTCCCTTGTTTTAAGCTGTCTCCATCTTAGCCTGGAGATAGTTTTTTTTAGCCTCTTTCGCCTGTAGGTGATCGGATTTTAAGGCAGCCTTGTAGGTCATCTTGTCCTCAGTTTGTGCCATTTTCTATAAAGACCTTTGCACACACTTGTACTGGCTCTCAGGGATTCATTGAACCAGGGGACGGAGAGACTGGAGCTCCTAGAAGTGCGGGAGATCAGAGGAGCTACCACATCTATGTTGAATCTGAGCCAGGATTCAAGTGCAGAGGCATCTACTTCAGGCTTACCGAGTACTGTAGGTGAGGAGGATTCTAGAGCCTCCACTAATGCAGAAAAGGATATTTTGTGGAGGGCTCTCTAATTGTGTTCTGCCCTTATTGCTTTGAGTGGGGTAGCTGAACCTGAGCTAGGTATCTTAAAATTAATAAGGAGGTGGTCAGACCAGGTGATGGGGGTAGGAAGATCCGCCAACAATTCCATATTGCAGAAAATCTGGTCAAGAATATGGCCCATGTTATTTGTGGGTAGAGGATATTTAAGGGGCCAGGCTGCATGCCGACATAGTTTCGGACAAAGAGGTTACATAGGGATCCAGGGGTTTATCCATATGTAGATTGCCGTTCCCCAAGAGGAGGAGCTGATTTTAACTGAGGGCAAGAGGGGTGATGACTTCAGTGGAGTCAGTGAAGTGGACGGGCTCCCCTGGGGGTCTGTAAATCAAGGTCCCTGCTAAGCATTGACGGGGGATAGGGTACAACAAAAACCTAAACATTCTGCACCCTCAATAAGGTCTACTGTGATACAAATGCAGTCTAGCACTTGTTTAAAAATCATTGCAGTGCAGCCTCCTTCTCATCTCGACTGGTCTTTCCTCAGAATTCTATATCCTGGGGGGATGGCTGAGGCGATAGTGGGGTTAGAAGACAACCATGTTTCTGTAAGGAATGGGAGATCTGGGTGAGCATCTAACAGGAGGTCATGGAAATGTGCCTCATGTTTTTGCAAGGAGAGTGTTTTGAGCAGCATTGCTCTATAATGCATTCTGTATCTCTCTAAATTTTTGTCCTTTTGACTTATGGTAGACGCCTTAGAAGGTACGCCTGTGACCCGGGGGGACCACTTGCAAGACGGGCAGGGAAAGTTGGCCCAATTGTCTACACTCGCCACTGCGCCCCGGCAGGATTGATGATTGCCTAAGTTCAGCAGTTCATGACACTCATATTTAAGAGTATAGTTTGTACCTAAGGGCAAATTGGCAAAGTAGACGGCGCCAGCCACACCCCGGACGCTGACGGGCGCAGACAGGCTTGCCTTTGGCATGCCTTCAGCTGGGAGCGGAAGTGAAGCAAGAAGCGAACACTGCCCTCCGCACAAACGACACTGCAGCCACAGTGGAACAGGGCAAGCAGCAACCATGAGAGTTAAAACATAGAAGCAAGTGCTTAAAAATAGAGAATACTACTTTGTTTTTCCAAAAAGTATACCCCACCACTGAAGAGTTTAGCTGAGCGACGCCAGCAGGCCCTGCCACTTTCCGCTGCTGGTCCGCTCGAGCATGAGCTTATGTAGGCTGAAGGTAGGGAAGACTAGAATGCTCAACACCCTGGAAGCGACCAGGAGAGGAAGTGAATCCAGAAGCCATCACTGCCTTCCGCACAAATGGCACTGTAGCTGCAGTGGAACAGGGAAAGCAGTAAACACTGGAGTTAAAACATAGAAGTAAGTGCTTTAAAATAGAGAAACTACATTGTTTTAAAAAAAAAGTATACCCCACCAGTGAAGAGCTTAGCTGAGTGGCACCAGCAGACCTTGCCACTGATAAATTCAGAGCATGGCAGTAGAAGTCGACCAAGAAACAGTTCTGCCCATTCCCAGAGAAGGACACACCTATCAACCTATCCCAAACCTAGCCCAAAAAGCAGCCACCCTGTCCTTTTCTCATTAATTACCCAAGCTGAGAACCCGGCCTTCATAAAGAAAGACATCACAAAAAGGATACCACAACACAACAGCAGCACCCCAAATTAGTTATCCAGCCAGACCAGAAACAATCCAGGAAAGTACAGAATGCAACCCCTGAAACCAAAAATGAAACATCACCCAACACAGTCTGTAGGCAGTAGAAGATGACCAAGAAACAGTCCTGCCCATTCCCAGAGAAGGGCACACCTCTCAATGTAGCCCAAGAAGCAGCCACTCTCCTAGGTGAGCTCTGTTAAAACTCCAACTGCTTGAGTCAATGACCAATGGAAAAAGAAGAATCCTTAGGCACCCTGGAGGAAGCCCAAAAGGAAAGAAACAAAAGAGTCCACCTCTTGAAATGAACTTGTCGGCTCCAGATACACCAACACTGCAGGCAACACATACAACAAGGACTACTGGACATCCCACCAAATAATCAGATTCAGAAACCAATGACGTAAGAACCACCTCCTGAGATGTAGGAAACCGAGATGCAATTTTAGGCACACAAACTGCCAGAAAAATGATGAGCGAAAGAAAAAATAAGAACCAGTCTGCAGCACAAAGGACCAGACAAAGCCCTTTTTATTCAAAATGAAAGTAGGTAGCTGAATCCGGCAATAAATAAGAAGAACCGACCCATCAAAACCAAAACTCTCCACAGTCAATGCGGTGCATGTAAGACAAAGACACCATTGGCACTACCATGAAAGTGAAGAGCAAACAAAACATCAATACTGCCAATGGTCGAAAAGGAGGAGAACCCAGGCAGGAAAACAAGATGCAGTGCCCCCCAGAGGACACCAAGACTGCAAAAGAGGGCAGAAAAGAGAAAAGATATGCCACAATGTGCCACCAAAGCTCCCAACACGCGTCAAGGAATGACAATGGGACAAAAACACCCACCAACCTCCTGCTAGGAGAGCAATGTGAGAAAAAATGGCAGATCATATGCAAAAACCATTCCACAACAACTACAGAACAATACCCAACCACTGATATCTGTGAGAACAGAACCTAGAAACATGCAAAGTTAAAAAGCGAAACACCAACCCCCCCGCACTGAACCACAGGGCAGCAAAAAAGGACAGGGAACTGGACCAACTGAGATAGCATGCTGCAAAAACCAATGTGGATCCTGTGTCACACCAGGCCCGTGGAGAGAGAGTGGGTCCAACAGGACCCTTACCAGCAGATCCCGAAGAGCCCAGCAGGCCATGGACCAGGATCTGGACCCAGTATGCAGGATGATGAGACCCTTTGGACAGAGCAAAACATAACAGCCTCAAGCAAGCATCCGAGGAATTACAGCAACAGATAAGCATATAAAGTAGAGGCATCCCACTTATTCCAAGACTGTGACAAGCCAAAATTCAGGGCCTAACCGTGTAGAACCTGACCAAGAAAAACCCAGAACACCCAAAAACCAATTGGCCCTCTACCTAATGGAGCAGAACTCCGGAACCAAGGTAGACCAATACAAGAGCAAGACTGACCCGCAAGTCCATGTAAGATTGGAGGTCAAAAGACCAAATAGAAACACTGGGGGAAACAACGCCCACAACAGATTCTACTAAGAACTACACTCCATCCAGAACACCATGAGTCAACTTGACGCAGAACGGCAGTCCCTGGAGAAAAAGTCCACCCAAGTGGCTGAAGGAAATGGCCCCTACACACAGAAAACTACCAACAGTGACCATCCATAGCACATCCCTGAACAACAAGCCCCTGGCCAGAGTGATGTCCAGGGGAGATGAGGCCATCCTGTCCAATCCATGATGGATGCAAAATAAACACCCCAAGAAGAGCTGACAGAGTGTCCAGGAGGGCAGGTGAAAACCATAAGGTCTCACCCAATCTTTGCACAAAAACTGGACCAGGAAGCACAGTCAAAGAACCGAAGCAGCTAAGGGGTGAACCAAGTCCCGAAGTACGGACACACCAGCCCCACCAAAAACTGCAGTCCCAAATAACAACAATAAGAAGGGCTCAAGGAATTACACCGTTCATGCAGGTTGGCCAACAACCCAACAATGCAGATATTAAAGGCTACCGCACTGGCAACCATACTACCAGGAACCCAGACATCCTCAGCTATATCAAAGAAGGACAATGAATTACAGTTCATTGTAATCTGCTTGTTGTTATCATTTCGAAATATGAGGCCCATTGTACAATGTCTTTTTAGATTCATAAACTAACTAAAGTGCTCCTTCTGCCTGTTGTGATCATTCTAAATATTGAGCATTTCATATGGCTGGCCCTTGGAGTGAGCATTTTTCTTGTGGGAACTATACGGTGTACGGCAATAGTACACCATAATCGTTATACCTGTGCTTCTTGTATGTGAACAGCGGTTTTGCCAGCACTTGTTTCCCAAAACTGATCCATTGATTGGCTCAAAATGACATTGTTTGATGATTATAGAGAAAAAATGGCAAATGCTTTTTTCAGCAATACTCTTGATATAGGTCACCATGTCCAGCCACTGAAGAATAAATGCAATGAGGGTTTGAAACACACATTTGTCAGACTAGAAAAGCTAAGACAGCAAGAACTCTCTGTCTCTGGTGGGATGATGTTACCCTCAAGTATATCGAAAATAGAAATTGCCAAGGGGTTTACGCATTCTTATGTTTTCCAATTTTGATTACCTTGATAGCTATTTACTGCAAGAAAGGGAAGAAAACCTTTACAACAGCTTGGCAATAATGATGAACATTCTTGTGAAACATGCAGACAGAAAGTCGGCTAAACTGAGGCAAGACCTACAGAATCTAGAGAAGGAAATGGCTGATCTCAGCTTGTAGGATACAACTGGTAAAAACTATGCCATCCTCAAGGGGAAAATAGAGAAACATTAAAATGTGATTAAAGATAGGAAAATGAGGAAGATAGCGGGCGATGACAGTGATTATAAAGATCGAGTATATAGGTCCATGAAATATTTTGATCAAGAAGCCACCCTTCAGAAACAGATTCAGCAGTAAGATATTGCCAGACTTGCCAGTGGAGAGAGTAGCTCAGATGTTTCCTCTATTAAGGAGGCAACAACGAGCACATCCAAACCAACTTTCTTTCCACTCGGTTTTTCTACCATTTTAGATGAGCTGAAAAGAAACAGGATGAGCCTCAAACAAAACTCTGCATACGTACAACAAGGAGAGGTGGCAGGAAGGGGAATATAAGACAAAACAGGCACACATACATGGATCAGGACAATCCAGGAAATAAAGAGAAAGCAATAACTGACATAAGCACTGGTTCTGGCCAGTTCTCCTAACGCTGTTAACTGGATTGTCAATTTGTCAGACCATGCCTTGAATGAGGCTGAAATAAATGTATTGAAGAAGGGTTTGGGGTTTTTTCCCACCAACTTTTTTGATTTTTCAGATCTTCACATTGACCTCTTCAAATTCATGAGAACTCTCAAATGAAAAGTTTTTTTGGTTTGAATCCGCAGAAAATACATGATGTCATTAAAAGTATTGACAAATGCAAAAAGAACAATTGATGGAGAGAATGCAGAACAATGTCATACATTCACCCCAGTACAGAGATATGGGACTAAATCTAACGTTTTTTTGCTCACCATGCTATTCTAGTTTGGACCCAGCCATATGCAGATCAGTCTTGACCCTGCACCCAATGGGAACAGTCCAGCCCGAACTGCCAGGCCAGGTCCTCCATTGGACTGGAAACAAGCATCCTAGGACCGGTTTCAGGCTTTCAGCCTTCATCAGCCAGGATAGTTTGACTCTAGTGGCATGGAGAGCACGGGACCCACTTCTGGGCATACTCGTCGGGGTTTTGCATTTGTCAACCCAAGTGGGATGGGTATGCCCAGACCTGGGTCCCGTGCTAAGCATATGGCTGGGTCCAAACTGGGGTGGTGTGGTGAGCAAAAGAATGATGGATTAAACCCAGATCCTTGTGACTGGGGGTGAATGTTTGCATTGTCCAGCATTCCGTCCTTCAATTTTTTTCTTTTGCATATATAGCCCTAAATAGGAAGGGTATGCCCAGACGTGGGTCTGTGCTCACTACACCACTGGATTCAAGCTAGCCTAGCTGATGAAGGGTGATGCCCTGAAACCGGTCCCAGGATAATTATTTCCAGTCCAGGGAGGACCTGGCTTTTCAGTTTGGGCTGAACTGTTTCCACAAGAAAGAGGGTCAAGACTGATTTGCATATGGCTGGGTCAAAATGGGGGTGGTGTGGTGAGCAAAAGAATGATGGAGTAAACCCAGATCCTTGTGACTGGGGATGAATGTTTGCATTGTCCAACATTCATACCATCAATTGTTTCTTTTGCATAGATCACCCTAAGTGGGAAGGGTATGCCCAGACGTGGGCCCCGTGCTCACTACACCACTGGATTCAAGCTAGCCTGGCTGATGAAGGTTGATGCCCTGAAAACGGTCCCAGGATGCTTATTTCCGGTCCAGGGAGGCCCTGACTTGGCAGTTCGGGCTGGACTGTTCCCACAAGGAACAGGGTCAAGACTGATTAGCATATGGCTGGGTCCAAACTGGGGTAATGTTGTGAGCAAAAGAATGATGGATTAAACCCAGATTCTTGTGACTGGGGGTGAATGTTTGCATTGTCCAGCATTATGTCCATAAATTGTTTCTTTTGCATTAAAAGTATTGAGTCATCAGACATGACCATTTAAAATGTCAAAGACATTAATTTTGTTCTATCTATTGACAATGATTTCAATCTCAAAATGGTATGGTTGTTAACTGATCTGGGCATTCAATCAAATTTAAGTTGTGATAGCAAACGTAGACCTAAATCTAAATCTATCCCCCAGAACATACAGTTTGATGGGATTGAACTTTTCACCAGAAGGATCATGTCAGATCTGTATGATTTAGAAGATGGGACTAAGTTATCCAAAGTATATAAGATGCAAACCTATAACCTCACCAAGAAGGAGTGTATCGCATTGCAAGGTTTAAGATCTAATGAACCAATATTCATTTGTGAGGCAAACGGAAGAACATTGTCATTCACTCCCAATATCATCTGGAGGTGTTGCTGCAATTAAATAATGAAAACTGCTGCACGATATTATAGCATACCCCTACTGCAGCAGTCATGTCCAATTTCCTCACCGACTGGCACATTGGTATGAGATATGTCTATTCACAGATCTGGAATTTAAATATTTAAGAGTTTATTCCCCTAGATAGCCTTGCTTACACATGCTCCTGAAAAAACATGAAGCGGCAGCCTTCCACCTCGGTGTCCCATTATTACTGGTATTGGGTCCCCTGCAGAACACATCTCAGACTTTGCTGACTTTCTCAATCCTTTTATTGTTAATCTGCCCTCATTTGTACCAGACACAAAAGATATGCTAAGTAAGTTTGAGAATGTCATATGGAACCCAGGAACGATGATGTTTTTAACCTTAGACGTGGGGGGATGGCACATGTGTATCAAGAAAGACTTTGGTTTATGAGCCCTAGATTACTTTCTATCAAACAGGTGATCCGGTCTGTATGAGCATTCCCAGATGCTTCTGGAAATTGTGGATTTGATTCTGAGTCACAACTTTTTCCTATATGATGGACAGTAGTATCAACAGCTTCAGGGCGCAGACATTGGGTTCAGGTGTGCACCCTCTTAGGCCAACCTTTTTATGGGTTGGTTTGAGATGGTGTATGCCTGGTCCACAGAGGCTTCTGATTGACTGGAGCAGGTAGCACACATCGATCTAGCGCGCTATTAAACCCATTACCCTTGGAGAAATTTTAGATGTTAGGAGAAATTATAGTGACGAGATGGAATGTGATTGTAACCTTGAACTTATGGTAACTAGGAAGGTACAAAGACATTACAATACCAACCACCCAGAAGAGGGTGAATAACCTTCAGAGAGCTGTCCTTCTGATCAACCAAAATAAAAAAGACAAGTCTCTGGGATGGGTAGCATTTATTACCATTTACATCTCTTCTATACATCAAATATGGTCTATTTTGAATAAACATTGGGGCCTATTAGCTGGTGTGCCTGGTTTACAATCTGTGTTACAAAACAAACCTACAATTGCTTATAGAAGAGGTGCACCATCCAGGATATTCTTAGTCCCAGCTGCATGCTCCCAACCCAAGGTCTTCTTTACCTGTACCACTTGCACTATGTGCCAATTTGGCATAAATACTACCACTATCTTCAGGTACAACACATCAGGCAACTATACCATTAGTACATTCATCAACGGTTGGATGACCTTTGTTGTATATGCCATTATATGTACCTGTGGCAAAGTGTACATAGGTGTACCATCAGAGAACTATGGTTCATTATAAGTGAACATGTCAGAGCTAGTCGTAATACAGACACTGCCTATCCTCTGTCATTTCATGTATGTGATAGAGATGCAAAGTGCCCCTTTAAATTTCATGGGATTTATGTGGTAACAGCAGATGCTTGTGGTGGAAACAGGGAACGCTCACTTAGACAATGTAAAGCTAAATGCATATCACGCTTACGAACAGTAAAGTGCACTTTGAACAAGGAACATGAATTTCATAATTTCCTTTGACCTATGTGGAAGTATAAAGCTTGCTGTATTTGTTGAGGATACTTGGTCATTTGAATGGGTTCCTAGTGACTAATGAGCTCAAACTGTGTTAAGAAATTGACAGTTTGTCTTGCTCATGTCCACTCTGATAGGATATTTTCTTCTTGCTTAGGTTCATTCTCATGGGCAATTTTGTTCTTCTCTGTGTGGAATTTGAATTGTTTGGATCTCTCCAAACGCACAATAGATCCGCTATCTAGTTTTACAGTGCTTAGGTCTTGTAACTCAAACATGGCCACTGCAGATCAGAACGTAGCCGGTTCACAGATACATAGTCGTTACTCAAACTATCTAATTCATAATTGCCATGTGTTGTATTTTGGATAATTTCACTCTTTAGGGGGGTTATGCTGTGAAGTTATTGGCGGGTGCAAATTGACTCTTCTTCCTTGATGTTTTTCTATATTTAGTGTATGGATTATCATTCCTTAATGGCAACTGCCATTCTCTTCTTAGATTTTGTCATATACTCTCATGCCTGGTTTCCCGGGTTTCGATCCGCAACCTCACACGTTGACTAGATCTGAGTTTAGTCAGTATTTAAATGGTGTTGTAAAACCCACTCACTTTTTGTGTTACAATACACACAGGTGATGTTATGGAGTTGCTCCAATGACTTGCCTGATACGAGTGTAGGATGAGATTTTTTCATTGTTACACCAGGTAACATTTTTGCATGTGTTGGCACATTTCTGCTTTAAAACGTTTGTGTTTACAGCTACGGGGCACCGTACAGTTCTGCTGGAGCTGGCATCTGGAGATCTGCTTGGGGTTGCGCACTTCTGCTTTAAAACATGCAAGTCTAATCAATCAATCATTCCATTTGTAGAGCGCACTACTCACCCGTGAGGGTCTCAAGGCACTAGGGGGGTGGTGCTGCTACTGCTCTAACAGCCAGGTCTTGAGAAGTGTCCTGAAGGTGAGCAGGGCCTGGGTCTGTCGCAGGCGGATGGGGAGGGTGTTCCATGTCTTGGCGGCGAGGTGGGAGAATGATCTGCAGCCGGCGGTTGCTAGTTGGGTGCGGGGGACAGTGTCGAAGGCGAGGTCAGCAGAGCGAAGCTGGTGGTTCGGAGTGTAGAAGGTGAGTCGTTCGTTGAGGTACGCTGATCCGGTGTTGTGGAGTGCTTTGTGACCGTGGGTGAGGAGCTTGAAGGTGATCCTCTTGTTGACGGGGAGCCAGTGCAGGTCTCTCCGATGGGATGTGATGTGGCTGTGGCGGGGGATATCGAGGATGAGGCATGCAGAGGCATTCTGTAAGCGTTGTAGTCGTTTCTGGAGTTTGGCCGAGGTTTCTGCGTAGAGGGTGTTGCTGTAGTCCAGTCTGCTGCTAACGAGGGTCTGGGTGACAGTCCTTCTGGTTCTGGTGGAGATCCATATGTAGATCTTGCAGAGCATGCGGAGGGTGTAGAAACAGGAGGAGGAGACGGCGTTGACTTGCTGGGTCATTAACAGCGATGAGTCCAGGATGACCCCCAGGTTGCGTGCGTGGTCAGTGGGCGTCGGTGCAGCTCCCAGCACGGCCGGCCACCATGAGTCGTCCCAGGCGGAGGGGGTGGATCCGATGATGAAGACCTCCGTCTTGTCCGAGTTCAGTTTCAGGCGGATCTTCTTCATCCATTCGGCGACGGCCATCATTCCTTCATGGAGGTTGGTTTTGGCGGTGGCCTTGGTGAGGGAGAGGATCAGCTGGGTGTCATCAGCGTATGAGATGATGTTGAGGTCATGCCGGTCGGACGATGTTGGCGAGCGGTGCCATGTAGATGTTGAAGAGTGTCGGACTGAGGGACGATCCTTGGGGTATGCCGCAGATGATCTTTGTGTCTTTAGATCAGAATGGAGGGAGGCGGACACTCTGGGTTCTGCCAGTGAGGAAGGAGGTGGTCCAGTCAAGGGCTTTGTTGTGGATCACTGCATTGTGGAGGCGTGTGCATAGGGTGTGGTGGCAGACGGTGTCGAAGGTGGCCGAAAGGTCCAGGAGGATGAGGGCTGCAGTTTCTCCATTGTCCAGCAGGGATCTGATGTCGTCAGTTGTGGAGATGAGGGCTATTTCTGTGCTGTGGTTGCTGCAGAATCCGGATTGGGACGGGTGTTCTCTTCAAGGAAGGTGATCAGTTGCCTGTTGACAATCTTCTTGATGACTTTCGCTGGGAATGGGAGTAGGGAGATAGGCCGGAGGTTCTTAAGGTCCTTAGGGTCCGCCTTGGGTTTCTTGAGTAAGGCGTTGATCTCGGCGTGCTTCCAGCTCTCCGGGAAGGTGGCGGTCTCGAAGGAGTTGTTGATGATCTTGCGGAGATGGGGTGCCATGGTGGAGCTTGCTTTGTTGAAGATGTGGTGCGGGCAGGGGTCTGATGGTGAGCCAGAGTGGATGGTGTTCATGATTCTGATTGTGTTGTCGTTTTTGACATGGGTCCAGGAAAGCAGGGAGTCGGTGTGGCTGGGGGGCGGTGAGTCTGAGGTGTTGGTGGCTGTCGAGGAGGCCCGGTTGTTGAAGCTGTCGTGGATGTCTGCAATCTTGCGGTGGAAGAAGGTGGCTAGGGAGTCGCAGAGGTCTTGCGATGGCGGGATGTCGTTGGAGTTGGAGCTGGGGTTGGAGAGTTCCTTCACGGTGTTGAAGAGCTCTTTGCTGTTGTGTCCATTGTTGTTGATGTGTTCTTTGAAGGAGGTCCTTTTGGCGGTTCGGATGAGTTGGTTGTGTCTGCGGATGGCGCTCTTGTAGGCTGCGTTGCTGTCCGGTGTCTGCTCGTGGTGCCACTTCTTCTTGAGCCTACGGCAGGCCTGTTTGGATGCCTGGAGGTCGGCGGTGAACCAGATGGCTTTTCTGTTGGAACATCCGTTTGAGGGTTTCTTGATCGGGGCGAGAGTGCTGGCACAGTCGCCGATCTGTGACTTTGCTACAGCTGTGGCAGGGGGCCCGTTGTGTGTGGTGGTGCACGGTGGGCTTCTTGAAGGTGAAGTGGATGCAGCGGGGGTCGGTCCAGTGGAGTTCAGTGGTGTGGCCGAAGGTGACGTGGTTTCTGGCGGAGAAGATGGGGTTGAGTGTGTGTCCGGCAGAGTGGGTGGGAGTCATGATGAGCTGTTTGAGTCTGAGGTTGGTGAGGTTGTCGAGCAGGGTGGGGGAGTTGCTGTTATTGGTGTTCTCGAGGTGGATGTTCAGGTCTCCGAGGAGTATGTAGTCCGTTGATGCAAGTGCGTGCGTGCTGATGAAGTCAGCAATGAAGTCGCTGAACTGTGGCCGGGGTCCTGGGGGTCTGTAGATGAGGGTTCCTCTGAGGGTGGTGTTGGGGTCGATCTGGATCTGGAAGTACAGGTGTTCGGCGGCGCTGAGGGTGTCGTCAGTGCTGGTTGAGATTCTGAGGGTGTTTCTGTGGACGATGGCGATTCCTCCGCCTGCTCCGTTGGTGCGGTCCCTGCGGGTGATCTTGTATCCGTCAAGGATGGCTATGGCGATGTCGGGTGCCGAGGAGGGGTTCATCCAGGTCTCCATCAGGAAGATCACGTCCGGGGAGGAGGAGTCGAGTAGGTCCCAGAGTTTGATGGCGTGCTTGCGGGCGGAGCGGGTGTTGAGAAGTATGCATCTGAGGTTCTTGCATCGTACCCCGGTAGATGAGGTGGCGTCTTGGAGGTTGGTGTTGCTGCAGTACCGGCAGGAGAAGGGTCCTTGGGTGCACTTTGGGGTGGCCCGGAAGCAGGTGTTTGATCGGCCGGCGTTGAGTGTGTGGAGGGTGCTGGCCTTGTAGCAGCATCGGGTGCTGTGGAGTTCGTGGGGGCCAGGGGGACTGGCGCTGGGCGCGGTCCAGGTGCAGACAGGGGCAGATGGGCTTGCCTTTGGCGCGCCTTCGGCACGCCCGCTGCGCGCAGCTGCCATAAGAAGGGGAGGTGGGAGGGAGGAGCAGCTGGGGGCGAGAGCGAATGGGCGTGCGAGGGGGGCAGGGCCGCAGGGGATGCAGGGGCAGGAAAGGAGAAGGCTGGGACACTAGGAAGGGTTACGGGCAAAAAACGGTCAGAAAAAGAAATGCAAGATGGGGTACAACAATGGGAAACAGACTACAAAAGTGTAATTGTGGTTTTGTTTTGTTAATTTTTTGTTTGTTCAGAGAGGGTATGTTTTTTATCTTAAGTGGTGGAATAGTAAAAAAATGGAGCATACATTATATGGCCGGTTTGGCACATACTAGTTTCTGCTCTCCTCATGTTTGAGATTTTTTTTTCTCAGTGGCGTGTATCTCTGAATAAACTACAGTGCACTCATACTCTGGTGCAAAAAACTCATACCACTATTATGCTGGCAGTGGTAAGTCTTTGCAGCTGTGTCTAGTAGGAACACACACCCGTTGTTAAGTGCTCATACAAGAATCCGAATACAAAGGAACTAAAACCCTCACTGAAGAGTAGCAAGGGAACAACTGGCAAGCACCTCTGACACCACACAGCATCATCACCCAGACACAAGCTGCAGAACCTAGAAAGATCGGCATGGAAACTTATGCCCCCGGAGTAAAGGGGAAACTACAATTTTGGTTGGCCCCCGAGCACCCTAACCAGACTGCGCCCCAATCCCAAAAAATGGATGACACCATAAATGCCTCCCCACCATAGCCCCTCGGCCACCAGGCAGATGCGCCACCCCACCAGCCAACACCCCCACCTAGGTGGAATGCCGGGCAGGGAATACTCATGCAGATACTCTATAAAATGTGGCCTCAACCCCCAGAAAACACTGATATGCGGTACTTACATGTAGCCGGCAGGCCCAACATGGCCCAGAAAAAAGAGCCATCATCCAGTACCTCACCACGAGGTCCATGGTGCCCAGGATCGTCAAGAGTGGTGCCTAACACTAGCCAAGAAATCCCCCCGAGCATGTCCATTAAAAGGAGGGCAACCCAAAGGCACGACCGCACATGCACACTCCCCCATGGAGGCAACTGCGCAAAGGGAAATCTAGAAGACAAATTCTCCAACTACGTCCTGCATCAATGTTGTCCCAAGGGAAAACCCAAACAGGACATGGCCTCCGGGCTCCCATGCATCTCCCCACACACGTCCACCAGCAGGGAGATGCAAATCTCGCCGCGTGACATCTCCGCCCAGCTGAAATGTGTTTATAATAAGGGAGTAAAACAACTTTAAACTCACTCTGTTATTGATAAGACTCAGCGCCTGATCACGAATGGGTCGGTTGATAACAACCCGTGCGTAAACTCCGGTTTACTCACGGGTCGGAATTACAAGTTGAGAACTACTTCAGATGTGTTCAATATCTCAACTTTCATTATATTTCAGCTGGTCAAACCTGCCAAAATGTAACGGGAGAAATATGTACGGTATTTACTTTACCATGCGGATTGTGGTGCATTAAACACCAAAATCTGATTGTTATTCACCAGAAACCTGTGATAGGAGATATTTATGGCTCCCTCATAAATAACATAACCCATGCTATTGTATTTATACGATGAGATATAGCACCTATACTGATAATAAGAGCCTTATTGATATATAATTAAAAGTTCACAGTGTACAACACCACAATATCTGATCACATAAGCCTTACCAATAGACTATTATGTCTATAAACAAATTAGCTGCATGTGCTGCAGAAAAAAAAATAACATATTTTTGCAATATCGAAAACTTAAATGCATTCATACATTTATAAAGTGGTCTCAGCTTCTAATATAATGTACGAAGATATCCTGGATTCTGTCTGTAAGTGTAGGTCAATTATAAAAACTCAATATGCTGGTAGAACACTGCCAGAGACAGCATAGTAGAGATCATCGTAACACAGATTTGGGATTTAATAAACACAATGGTAACACTAGCTTGCATCTATAATATTTAGCTTGATGTAAATTGTCTCCATAAGAAGTGATAGGATCGGATTCTTGCCTACCTGGTTATCTCCAAGAATCCTCTCAGGTCGCCAGGATCTTTTTATCTGCTAAATAGTGTAGAGGGGAGAAAATTCAAATCTCAATACATAATTTACAAATTCCAATTACTGCTCCAAATGACCACTGACTCAGAATCTAAATTTTAAGATTTTATTACAACCAAAAATAAATGCACATACAAACACCTCAATACAAGGTGATGAAAATAAATGGGCACTAATACAAAGGAAATCCTACGCAATATTTAGCTTGATGTAAATTGTCTCTATAAGAAGTGATAGGATCGGATTCTTGCCTACCTGGTTATCTCCAAGAACCCTCTCAGGTTGCCAGGATCTTTTTATCTGCTAAATAGTGTAGAGGGGAGAAAATTCAAATCTCAATACATAATTTACAAATTCCAATTACTGCTCCAAATGACCACTGACTCAGAATCTAAATTTTAAGATTTTATTACAACCAAAAATAAATGCACATACAAACACCTCAATACAAGGTGATGAAAATAAATGAGCACTAATACAAAGGAAATCCTACGCAAGAGTCTCATGCGACTCAGAATAAAAAGGATAATCAATTACAAAAGCATTAATAAAACAATGGTTAGTCCAATCTCTATATCTGGAACCATTAGCCTAAAAGAAAATCAGTCTTTCCCTACTCTATCTCTAAGGTGACATCCCTACTTAGCATTTCCCTTCCCAGGCAAGAGAATAAAAAGGTGTCAGAAGTGAAGACTTCCTAAGAAGTATATTCACTTAGTCAGAACTCGCTCTAAGATACTCCTTCTAGCTCCCCATCTAAACCTCAACTCCTCAACCCACGGGCCACTGTCCCTAATACAAAATCCCCAAAATGTAGAACACGCCCTTCGGCACACCTCTTCAGCCAGGTCTTCTTCCAGTACTTTTCCAGTGAAACTTGTACTCCATCCAACGGCGGTTAGCTTGACCTTGGGTCCCAGGCACCTTCTCCGCTGAAAGTATCATCCGCGCATTCCAATGTACTCCCCTGTTGGCTTCTCATACCATCCTAACCTCTAAAACAAAGACCTAGTCTCACTAACAAGCTAAATGTCCTTGCACCTGCAACACAAAAATGGGAATGAAAAACGTTTCTCTTCTCTAAGATTTTCCATCATCCTGTAACCCAAAGCCTTTACCAAGGGAAATCATTTTCAGCCTACAACGTTTAGCTAACATAGGAAATGAACAGGCCTTCTCTTTAAACGTATGTGCGATCAGGCCTTTACACTGTTAAACACATTACTAAATCACACATTAAGCATTAGTTCATTATTCTTGTATACGTGAATAAGCAAACTGCACGTGTAACTTTAACATGGTGCATGTTTAACTAACACATTGCATTAGGTGTAAATCAAACATTATGCGTTTAGTAAAACACATTCACAATGGTCTGCAGCATTTCTTGTCATGAAAGCACGGTTACATTTCTAATCACCTCTATGTTAAACGTTTCTAATAATACATTTCTATGGCATACTTAACCTACATCGATTAATATGCGGGTGCAGACTAACGGTGAATATGATGCACCCCTACAAATTTCAGAATAACATGATGCTAAATCAGAAGATTCAGATATTAAGAATTTATGACATATTTATTTTTAAATAATAATTGTAGATAATATTGCACATACACATTTATACTAACAGTTGGAAAAAGTGTCCCAGCGTTGTTTGGACCCACTTTTTGACTCCTCCCCTCTGGAGCACATGGCTATCATTGAAGAGGTCGAAGTGGTTTGACAGACCTGTCTGTAATGCTATTGTGCAGGTGTGATCACAGGGGCATACCGTCATTTCTATAGTGGCATGGCCCCATGCAAATAAGGGAACACTTAGCCTTTGAGCTTGCACTGTATTGCAGATGTGGCACACAGCAAAAGAAGCTGTTGGGCGGCTACTGACAATGTGCCACACAGAGATGGATCACAGTCAGTGTCCCCAGGGCACCCTGACAGAGGGGGGCACAGGCATCAGAGAGGCCCATCTCGCCTCCCCCTGCAGGTGGGTGCAGCACACATTCCCTCATTGAAAGTGAGGCCGGTCCCATTCCAGGAAAAGACAGAGCCATGATTTCCAACTATAGGCCTGTCTTTCACTAATGGAGTCTCAGTACAGGCAGAAACTGCCAGAGCTTTCTCCTGCACTGTGCAGAGCCCATTTTTTGTATAATGAAGTGCACTCTCTTGGTCAGTGTCGGGTGCACCTAATTAATGGTTCTCGGTAGTGTGATCAGAGACAGTTTGCACCATATTTGATTAAGGCCGTGGATTTTCTATCATAGGTGTTCCACAATTCTGGCAAATTTCCTAATAGCAAAATTCAACCATATTAGTCAAAATTACCTATTTGACGTTTAGCAAATTGTTATGTTCACTGCTCCAAGTTTCTTCAGATTTCCCTCACCTTCAACCATGAAAAATTATATGGGGAGGGGACTTCAACCTAACACTACACAACACCTTAGACAGCTCGAACACTAGACCTCAACAAAATGAGGGTGCTTGCACAACACTGGCAGATATAATGCAGAATCACAAACTAGTAGATATCTGGAGAAGGCGAGCTGGCACTAAACGGGAACACATGTTCTGTTCAGCAGTCAATGGCTCGGCCTCCAGATTGGACTTTTGGCTGATGAACAAGGACATAATAGGATGGACACATGACGTGCTACACATGCCCAGTACCCTGTTTAACCACTCACTGGTGATACTTATACTACACTTGCCAGAGAAAGCTGGAGCACAACGAATGTGGTGCCTGCAACCTACCAGGCTCCTTGACATGGTTTTTAGAGAGGAAATAAAACAGGCCATAGTAATATACTTTGATACAAACAAGGACTCGGTGCAAGGATGTTGAACTATATGGGAGGCCTTTAAAACTGTGATATGGGAGAGTATATATGAAATGGACATGGTATTTTAAAATTGATTTGAGGTCCTTTTAATTGCACAGAAGGCCAACTGAAACAGCCATAGGCACAGTACACATCGGATCATGAGCCAAAAAGGCTTCGAGAAATCCAAACAAATCTGGATGAGTTTTATGATAAGGTGGATAGAGAGTGAAAATACTTGGGGAAATATGAGACTGCTCTGATGTGCAGGGAAGGTGACCGAATGGGACAAAGATTGGCTAGACTGCTTAAACCCCGATGGGCCACATATCACATTATCATGATAACAACTTTGGAATGTGAAAAGAAATCCCACTCTATAGATATTCCTGCAGAATTCACTTCACATTATAGTGCATTGCATGCCACCACACCAACCAGATGTGGCAGGGTTTACAGGACACATAGAACAGCTCACACTATCCTTGATGGAAGCGGCTAAGTGGGAACTACTATGCTCCTCGATTACGAAAGAGGATATAATCTGCACCATTAAGGACCTCACAAATGGCAAAATGCTGTGCAGTGACAGACTGCCTGAGAAATTCTATAAGGAGTATGACGTCCTCCTTGCTCCATACCTGCTTGACATGTATAGCAAAGCCCTCCTGAAGGGCGAACTCCAGCCTACTAAGTGGTAGTTATTGCATTACTTAATCCCAGAAAGCCTAAACAGGACTGTGGTTCTTACAGACTGTGGTTCTTAATGAATACTGACAATAAAATACTGGCAAACTTGTTTAGCAGCCAAGCTAATACCACTGTTTCATGGGCTAGTCCAACCAGAACAATCAATGTTCATAATGCAACGGTCCACGACTGATAATCTCCACACTCTCTTCACAGTTCTTCACCAGGTTGACCCAGGGCTAAAGGCTGTTGTGGTGTTTTTTAGACACAGTATGGCGTTTGGTTCTATATAATGGCCTTACCTAAGAGCGGTACTGAGTAGAATGGGACTGGGAATGTCAATCACAAAATAGATAGGTGTAAAGTCAAAAGTTCAGGATGATCTTGATGGGGTGTGGGCTGGATACAGGACCCATGCAAAGCCCGCTGAGTCAACCACGAGATGCAGGGTGCAGCTGAGTGAAGCATCAGTGTAGATCCCGTAGTCAAGGTGATGCATCTATTTTCTCCACACAACGGGGGAGATGTGTTGGTTCCATTAATGAAGTGCCAAAGCCGATGCACAGGGTTTCTCCATGTAGTCGAGGGGATTCACCAAATGTCTCTCGCTGAAGCAGTGACAATGGGCGGGTTCAATGCATTGGTTCAGGAAGCAATTGACTGGTTTGAGTGTGAGGCATTGGTTCTGTTCTTGCAACAGCAGCAATGCGTCGATTCTTCTTGAAGCAGCAGCATCAGTTCCATGGGAGCAAGCACCTGGATGCACTTCTAATGGACCAGGCGCAGGAGATAAGACTTTGGTATCCCTGAGTCTCAAAACAGGACACAAGTCAGCATGCCCTTGGAGATCACTCTTTGTTCAAGCAGTAGTCCAGTTCTTTCTCAGCAGGAGCAGAGGGTAGCAGGCAGAAGGGCAGCACAGACGAAAAGTAGTTCTCCAAAAGCATCTGTCCAGCAGAGTGGCAGTCATTGTAGCATCACAGCAGTCATTTTTCCTGGCAGAGTTTCATTACAGGTCCAGAAGTGTCTGATTTGGTGAGACCAGAGACCAGTATTCATGCCCAGTTGTGCCTTTGAAGTGGAAGTGACTTCAAAGAGGGGCTTTGAAGTGCAAAGAGGTCCTCCCTTCCCTTCCCAGCCCAGGATCCAGACTGAAACACTCATGTACTCATTCTCAGACCCACACAGGGACTCATGCAACCACTCACAGACACAAACCCACATACTCACAGACCCATTCAGAGGCTCACATAACCACTCAAAGGCCCACTTAGACACTCACACACTCACTCACAGACCTACTTAGACAATCACACACCCATTCACAGACCTAGTCTGGGACTTATGCACCCACTCACACTCATGATCTAACAGATCCATACAGACACTCACCCAACACTCCCAGACCTACTCAGATACTCATACATCCACTCACAGACCCACTCAGACTAATGCACCCACTCAGACCCACTCAGAAACTCACAAACCCACTCACAGACCCACTCAGATACTCATGTACCTACTCACAGGCCCACTCAGTCACTCAAGCACCCACTTTCATGCCTAATCAGACTAATGTCCCCACTCACTGACCCACTCAGAGACTAATGCACCCACTCACAGACCCACTCAGGCACTCACACATCCACTCACCGACCCACTCGGAGACTCGTGCATCCACTCACAGACTGACTGAGACACTCACACACCCACTCACAGACAAATTCATAGACCCATGCACCCACTCACTGAGATACTCATGCAACCACTCACAGATCCGCTCAGTGACTCATATACCCTTTCACAGACCAACTCAGACACTCACTCACTGACTCACAGACCCACTCAGAGACTCAAGCATCAACTCACATACCCACTGAGATACTCAGGCACCCACTTAGACACTCACACACCCACTCACAGACCTACTGGGACACTCACACACCCACTTAAGACCCAGTCAGATACTCTCAGACTCACTGAATCACTCATGCACCTACTTACAGGCCCACCCAGACACTCATTCACCCACTCATGGACCCAAGCATAGACTTATGTACCCATTCACAGACTCACTCGGAAACCCTTGTACCCCCTCACAGACCCACTGAGATATTTGCACACCCACTCACAGATCCACTCACTGACACATGTCCTTCCATTAGCATCAACATCTTTTGTATGCTTTTCCCCCAGTTCCCCTGATACAGGCAGTGCTGCAGAATATCAGGGTGGGCAAGACTTTGGTGATTCTGGTGGTTCCAGGGGGGTGGCGACGCCTTTGGTTTTGCCTCTCATTGGATTTGGCAGTTCACCCGTGCTCGGTGGTTCCTTATCAGCTTTATCCGTTGATGGGTCCCCAAATTCTTTTCCAGGTGTTCCAATCAAAGTATCTTCAGACTTGATTCTTGAACAACAGAGTCTGATGTGTAGGGAGTGTTCCCATGTGGTGGCCAGACTGATTCCATAGTCTTGGTTTCCTTCTACTTTGCGTGTAGTGTTGACTAAGAACTCTGCTTCATTCTTAGAAATCTATCCTTCTGATTCTGTAGAGCTAACCAAGGCGGTAATCTTGGTTGTAGGATTTGCCTTGGGGTCTCTATCTATCCTCTGGTAGTACTTTGCATTCGCCAGTTGACAGAGGCACTCAGAATTATAATCAGTAGTGTTGAGGATCTCAATGGCCCTGCCCTTGTCTGCTGGCTTGATGGTGATTTCTGTATCGGTCAAGAGGGTCCTTACTGTAATCTATTCCTGTGTGGACAGGTAGTGGATTGGATGTCTGGTGTCCAGATTCCGTGGGGACAGCTTGTTCAAATTTAAGGACTTCATGAGGAGTCATCCAAATGGGGGGGTGGGGGGTGAACCTTAAAGGTGCATGCAGATCAGAGCAGAAGGTCTCTTGTAGGGGTCAATCTAGGAATTCTGGAAAAAACCATGTAGTTCCCTGGCTAGGAAAAATATGTCTTCATTGGTTGCCAGTACAAAGCCTAGAGCTCTCTACAGGACCTAATCCTCTATGGGTGTGAGTGCTCTAGTAGAGAGGTTGACCACTAACCTCTTAGATTTGTTATGCTTCGTTGTCTGTATCTGTGGCTCCGGCTGCAGTGGTTGCCAATGCACCCGCTTGTTTCCCTCTCTTCTTTTGCCTCTGCTTCTGCCCCAACCTCTGCCTAAAAAAGAGGGGTAGGTGAAGTTTTGAGGAAATAGTGGATGTGATGATTATAGTGGCATATGTATATGGGGGCTCCATAGTGGTTGTGGCCCAAGGCAGGTGACCATGGGGTATCTGTTTTTGGGTGTAGGTGGCAGCCCTATATTGCTAGTGTAGCTGCCCCAGATATCTCCACTGGATGAACTGCCAAAGGAGTTCTGTTTATGCCGATGGTTCGGGGATTTGTCATCACACGAGGTATCCCCGCTAGGGCTTGGTAATCTTCTCTGGTGTATGGATATAAACTTTTTCTTGTCCATTTTTCAATGTCTTTTTGCAATTTACTGATCATCTGCTGTAAAAGGTAGACCTTATTCTCGCCCATTTCAGTATTAATCTCTGCTAGCCGTGAATTAAATGTCAAGATGATAATGTCAGCCTTAAGATTATTTTCTGTGACGGTGATCCTGATTATCAAGGCATCAGAGAGCCATTTGGCCATGCTGATTATGAGGATCAGCCAGTCAAGTGTACACTTCTATGCGATCTGTGACCAATCCCGCTGAAAGCCAATATCCTCCAAGAATATCCTGGGGGCTGTGGTAACCAAGAGGCCACTAGGTGCTGTGTTAGCCCTAAGGCACTAGGTCATGAATGACCCATGTAGGACAATTTTCACCTATTGTTTTTTAGGGCTGCCACTGAATTCCAATCCACACTATGACTATAGGTGGGGGTGATTCCTCCTGCCCCAAGTAGTGAATGTGTTCCAAGGATAATATTGTGCAGAACACACTGCAGGCAGACTACTCCATAAAACTGCTTGAGATGATGTTGTGGGGCAGAAAAGGATGGCTGTGGTGGTCCGAATGCAGAAGTTATGGCTGCCAGAGATAGTCCACAAACCAAAGCATGAGGATGCATCTACTAGAACAGCTTCCAGTAGTTTTCAATCAAGGATAACAAAAAGGCTTTATTGTTCCAGCACTTTACCTGCGTTGTATCCTCTTCTTATACCTATTTTTTCCTATCAACCTCCCGAGAGAATTCAAGCAGGTCAGGCAGGGCCCAATCTCAAGGAAAATGAATCATGCAGGGTTTGCTGCTGGTGATGGCCCATTCTAGAGAGTTATGCTTTCCTAAGCTGGGCAAAATACAATACTAATTCTATGCATGTTCTTCTCCAGCCAGAACAAGTTACATTTTTTTCTAGTTCTTGAGTTCATGATACTGACGACCAAATGTAATTCTTGTAGGCAATGAAACATTAATCAGTTCTGTTGGCAGAGGGTGAATATTTCCTTTCAACTCCAAATGTTTGCTAGGCCATACATTTATACTCCTAGAAAACAACAGATCATGTTAAAAAAGTAATGTTGCTCTGTGCAGAAAAAATACCCAAAGGAGTTTGCAAATTTGTGCTAATGGAGAAAACCAGCAAGAGCCCGGCCATGGAATGGCCTGGGTTTTTTAATAAGGGGAACCCATTGGAGCTCGATTTTTCCTATAATATCAAAATCAACAGCATATGCAGAGAATATCTGAAGAGACATGAACCCCTGTGCAGAGGCCCCTGTACCTATATTGCACAATTGTGCCAACAGCAGCTCTGAGACATCCTCACTCCTCTGAAAAAGCACAATACAAGCAGCAGGGCTAGCACCACAAAAGCCTCCAGAATTACAATGGCATTTCTTACAAGCCTCACTTGACATACCATATATCTTCCCTGGAATGTTTGCCACTGTCTTTCAATTCACAATCACCAACCTATAGGCCGTTGTATGCCCCCTGGGGCCAGCAGTGGCCTGACCTAACACCCATGTTGCATGGAGAGAAAGACAGAATGCAGAAAATGTGCCACACTTCTGCTCTGTCATAGAGCTAGAACACTTCAGGCAGTCTAGCGTCAACAAAGGCACCCTTGCACTATGGTGCAAGTGTGCCTGCTTTTAGGGCAGGATTGTTTTGGTGCAGGATGGGATACTTTCCTACACAAAAACACTCAGTAGAGGCATATTCTTATTTCTATGTGCATAACACAGCACAAATTGAAAGAGGACGTAATAAAGAAAAATAAAGATATTTGTTCTAGTAACACCAGCCTTGGGTAGGGTCTCCATTTTGGTCCAAACTTAGGTTTGCTACCTTTAGTAAATCTGGATTTATACCAAAATCTGTTGTTGAATACATGGGAATGCCAATGCTCCACCCCTGGAACACATCCCTCACGTAAAGTAATGCAAAGCAGCCCTATGTGCTGAGTTGCACAACTTTTTTCACTAAGCCATGCAAAGCAATGTAAATCGGGATTTGCGTGTCTTAGCATATCCACAAATATGTTTGGTATCAGGGCTGATTTAAAAAAGTGAGACACCGCTAACGCAAAATGTTAGTAAATCTGGGCCGGTATGTAGACAAATAGTATAAGTTGCAATGGGGATGTAAAGAGTAGGGGTGGGCGGAATTTGCGTAATTGCGTTACGCAAATCTCCGCGAAACGGTAAAAAATCTCCGCGAACACGCAGAAATTCCGCGAACACGCGGAATTGCTTGTTCGCGATGCTTTTTTCCTGTTCGCAATTGCTGCTTGCGTGCTCGAGGAGAAATATCTCGCGAACATGCATTTTGAGAACGCGAACAAGCAAAAATTTCGCGAAATCGCGGAAAGCAGACTTTTGAGCAATTTCGCGTTCTCCGCGGAACATGAAATTACGCAAATTACGCAAATTCCGCGAGCGGAACGGAATTTGCCGCCCAGGCCTAGTAAAGAGGGGATGAATTCTTATCTCAATCTTGTTTTTACGTATTACACAGTGGCGGTCACCACTGTGATATCATAGTTAGGTCAGTGTTTCCATAGGAAGAGTGATTTTTTTGATTAGCTAATAACTTTGGCTCCATTTGATAAATCTTCTTGAAACTTTCTTTAAAAAGTTCATTTACCTTAACTCCTTCCTGGAAAGATTTCAGGTGATCCCTCAAGTAGGGCTGGGAAAAGGAAGGGGGGTCCCTCATACCGGCTCACCAGAGTGCATACATGGCCAAGAGAGAGGATTGCGCCTGGTGTGGAACAGTCCATTTTTCTAATTTACTGTGTGGTTACCTGGCTAGTAACTTGTTAAACACATCACCACATAAAGAAATCTCTAGTTTTCCCCTATTTTTTCTGGATGCTTATATTGATAGATGACCCCCATGGTTGAACTATACTACATTTCTGTCTCCTCTTGGCATTATTTGAAAAGTTTCCTTACTTTCTTTTGTGTTTTTGTTTTAAATGCTTTACTAAAGAGTTATGAAATTGACATCATTCTGAGTACAGCTTCACGGAACTGAGACACAACACAATACAGTAAATAAAAATGTCATAACGTAATAAGATACAATGTTAATAACATAGATCGGTTACTGCTAAAGATGACATCAGAAAAGATATTCTAGTGAACAAATGAATATTATAACCTAGCATTTTTTTTATTTAATAATGGATTTAATAGGGGAGGGAAAAAGAAGCCTCTCAAAGAGAAAGAGAATGGTATAGGATATGACTGTATCTATAAAAATGGAAGAAATCAAATTTATTTGTGGGGGTTCTGAATGATGAGTAACAGTAATGGAAGTGTGTGATTGTCAAGAGAGAACGGAGGAAAGAGTCAACCAAAGAATATCTCGCTTGATTAACTGTTTCGTAGAAGTGAATTTAGCATAATCTGACCTAGGATAATTGCAGAGCATATTCCACCATTTAAGGAACTTAACCTTCTGGGCGTTCTTCCAGCTGGATGTACACCACCCAGTAATACATGCATATTATCAACTGGAGACAAAATTATGTAAATATCATCAACAGTAACCCATATTTGTGACCAGAATTGAGTGATTGGGGGAAAATCAAAAAATATCAACAAGATCCCTATTCTCCATTTGGCAGGAGCGACATTTTTGTCCATGGATAGTTTGTAAAAGGGGTAAGGTATAAACATATTGTAAAATAGCATATGTGTGGTGTTGGCAGAGCGAGAAGTGGTATGGATTTTACACCAAAGTTTGTGCCATGACTGTGCAGGATGGCGTGCTGTAGATCAGCTTCCCATTGGATTTATATATTCAATTTTGGCCTGTCGGAAGAAGTTTTAAAGTGATTTTCAATACTTTTATAAATGAATGAGGCCTTCGTGGGAACTGTGAAGTTGAATATCGCAGAAGTATTGTCTGGAGTCAGTACTGTGGTAGGAGTGAATGGGGGTAATAGTAATAAATAGGCCATAGGCCAATATATAATTAAGAAGTGAGGAAGTCTGTAGTCCATATTCAGTTTGAAGGGTGTAAAAGGGGAGTACACTGGAATCATATAAAAGTTGATTTACTGTTGCTATACACTTCTGGAACCAATCCCTACACAATAAACTCTGCTATTTACTTAATGTGCTTACTATACCAAATAGGGGCCAACAGTAAGTTCTCTTTGTCAGAGGACTAACAAGTGATAAGGTTTTATTCTAACAAGATGGAGGAGTTAAAAAGTGGTGAGGAAAAAGATTTGGGCAGTTGTGAAAGACGAACAAAGTGATGAAAGGAAAATGGGCTGTAATGGAGCGTTACAGTCATTGCCAAATAGCCGGTGATGAGTTCTCATTTAGGGAGGTTCACATCTTTTTAAGAGTAAATGAACAGTGATATTTTTTAGCCTTGGAGAAATTCCCCCCTCCAACTGTTTGTGTTGTTGGAGTTTAAGCAGAGAAGTGAGCACTTTCTTGTTTTTCCATATAAATTTCCTCATGGAGCTATTTAAAGAGTGAAAAAAAGTTGAGGGGTCTTCATTGGCAGCATGGTTAGGTAGAAGTTGATAATAGGCAGCATCATCGTCTTAATAGTGTTTAATCATCCCCACCAGGATAAAAATAGTAGTGGCCATTGTCCTGATAGATTGAATATTTTTTGCCTAACTGTTGACACATTAAAGTGTATGGTTTCCTGTAATGAAGAGGAGTAACAAATAGCTAGGCATTTAATAAAGGTAGGAAACCAAGTGAAGCCTGAGCCCCAAAATAATTCAGACAGTATACATTAAGGGGGAGGATCTCTGATTTATGAATGTTCAATTTGTAACCTGATAGTATCACAAATTAGTGCAATAAAGTACAAAAATTCTGGAATAATTGCCAAGAGGATGTCATCAGCATGAGCCGTAAATTTAATCTCTATGTCTTCATGTTTAAAGTCTAAGAAGTTGCTAGATCGATGTATTGTTTCCAAAAAGGGTTCAAGAGAAAAGACGAATAGTAAAGAGGAAACACTTGTCTAGTGCCTCTATTTAAAGGAAAGTAAGAAGATTGATGGCCACTGAGAAATATAGAACTGTTGGTTACAGTTGGAACTTGGATGTAAAGTCTTAGCAATCTGATATTTTGAGCTGTTTTGACCGAAGGTCACAATGGTTTCTTCGTTGATATCGCCATCTGAACCTACACGAGTTGAGGAGCCGGTGGGCTGAGAGCACCGGGGATGCAGTTAGATGAAACTCGAGGAGACGCTGGGGCACAAATCGATTTTTATACATTTAAATGGTAAATGATTTAGCAGCGACAGTCTGGGCTGTGTACCTGGTGGCCGGTCCTTGTATTTAGAAAAACACGAACTTTTCGCACCAGTTACAAAGTGAGTGGCAGACTGAGGGAAACAAATCCTCGCCGACCTGCTGGGTTTTAGGACGCCCCACTGCAGCTGACACCTGGGCTCAGGCGGAAGCCGGAAAAGATCGTCACAGAGCCGAGCTGAAAAAACAACTCTTTGCCGGCTTGCTGGATTTCAGGGCACTGCTGCTGGCACCGGAGCTCAGTCGAGAGCCGGAACAGAACTTCGCAGAGTCAAAAGGTATCATCTATTTGCTTTTGGGAGTGGAGCCGTAGGACATGAAGCACCTCAGCGCTCAGGTATTTCAGAACGCTCAACTTAGCGCTTACCGTGGTGCGAGGCCCCGTAGCTCCTCCTTTATGGACTGTTTGTTTTCGTTTGTCTTGTTTTTTATTCTTTAACTCGCTATACGCGATCAAGCACGTGAGAACTATTCCTAACACAGAAGCGCGCTTAGTCTCCTATACAGTCTTATACGAGTGGTATCGGACTTAGTGCTACAACTAGTGAGTCCTCTACCTCGAGGGCAGTCCGCAGTTGTGGACCAGTAGAATATACCCACTCCAGGACACCTCTTCCCTTGTAGGGAGAATCAGCTTGCTACTGCGTGGCTGTTGTCATTCATTCACTTTCCTTTTCCTACCAAGGATTCAATTGCTCTCCTTCCCAGACTTGCAACGTTCATAAGACGTTTTCTCCTTTGGACGGAGCACCCCTCTACAATTACTAAGAGAGACCTTCCTCACATGTATCACGTATCTACTGTCATTGTTTTCTGTGAGCAGGGGAAAGCATAGACATTAAGCCGCTCGTAGCAGTAGAACTTGGTTGCTGATCTTTGGCGCACGGGACTGCGAGGACCAGCAGCCCGTTTTCTACACCAGCTGTGTCCTCTTCCCTCTTGCCTCTGCCCCTGCCTGCTGATTGAAGGTTTTGGCCCGCCCACTTCCCACAGGGTTTATACCATTTCAATCTCCCCCTAGCGGGACGCGCGCGAGCGCGCGCCAGGCGAAGCCCGGGCCAAGGGCGGGCCGGTTTAAGCCCGTCCAAGAACGTACAAGGACGGGACGGGCCACCTCTCTTTCGTCTTGATTGGGGGCTTGACTCGTGAGTACATCGCAATCTATTTCATCAATTGACTTGCTGGTCTTGCTATGCCACCAAAAGATGCAAGAGGTAGAGTGGTCAACGCTAATCTCACAGGAACTATGGACCAGTTCATTACCAAGGTAAATTGTGTCATAGATCAAGAGATTACGATATTGGAACGTCGAGTTTTCCAGGACCTTGCGATAGCCAGGAGGTCTTCAATGGGGCACATTGCTAATGTGCGGTCTCCTGTCCATCAAGTCCAAGACTGTAGTATTGCTGTATTACCAACAACAGAATCCCCGACTACACACCTATTATCTAGTGGAGCAACTCATGTTTCCTCGGGGGAACTGTCAATGGCCTCTGACTCGTTACTGTCTCCCCCCCATATGCTGTTGCCTGCTCCTAGCATAGCACTGGAGAATAGCAACAGGCAATTGCGGGAGAGGCACCCTGGGGCTATTCCTAAGTATAAGCAGGGGCTGTCTAATAGCAATGGTGGGAAGAACAAGAATGGCGGGAAGAAACTGAAAGCAGCGAGACATATTAGAAACCCTAGACCAATCCCTGCTATATTGGAGCAGCCTGATATGGATGCCATAGCAAACATAGCCGCACCAGTAGCTTATCCATTACCCACCAGATTGGCAAATCAGGCTGCAAGCGGAGGGTTAAGCCAAGCAGACAGGGCTGAGGGAATGGCCTCTGAGTTGACCAATATATCTGACATAATTAGGATGCTCCTTCGTTCAGTGGAGGATAGACTAAGTAAGATTGAGCAGCATTTATTAAGGATCGAGCAAGGCTTTGTGGGAATCATTGATTCCTCAAAGAAGGACACTCATTCCAGTATTTCCCAACCACTAGATAATGTTAGAGAAGATAATGTCCTGGCTGTCTCAAAAGATCCACCAGTTTCGACTGTAGGCCATCAGGTCTTGGTTGAAGCTAATAAGGGTATAACTGCGGCTGTTGCTATTAAACCTTCCCAGCATAATATCTCCCAGTCTAATGAGGGTGGTAGGGTCTCTATTACCCAGGTCTCTAGGGGGGAAAATATTCCAAACTTACCCCCGGAAGCCTGTCCATTTGTGGTAATTCTAGCAGGGGTCCCCAAACTGGGCAAACATGAAGTTGAATCCCCCACAACCCTGAGGAACAGGGTTGTTCATTGGCTAAACAAAAATAGACCTTTGCCACTACATATAATGTGCAAAATACTCATGGTTAGGAGGGTGCCATGGGTAGGACATCTGGCCAAGAACAAAAGGGGGGACTGTATTTTGATCAACTTCAATGACCCTAAAATAGTTGAGCATATCTGTAATTGGAGATACCCCAGCCCAGGAGTAATTATTCGCCCTCTCCCTCTGACCTACTTCTATCCCCCAGGTCACTTTATATCTTCAGCGGATGGGTGGACATTAGTACAGCGGAATGGGAGGGGGCTGCCGCAAGGGGGTTGGCGTAGACCTTTACCATCCTTAGACTCTACCCCCATTCAAAATCGATTTAGCAGTTTGGAGGCTGTCAACTGACTCCAGGATTGAGCTGGAGTATCGACCAGTCCCTCGCTCCCCCTAGGTTGCTGTACTTCTGGTCCTCTTGTATCATACCAGCCCCCGGGTCCTGAATTACCGACTCCTGTCATAATATCAAAGAGGGTTAACAACATTACTGGTCAACACCTGGATTATTCTTCAAGTGCCTTAATTTCCTGTGATGGTCTTACCAGTCATCTTAAGCTAGTTTCGTGGAATGTGGCGGGCTTGCGTAATAAGCTTTCCCTTCCGGATTGGAAGGATTTTATTGATGGGTATGACCTATGTTTATTCCAGGAAACCTGGAGCCTTGAACCGCTGTATAAGCCTGGCTTTTCCTGTTTCTTTGCACCAGCTATCTCGGTAGGTCGAGGTCGTCCATCTGGTGGGCTCATGGTATGGGTCAGGGTAGAACTCAACCTTAAGATCACTCACCATTCTTGTTCTACACTAGATGTAATGAGACTCTCTTAAGGGCACTGATAGTAATTTTACCTGGGAACTCTTTAATGTATATGCTAGAGGCACCCAAGGGGGTGCAAAATCCCCTGCCATTTCTGCTCTCTCTGATATGCTTCTTTCTTGTCCTTCTAAATTCCTTCCTTCTGGTCGCCGGCGACCTTAACTGCTCATTTGAGCAGTAGATGACATCTTGGGAATCTGTGATGAGGATGCTAGATGGGGCATCCCCTCTTTGTCACTCAAGCCAGTGAAGAGATGGCTACCAGTTGTCATTCAAATAAACGCTCTAATGCTAGAATTTGGGATAAGAGCTGTAAATGAGCTTACGACTTCTGATGTAATGGGAGCAACTACATATAACAGGGTCCCCTGCCAAAGTAGAATCAACTATATACTGGTTGACAGAAGGGCCTGGAAGTTTGTGGTTGATATGGCCATTATACCATCAGTAAATAGTGATCATAACCCTCTGTCCCTTACAATGTTGGAAATGTGGCATAGGAAGGAGCATACCTCCACCATTGGATTGAAAATGTTAACCAAGACAGTCATACCATCTAATTGTAACAGGCTCCTTAAATGGCCTAAGTTTATTTTGAGTGATTTAAGATTAACTACCCTTGAAGAAATTCTTATTGATCAGACTCTTAGGCTTTCTGCAGCATGTAAGGATAGGGTTGGGCCCGTTGCTGCAGAAAAAATTTACGTGGACACCATAGATTCGATCAGCACTCTGTTTTTAGACCACAGTAAAAAGCGCCAGATGAGTGCTAAGCCAGCGCAGAAGTGGTTTAATAGAAACTGTAGATTGAAAAAAGACAGTTTGGTCCTTGCTATTAAATCCAATAATCCGGGTGAGGTCCGGCTGGCAAGACTGCAGTATAGGCAGGCTATTGTAGATGCAAAGAGGGATTGGGAAGAATCGCATTGGGAGGGTCTAAAAATTGCGAGCTAGTCTAAGAATGGCGAGCTTTTCTGGTCTATAGTGAGAAGATCCAATGACCGTGATCTCGACCAAATTCCTAATAATATAACGGATAGGGAGTGGTTTGAGCATTTTAGGAAACTGTATGTAGGGGATGAGCAACTACGTGGCTTAGGGCCCCGAAGTGGCACCCCAGCCACCGACCCTGAACAGGTCTCATTTAATAGGATAGAGAAGAGAGAGGTGGAGGCTGCTATAAATAGGATTGTACACGCTAAGGTCCCGGGACAAGATGGCATTCCGGGTGACCTATTTAAAGCTAACATTCAGGGATGGGCCTCTTACTTTGTGATTCTTATCAATGCTCTGTTGGAAGGCTCGCCGGTCCCGAATTCTTGGAAGGGGGCCGAAGTAATTCCTATTTATAAGAGGGGTCTAAGGGGGGACCCTGCCAACTACCGCCCAATCAGTCTTATAGACGCTGGACAGAAACTGGTCGCCAGCGTTCTCCTGGAGAGGGTCCTTTCATGGGCGGAAGAAAATAATATTATTTCACAGTTCCAGGTGGGTTTTAGGACCTGTACAAGTACGATTGATCAGGCATTTAGGCTGGCGCTTTTACACTGGAAGGTGGTCACCATTGGCAAGGGCGGTCTTTATTTGGCATTTATTGATCTGAAGACCGCCTTTGACTTGGTCCCCCGTGACCACCTATGGCTGGTCCTGCAGGAGATGGGGATCCCTCCGCCTAATCTGAATCTTTTGGTTTGTATGCATGATGGTGATTATGCCCGAATCAGATGGGGGTCGCAGGAGCAAAAAACTGACAAAATCCCTGTGAATAGAGGGGTCCGCCAAGGTTGTGTATTGGCTCCCACACTCTTCACGCTTTTTGTGAACGGTGTAGTTTATTTCTTGCTTGAAGTCAATGCCGACGCCCCGGTTCTGGCGGGTGATAAAGTCCCCGCATTACTTTTTGCGGACGATACGTTGTTAGTATCGAAAACACCGGCAGGATTGCAGAAGCTGTTGGATCGTTTCTCTCCGTTTTGTAAGCTGAGGGGCCTTGCCATTAATACTTCTAAAACTAAACTTCTTTATTTTAACCCGAGTAGATCGTCCAGATCTACTTTGATTCTCGACGGGATGCCATTAGAGCGCGTCAAAGAGTTTGACTACTTGGGGATTAGAATTTCTGACAAATTTAAATGGCAGCCTCACATTGATAAAATGGCCCTTAACCATAAGCGGGTAGTGGGAGCACTAGGGAGGGAACTTCGTGCTTCTATTACCAAGCCCATTACTCCTGTTCTCGAAATCTACGCTGCGAAAGCTGTAGGCTGCGCCCTTTATGGTGCAGAACTCTGGGGCTTTGGTTGTGCAGACGTGCTAGTTACTTCAGAAAATAAGTTCTTTAGGGAGCTTGTATCGCTCCAAAGGGGCACCCCAACCAAGCCACTTCTGAGTGATCTGGGTCGGCGTTCTATTAAAGACCTAGTCACTCTGTGCCCTCTTTTATATTGGGCGTGGTTATGGCGCACTCCAGAGCTTTCTAGATATGCTGATGGCCTAAAAGAGGTCATGAATCTCCAAGGAGCCTATAAAATTGGATGGCTAGTTAATATAAAGAATCTTCTCTTGGCAATAGGCCTTTTAACAGCTTGGGAGTCTGGGGCATTGTTATCTAAGGCAGAAATTAAGAGAGCCTATTGGGTATGGATCGATCACCAGGAGCAGAGGGATCCAAAGGCAGATTGACTGAGGCATTTTGGCAGCATAAGCCTATGCCCCGCCTTGAGCCCTATCTAGTCTTTGTTACGAAGCCGAGGGATAGATCCCTTTTTATCCAGTTTAGGATGGGCACCCTTCCTCTTCGTGATCATACTATTAAGTGGAATCCCCCGCATCAGACACCTGTGGATTGTCCTAATTGTTTAGGTGTTATTGAAAATATTCCTCACTTTCTTTTTGTATGCCCAGCCTACTCGAAAGCTAGACTGAAATGGCTAAAACCTGTGTGCTTGCAGCTTGGAACTAGGGACCACTCTGTTGCACTTAGAATACTTAAGGCTGACGTCAGTACAACCCTAGTATGTGGGGTGGCTAAATTTCTTAGTTGGGCATGGTTGATTAGGCAGAAGGCTATATGATGAATTTTTATTATATGTTTCCTATTTTTCACAAAGCTGTTAAAGTTTAATACATTTTTTAAAATATTTATTGTAACAATAAGGTTTTTATATGGATTCTCTTTTAATGTACTTCTTATGAATTGTGCTTCAATGTGTAAATGTGCTTTTATGATATCAAATATCGAAATAAAGCTTTGTTGATTGATATAGAACTGTTGGGTGATGAATAGAGCAAAGCAGTATAATTAAAATAATGGGCCCAAAACAACGCCATTTCAGAGCTTGAAACATTACCTCCCAATTCACTCGGTTAAATGCTTTCTTCACATGTAGGGTGATGGCAGCGACTGGGGAGGGGCATCTAGAGACAATGTGTATAATATTTAGAAAAGTTCTAGGGCTATCGGTAATATATCGCCCCTTCATAAACCGTTTTGCTCCAAAACAATAAGTTTAGGGACAGTATTATTAACACGCAGAGCCAACAACCTCATGAAAAATTAGTCATCTGTATTAATGAGCGAGATTGATCTGTAACTCTCACATAGAGCAAAATGTAGTCTATTTTTGGAATCATGCAGAGCTTGGCATCGAGAAAGAATACTTGTGCTTTGTTGGTGAAGTGAAAATGTTGAAAAGATGAGAGCAGTTTAGGGATGAGTAGTTTGGAGAATTTAGAGTAAAATCCTACAGAAACCCTGCCTAGGCCTGGAGCTTTTACCTTTGGGTTATTTAGATAAAGCTTCAAGAGGTTCGGATGTTCAGAGATCTATGTCCATAAATGAAAGGTTCTCAGGCATATTATGGTGTTTGGGGATGGAAGAAAAAATGTGTACAATGCTTCAATGGAAGGGGAGACTTCCGAACTGTATAGATCAGTATATAAATCATGGAAGTTTTGTAAAATGTCAGGAACAGTCTGGTGACCAGTCCCTTGTTTCTCTTTGATAGTGTTAATTTTAGACTTTTGTTGTTTGATTTTTCAGTAAGTAGGCTAGAGTTTACCTGCTTTGTTACAACCCCCATAAATAGTTGGCATTAGGTTTTCAAAGGTAAACTTCTGCATGTTCAATAGAATTTTTATTAAATTGAAGTTTAGCTTTCATTAGCTGAGATAATGTATCTTTCCTTGTAGAGGTACAGTATTTGTGTTCTAAAGTTTTGATGTGATAGAGCATAGAGGTGTATTCTTTGTGTGCACGTTTCTTTTTGAAGTCGGCATAATTATTAATAAAGCCCCTGGCTGCCACATTATATGCATTCCAAACAGAATGCATTTGAACATCATCAGTCTTATTAAAAGCAAACAATTAGCTGGAAAATTGTTCACATTTTTCAATGAAGGTACCATCTTGTAATAAGTAGTTATTAAATCTCCATCCGTTAGTGTGTGTATCTTGCGGCAGTAAGTCTAAATCAACAATGACCGGAGCATGGTCGGAAAAAATAATGGATCCTATTTCAGCTTGTGTCAGGTTTTGCAAAATGGTGTGTGTCGCAAATATATAATCTATTCTAGAATTGGATTGGTGAACGGGTGAATAAAAAGAAAACTCCAAACTATCAGGGTGAAAAAACCTCTAAACATCAGTGAGTCCCCAAGATTGAATAACGCTTGCAAAGGATTTTTGCATTTTGTTAGGAATATATCTGAATGTAAAGTGATGATCTGTAAATGGGTCCATTAGTTCAGTGGTTCCCAAACTTTTTCGACCCACGGCTCCCTTGACCTAATTGGCCGCTGGCCGCGGCTCCCCATCATGTCACTTTTTTTTTACGGGTGGGGGAATGTAAGTGCGTGTCATGCCGGACCTGTCTTTGCTAGCCTCCCTTCTCATCATAGTCCTATTGGTGCCTCCCCAACCTTGATGCTTGGTACGGGGGCACTGGTCTCACTGCCCTAAAGTCTGCACTGCCTCCCCCCTCACGCCGCCACCTGCAGAATATGATGAGGGGCCCCGGAGACTCCTATATCTTACAGACATTCATAAGCTTTATGCTAAGTTAAGGGTATCCCTGAACGGAAAAGACCCCTACTTCCCAGGGGTTGGAGGGGCATGTGTTACTCTCTTGCCTGACAAGGAAAATTAAAAACTTAGAATATATCATTTTGTATCCCATCTATGCTAGTTGGTGCTCATAAGTAAGCGCATTTCATTCACATTCGCACAATTGCCAGGTAAAGTAAGCTCCTGACGAATGTGGTACTGTCTCATCGTGATGAATGGTTATAAGGCACACTTACTATTTGCCTTTCTGTACTATACACCTGGATAGTGTGAAAAACTCAAGGGGTCGAAACATGAACGTGTGCGCTGGTGCAGACTGCAAAGCACAGATATGCAAGTGTTTTAACGACATCCCAATGGCTAAAGTGCTTACCCTTAAATCAGCACTTCTCTTAAGTTACTGCACGAGCTGCAAACAAAGGTCCTCGGAAGAAGGGAGAGGCAGCCAATGTTCCTTGTTTGCGAGCTGTGTTTTCTGCTGAGGCTTTCAGAGTTAAGCGTATACATCCTGATTATGCCTGGCCCGGCCTAAGCGGCAGCTACATTAAGCAAATACGTGCGTACGGCATATGCTCTGGGCCAAACCATGATTCCTGATTCTATAGGTGGCGGTTCTACCTCCCCCGTATATTGTGCTGTGGCTGGGCCAAACCACAATTCCTGACACAGGCTGGCAGGTGACACTTTTACCTCCCCGGTATTCATGCGCTGTAGCTGGGCCAAACCAATCTGCATGGTGCTGACAGGTGGCGCTTTTAATTTTCCCACATGACATACTCGTGGTGACAAAAGACTCATAATTTTAAATAGTTCACATTACAAAAAGCTTCCTCAGCACATGCTATCACTGCCATATATTTTTAAGAAGATCAGAAGATACACATAACAGTTGTTACAGCACTGTTGGGTATAAATACCAAGGCAACCCTAAAGAAAAGTGCACAAAGTGCTTGTGACAAAGAAGTGACGGCGCAAGTGACAACGTGAGAAAAACCACAGCATACGGCGCAAGAGAACATACAATATATATACACAATTAAAAAGGTTCACACATAGATTAATTCAGATATACAATTGGTCATTTTCGTTGTGTTAAAGAACCAAAAATCAGGATGCGCCTAAGGCGTTTGAGCTGGTGGACAGGGGTCGACGGCGTTTTGATCCTATTCAATTAGGATCATCTTCAGGACCTGGGTGGCCTATTCGGGGAGTGCTGTGTGAATAAAAGAAAGTATCAGAGCGGCTAAGAGCGGGGATGAAAAGGGAGAGAAAGGGGGTAAAATGTCCAGAGAGGCTCCCAACTATACAGAAGATTATATTCAACGTATTTTGAGTGGCCCTTCCCTTCTCTCTAACTCTGTTCCCTCTCTCTCTACCACTACTCCCACTACCAGTTCCTCTAAGATTTTGCTTGATAGACTTGAGAAACTCAAGAAGAAACAAATCCGTACAACCCTCCATGCTCGTATGCTCACAGAGTATCTCAAATCAGGGATTATTCCACTGGGCTTACAAATACGCAATGTCCCAGCAATCTTTACTCAAGATCCTAAGTTTCGCACTGGTTTTAGTCATTTGGCGACTACATGTTCCCGTCATTGGATGGTTTTGGGAAACGATACAGCCATAGAGCACAGTCAAAAAGAATTAGAAGAGATTGCTGAGATTGAAAAACACATCTTAGAGGACAATTCTATTCCTGAAGCAAAGAATTTACTGGATAAAATCAACTCTATCATAGCCACTTTCAATACCTTTGAACTCAATAAAAAAAATCACTAAAATACAAAGAGATATAAAATACTACAACATAGATAAAACCTATCCTTATCTAAAGCATGAATTCTATAACACTCCTCATAACCCACCAAGAACACGTAACTGGGGCAGATTCCGGAACAACCAGCATATCACCTTCTCTGATTCCTCCAATACCTCAATTGAAGAGTCTGATTCAAACGACGAACCCAGTACTTCCAGAAATACCAACAAACTTCCACCCTTGCTACCCTCTGGTTTTTTAGAACAAGGACGCGGACGTGGCCAGAACCATCCACGCATACGCAACAATTACCAAAATCAATAAATACTAAAACGAATTTCGTTGCGTGCACTGCATCCCCAAATGCGATGCAGTGCACAAAATTCGTTTTATTAATTTATATGTTTACTTACCTGTAAAGCTCCGTAGTCCATAGTTTACTACCCCCCACCCTGCCCCTCCCCCTCCCCACGTCACCGCTCTGCAGGAACTCCTACTACCGACCGCGGCTGCTTACCAATGATCCACTCCCAGATCTGAAAAACAGAATTCAATGCATTACGAAGCAAGCACAAACTAGAAATATCATCTCTACCAAAGAATTCATCTTCCTTAATAACGCACACCCACGCACACCAGTGATTTATGTCTTACCAAAGATCCACAAGGATATCCAAACCCCCCCGGGCAGACCTATCGTTTCTGACTGTGGTTCTGTTTGGAGCCTCTGGGTAAATACATAGATGCAGTGATTAAGGAATTTGTCCCTCTCACTGACACCTTTATACGAGATAGCATGGATTTGATTAAGACCATCGAAGATAGACCTTATGACATTGAGACGGAATTGATGGCGGGTCTGGATATAGAATCCCTCTATACGAACATTCCGCATGATGAGGGCCTTTTAGCCATCTACGAATTACTAGAAAGCAGACCAAGACCTACTCGTATTCCGACAGATTTTATTATGGACCTTTTGCATATTGCTTTGGAAAATAATTATTTTCTTTACCAGGACGACTTCTATCTTCAAATCAAAGGTGTTTCTATGGGCGCTTGTTTTGCCCCAAATTTTGCTATTCTCTTCGTCCATAAACTAGAAACTTGTCTCATACTCACTCCCAACAATCCATTTAGACCTCAAATTTCTCTGTGCGACGATACATAGACGACGTCCTTTTACTCTGGAAAGGTTGTGCCGAGACTTTAACATCCTTTGTCAAGTGGCTGAACAACTCTCAACCTCATTTGAAATTCACTTTTGAATACAAAATCAATGATCTACCATTCCTAGATCTGAATATACATGCAGAAGAAGGTATAATAGGAACATCACTCTATCGTAAACCCACGGAAAGGAACACTTTGTTACATTACTCAAGCTACCACCCTCGTGGACTCAAGGATGGGTTACCATATGGTCAATTCCTGTGCATTCGGAGGAATTGTAAATGGCGCAAGGATTATTTCAGGGAATCCGATGTTCTACTCAAGAAACTTACCGCCAGAGGATATCCGCGCAGATTGGTCTCACGTGCTCGGAAAAGGGCTTGGTATTGTCACCGTGATCTTTTACTTACTCTTCAACCCAAGAAAACCGATTTTCGAATTCCGTTTGTATCCAAATTCAGTCCCAGTAGCAATTAAGTGAAGAAAATCATCTCACGAAACTGGACATTACTGAGAACCAATAAATCCTTTCAAGAGCCACCTCTTTTCTCCTTTCAGCGAGGTAACAATCTATCTAACCACTTGGTTCATGCCATCACTTGGCCTACAAAATCTGCCAAATCTAACACCATCACCTCGGTCTGGGGTTTACCACCTGTACTTGGTCATTACAAATGCCAGACATGTAGTGTTTGTGAACTTACCTCTAATACCAAGGAATTCAGATTCAACAACCAATCACACACCTTAAATATGTTTACCAACTGTCGTTCACAGAATGTAATCTACGCCATTGAATGCCCATGTCATCTCATCTATATTGGTCAGACTACACAGGTGGTTAAGCAAAGAATCATTCAGCACAAAAGCAGGATACATTGTAAGATCACCACAGCCCCCCTGGTAACTCACTACCTGGAGAAGAATCATGATGAACTCGACATAAAGTGGCAAGTAATAGACCAACCTCGCCTCCCACTTCGTGGAGGCAATCTGTAATCTCTTCTGAACAAGAGTGAATGTAAATGGATAACACGCTGCAACTCTGTGAACCAGGGGTTGAATACCATTGATGAGTGGAACAGCACAATTCAATTCTCCACCTGACACCTCACTGACCTTGCCTCAATGTACCCCTGCCCACCTATGATGTACCTGATGTTTACCCTGGTGTTTAGCTCCCCAGTATACGCGGTATACGTTTAACTATGGATTGTATGACAATGCGTTACCATATGATAATTTACACACTGGATTTTTGCAATTATCAATGATCCTTAAATATGGTATATGTACCCGGTTAATTGTCAATTTATAACCATGTATTTTTCTCATGTCTAAAGCCTTGGATTATTCTGTGTCTAGTAGCTCTGAATTTATGAACTCTTCGTACTCTGTTTTTAAATTGCCCTTACACTGATTTGTTGTGGTTTGAACCCGCCCTCAGTCCCCAACTTCCTTCGTATTTCTTTAGTTTCCTTTCCCTCGCACACGGACCCCTTTCCTGGCGTCCTTAGTTACGCCCCACCCTCCTCCTCGGGGACCCAATCAGCGCCCTCTGGGACATCTCCCGTGGCGCATGCTTTTCCTCTTTACAGTCAGTGACTCCGTCCTGATTCAGGGAACTGACCGTGGACTGCACACGACTGTGGCATCCTCGCACTCCATTAATTTTGGATTGATTCCAGCCTTTAAATCTTTGATCCTGGAAACAGGTAAGCCCATTTTGCTAAAACCCACGTTTCCTTGCCAAATCTTTCACAGAGAGGGGGTTTTAATCACCCATCTTACGACTTCCTGCCCTCTCTATTGGTATCATCCTGAACCTTACCATACCGATCAGGGTGGCAGCCCTGCAACTGTCCTTACCTTCCCTCGATTCCCATCTCTTACCGGTGAGTTTTCCACCTGTACCGGGTCTGTTTTTCTTCCCCTGTTTCTCCCGCCTTGCCTCCTCATTCTCGTGGTTGACTACCTCCAATTCCACAACAGTAAACCAACCTCCCTCCTTTCCCCTCCCACCCTCACACCCTCTCCTCCCCCCCCCTTGTTTTACCCTTCCCTCGTTCCTCCCGCGGTGATATTTCGCCCTGTTTTCCTTTTAAATGTCTGTTGGCTGATTTATCCCTGACGCCCAGCCTAAATTCCAATTTGACCACTCTGCGGTCTTTCTTCACTTCTCAATTCCTCTTCCTCTGCGCCAGTATTTAATTCAACCCGCATCAGGTAGGCAAATTTTAGTCCTTCCTTTTCCCCTTTTCCCTCCCTGAATCCACTTACCCCCTTTCTCTCCCTTTTCATCCCCGCTCTTAGCTGCTCTGATACTTTCTTTTATTCACACAGCACTCCCCGAATAGGCCACCCAGGTCCTGAAGATGATCCTAATTGAATAGGATCGAAACGCCGTCGACCCCTGCCCACCAGCTCCAACGCCTTAGGCGCATCCTGATTTTTGGTCTTTAACACAACGAAAATGACCAATTGTATATCTGAATTAATCTATGTGTGAACCTTTTTAATCATGTATATATATTGTATGTTCTCTTGCGCCGTATGCTGTGGTTTTTCTCACGTTGTCACTTGCGCCGTCACTTCTTTGTCACGAGCACTTTGTACACTTTTCTTTAGGGTTGCCTTGGTATTTATACCCAACAGTGCTCTAACAACTGTTATGTGTATCTTCTGATCTTCTTAAAAATATATGACGGCCACGGACACATTGATTGAATAATTTGAAGCCTCTTTTCTTGTGTTCTTTAATCGTAATGTCTTGTACATACAAATATAAACAGTCTCAATAAATCTGGCTGAGATATTGTTGTATCTATACTGTACCTACCCAGATCTCAGTTTGGTTTATGGGTTACACTCCTGTGTTTTTTCTAGAGCATATTATCTGCCTTAGCCCAATCCTGTTTGTGATAAATGTACACTTTTATTGGTATCTGTCGTTGTCCCCGCCGCGGGGCGCCCTCACCCGGCCTCAGCAGTCACCACGCGCCCTCCATTCCTCGAGTCCCGCACAGCCACGAAGCTCCCAGCTCACCAGCGCTGCTCCAGCCTGCGGAGGCAGCAATCAGTGCAGTAATCTCCTTCCCCCGCGGCAGCCCGCGTCCGCGGTCACAGCAGCTCCCGACCTCGGCGTGCCCCGTCCTCCCGGGCGCCGCCATCTTGCCAGCCGTTAGATGCACTCACATCGGGATGTTCAGCTCCGCCTTGCCGGGGCCGCCGGGCCGCTCGGGCGATCTCCGCACCCGCCACAGGTGGACGCCGACCTCCGATCACCGAGGCATCAATTTCAAGCGGCGGCACTTCTCTGATCACGCCTGTTGCGCCATTAAGTCTCCCCGTCCGGCGTAGCTGTCTCAAGAGGCAGCCATTCCGCTGTGCGCCCTCTAGCGCCCCCGCAAACCTCAATTTTAGCTGAAAAAATCACTTTTTTCACACATTTTGGGGTGGGAAAGTTGTGGCATCACCGGGCTCACACAAATTTACCACCACCCAGCATTCCCCCAGGTCTCCCGGTAAAAATGGTGCCTCACTTGTGTGGGAGGCCCAAGTACCCGTGGCAGGCAAGGGCCCAAAACGTAGTGAGGTGACATCAAAATGGCCTATTGCAAAACCACCTGGTTTTGCAAGGGGGGTCACTTTGGTTTTTCACCCGGTGCTCGGCGGCCATCTAGGGAAACCTACCAAACCCACACATTTCTGAGAACTAGACACCCGGCGGCTTCCAGGGAGGTATGGCTTGCATGGATCCCCCAACGTTTCCTTACCCAGAATCCCCTGCAAACCTCAATTTTAGCTGAAAAAATCCCTTTTTTCACACATTTTGGGGTGGGAAAGTTGTGGCATCACCGGGCTCACACAAATTTACCACCACCCAGCGTTCCCCCAGGTCTCCCGGTAAAAATGGTGCCTCACTTGTGTGGGAGGCCCAAGTACCCGCGGCAGGCAAGGGCACAAAACGTAGTGAGGTGACATCAAAATGGCCTATTGCAAAACCACCTGGTTTGGCAAGGGGGGTCACTTTGGTTTTTGACCCGGTGCTCGGCGGCCATCTAGGGAAACCTACCAAACCCACACATTTCTGAAAACTAGATACCCGGCGGCTTCCAGGGAGGTATGGCTTGCGTGGATCCCCCAACGTTTCCTTACCCAGAATCCCCTGCAAACCTCAATTTTTGCTGAAAAAATCACTTTTTTCACACATTTTGGGGTGGGAAAGTTGTGGCATCACCAGGCTCACACAAATTTACCACCACCCAGCGTTTCCCCAGGTCTCCCGGTAAAAATGGTGCCTCACTTGTGTGGGAGGCCCAAGTACCCGCGGCAGGCAAGGGCCCAAAACTTGTGCAGTAGTTTTTCAGCATTGTGGGAAGGTCTACAGCCGCCTTTTATCTTTGTATATCACATATGTCTGCAAAAAAAATCACAAGTGAAGTGTTGTTGGCCACAACCTCAAATGTGCAAGTCCACCATTTCAGGGATTCCTTACATTTCCCCTTTTCACAAACCAGGTAACGATTATCGTTTGCGTCTTAGGTTCTCTGCTGCTGAACTGTTTTCACCTGTTCTTTGTACCTTTGCTTGCATCGCTCCTCCTTATCAAGGGCCATCACATATCAGTATCCTCTTCCTGTTCATCCTTTCCATCGTTTGTGATCCCTGGCTCTGCATTCTCTTGTCTTCACTTCCCTGATCCCAATCCTACACACTCTATTTGACCCATTTGTGCTCTACATCCACACCCTCAGTCTGAAACATGTCTCATGGTCTCAGGGCAGTCAGGGACTGGATTTAGAATGCACAATATATGTATGTTAAAACACTCGCTCTGCCAACACTGTCTTTGAAATCCAGGCTGATATGTCTGTTAGACTTGGCCCTTTTTGCAGGGTCATCCCTGAACTTTTCTGCCTTCCTCCTGGTATTTCTTCTGACCTGGTGTTGGTGGTTTTAGGACTCTGGGCACTTTATCACTGCTGTCCAGTGTAAAGTGCATGTGCTCTCTATGGTAAGCTTGGTAAGATTGGTCTACACCTGTTTGGCGTATTTAATTTACCTATCAGTCCCTTGTAAAGTAGTTTCCCATATCCCCAGGGCCGATAAATTAAATGCTACTGGTGGGCTTGCAGCGCTGCTTGCACCACCCACCAAAGTAGCCTTTCAAATCTATCTCAGGCCATTACAGGGCCTGCACGCGCAGTTTACTGCCGCTGTGATGTGGCACATAAAGTGGTTGCCTAGTCTGTGACTCCCCTTTTACTACATATCAGTCACTCCTAAGGTAGGCCCTAGCTAGCCCTATGGGCAGGGTGCGCTGTAGGTAAAAGGTAGGACATGTGCCTTAACTGTGTGGCATGTCCTGGTAGCGACAAACAGCCATTTTGGTTTCTCACTACTGTGAGGCTGCCCTATCATAGGAATGCATTGGGGATTCCCTGATATGTGTTTCAGTGGTAATTTGTGACATGAGAGTAGTAGCGTGGTCAAGTTTGGTATGTTTGGAATAGTGGTAATATATGCTGTGTAATGGTGTTTGTAGATTTAATATCACTATTTCAGAAATGCCACTTTTTAAAGTGGGAATTTCTGTGTGCTATGTGTCTTTGTGCCTGACTGTTGTGTAGTGCATCTCTGGCTCTGGGTGACAGGGGCTGGGGAGGTACAGTGGCTCCAGAGGGGCTGGGTGAGTCAGCGCTAGGCTGAAGAGGCCAATCTGCATTTGGAGTAGTGGGAAGAGTAGCACCTGGACCTGAATAGGACTGTGCCTGCCTTACACAATGCTGGCTCCGCCACCTGTGGTGTGTCTGGGGCCAGAGCCTACACTAACAATGAGGGTGTTTGTGCACTGTAAATAAATGTTTAAGTGCTCTCCAGAACTGGTTTAGACCAGGCACAGAGCTCTGTGCCAGGGGGAGAACAAAGACATTGGCAGTATAAATATTGGGGCTGTGACCCGATGATGTTGGTTACCTGCTTGAAACTGAAGGACTGCTGGGTGTTAAGAGGAACCACCATGGGACCCAGCTGCTGTCTCCTGAGGGTCTTTACGTGCTGGCCTGCCTGTGCCCATCTCTACCCTAGGGAACTTTGGAGTGAGCGCCGGGCTGAGCACTTTATCTTTATTGCCATTGGGGCCCAAGAAGGGGGCTCCTGCTTTCAAGCCAGAGAAGAGCGCTGCCAGCTCCCTGTTTCGTGTTCCATGGGGGAGACCGGTTGAGCGCTGTATTCCTCCACCAATTCTTCTAGCAGCCCGGGTGGAGGGCTGCTCTGTTGTGGAGTTTGCGATCTGCGCACTGAGCGTTTGGCCATGCAGTGTGTGTTGAACTGCCTTGCCTGGGCCAAGACATTGCAAAGACTTCGCTCTGTGAAAACCGGAAGTCGGGTGAGGAGCGCCTGACCTTGGGCGGGGCCGACAAGGGGATACAGATCCAGAGCAGGAAGTCAGGCAAGCCTGTGCCTGAGTTTGGGAGGGGCTCCCGTGTTGCTGGTTAGAGGCCCGCGTGCTGCTGAGCCGGTCTGTGGGCAGGCTCCGGGTGAAGCCGGAGGAAGAACTGGAGCCTGGCATGTTCCCCCAGACTCTTCCTATTGTATCACCTAGAGCAGAGAGTCTCCCGTTGAGGAGACCGAGGAGAGGAAAGGCCCTGTTGAGTGGGGCCTGTGAGGCACACTGTTGGTGCCTGATTACAGTCACAGCTGCACTACCGGATTACTGGCAGCTGCAATGTGGGGGCACTCCTGTTTGGAACCGAGAGTGAGTTGCACCCTCCCACCCCCTTTTTCCTTGCACACGTTGTGGTGGCTGCATTGGCAGCCAGAGGGCCAATTTGGAGGACTTATGTTAGGACAGCCCTGACTTTTGGGACAAAGGGCATTGCAGGGAAGCCGAAGATGGGCCACCGAGGAAGGCCAGTTTGGAGGGCTCATGTTAGGAGAACCCTGGCTTTTGGGACAAAGGGTATTGTGGGGAAACCCAAGATGGGTCCCTGATGAAGGCCAGACCGCCTGGTGTTCACCTTTATGTTGTGATTGGGCGCAAGGCCCTGAGGTTATGTGTGCACCTTATCAGTGGTTATGGTGCACTGGCGCTAATTTAGGATGTAGGCTTCATGTGTGTAAGCCTAATACGTTTATGCCTACTGTGTGGTGCTAGGAGCACCTTTACCAGTAGTTACTGGTTACGTTTTGCTAATAGATAATTCTGATGGTTATGACAGTGGCCCGATTGGCCCTGTAATGTATGTAATCCCCTGTAAAGTCATACCTAGTTCCAGGTGGCACAGTGTATATCTGTGATTACGTTCTAATATGTTTTATAAGTAATACTAAGGCTATTTTTACATAACCTTGTGTGGAGTTTCTTTTGTGGTGTGCCTAGTGTGTCGCTGCGGTGTGGGTGTGTTGCGCAAACGCTTTACACATTGCCTCTCGGATAAGGCTGACTGTTCTGCCAAGCTACCAAGGGGGTGAGCAGGGGTTATCTTCAGCGTGTAACTCCCTTGGCCTGAGTAGATTGGTGGTTTATGCTTGACTTAGGCGCATGCCCTAGCCAACCAGAAATCCCATTTCTAACAATGTCCTTCTCACATTTTGGGAGTGAGGTATAGTAAAGCATGCACATTATCACCACTATTGTCTTTACTGTTTCATTACCATCACTCTATGCCATGTTAGTAAAATAGACTATTACGAAACGTTATCTTACTTGCTACTACTATGTATTAACTCCTACGACAAGAATCTCCTGGTCACAGCGAAACGTATTACATTTGTAAATGCTTGCTAAACATTTTAGCCATTAGTGGACTTTAAGGTATGTTGGACGTGCAAAACCCATTGGGCTGAATGGGCTTCAGCCCCCCCCACCCCCTCCTTCATATGTCTCAACCTGGGCTGCTGCAGCTGTGGGCTCAGCTGGGCAGTGTCTGGAGTCTTATCTATGGCATGCCCGAGTTTTTCACAAGTCTTTAAAGACCATTTGCATATTTACATACCTTTGTAAACTGGTTACCAAGGCTTCTTTTTTTTCTGGTTCCAGTACACCCTGGGCCACCACTCTGCCTATTCCTTACATTGTATTTTACATTTACTGCCATAGTGTGAGAAAGAGAATGCATTTCATGAAAAAGAATATGAAGTAGGGTTGCCAAAAGAAAAATGCCAGCCATGTGTTGTTTAAAGAGCCTGCAAAAATCTCGTCTTGACGCTAAATAGGGTTATAAATAAAAAAGTATGTATTAATTAGTAATGTGACTTCACTGTCTTTGTTCCCTTTAATTAATAGTCATGGATCATTCAGGCAGCCCTAGAACACAATTAAAAGTGCTTTCTATTTATATTTGCTGTTAGAAGTATGCACAGGTAAGTGTTGAAAATACAGATTTAGGTGACTGCTTATTTTTGTACCGTCTGGGACATCGAAATAATAAGCTGGCAACCCTAATCATGAGACTGGAAGTTTGTTACAGGATCATCACATTATTTATTTCCTCACCCTCAATCCCTGATTAATGGCAGAATAGCAGGGCGGCTTTAAGTGGGCCGGGTACTGCTGGTGCTCACCACCAGTAGTTCGTAAAAGTAGTCGCTGAGATGGGTCCCTATTGGGCTTTCCATTTTTACTCTCATACTCAGACTGAAAAAAAAATCTTAACACTGCAGCAGTTCACTGTTTTGATGTAACTTTTATTTTTTGCAGTTCTGTATTGCTAAACTTAAAGTCCTTTACATGAGCACCAACAAGGACATATTAATTTATTTTTTGGTAGGCACGGACAATTAAGTGATTTGCCCAGGAACACAGGATGTTCAGCCGACGCCGAGTCTCAAACCAACTTCCTCAGCTCCAAATTTGGCAGCTTTAGCCATCACGCCACAACCTCTTGCACAAGAACTAAAGCATTTTCAATATTATATACAATGAAGCCATAGTTGTATGTATGCATGTAGTATATTTATCTTATGCAACTAACAACCTTTATCAAAGCAAATAGTCCTGGCTTGTTGTAGGTGTAATGTTGCCTATGTGGAGGCAATTACAGAAGCAGCGAGATACCAGTCAGGGGCACATTATGCTGAGCATCGATTTTTAGCACAAATGTTTCAAGCCACGCGCCTAATTATATCGCCCCTTTGAGAGACCCCCTGTAGGAAGCTGGCTCTGTATATACTATGCAAAAATGAGGTATAGTGTGCACCGAGTCCAGTGGAACCCCAAAGGTAGGCAGAGGTAAAAGTAGATAGCACCTTACTCTCTATTTGTGGTAGTGTGGGCGAGCAGTAAGGCTTTATCAGAGGGTATTGTTAAGTATTTATTGTACACACTCAAGCAAGAAATGATGTCACACGCTCAAAGACTGATCTCAGAACAATTTGTTTGTATAAAAATATGATTTAGTTATTTTATTTCTAAAACCAAGCCAGATCTGGTGCAGGTAAGTAAAATAATACTTTGCAAAATCTTATGCAGTGATTTACAGTTGAATGCAGGTTCAAATGCAGTTGGTTGATTTACAGGTAAGTGAACAGTTCAAAATTACTTCTCAGTTACTTTACAGATTACTTTGCGTGTAAGTTTTTAGATTACTTTTAAAGTTACTTTTGCTAATCATTGTGATATCACACCGAGACATTTCCTAGACAAAAGGAAATTAATTCAGTTTTTACACATATGCAGTTTTTTAATGTTTCATACAAACCAACTCCACACTTAGAAGAATTTTCAAGGAAAAGCAGTCAATGCAATCCTAAGGGAGAAAATGAAGTTATCGGTTTGAAGGTAAGTACTGGTTTGTGGTAGCTTGTATTCCGGGGTTAGAACCAGGGTTTCCCCAGGGTCGAGGATGCACTCTCAGAACACCCTCAGTGGCACTAGGGTGGACGGTTGCAGAGTGCTGAGGTCCGGTGGTTAGCCAAAATATCGAGTTTTAAATTTCGACCTACAATAATATCGTGTTTTTAATATCGTAGGTACAGAATATCGAAGTCAAGAATATCGATGGACAGAATATCGATCCCAAGGTAAGTAATATCGAAGTTGATAATATCGAAGTAATTAATATCGATGTAAGTAATATCGTAAGTAAAAATTTCGATGTCAATAATATCGATATTTATTTAGTGTAATGTAATTTAATATGTATTTTATTTGTATGTTAAAGATTATTGTAATGTATTTTAATACATTTAAAAATAAATAAAGATTTATAATTATTTTACATTTAATTTAGCGTTTTAGTATCAGAGCGGGTTGTGGGTTTATAGGGGAATAGGGTGGGAAGTAATTTAATTATAATTAATGAATTAATATGTATTGTTTAATTGGTATTTATGATTAATTAATTGGTAATTAATTAATAATTGGTAATTAATTGATCAATTAATTGTTAATTAATTATTAATTGTACAATTATTTTATTAATTGGTTAATTATATACATTATAATTAGTTTATTATTAATATTTATTTATTGTTAATTAATTAATTGTTAATTAGTAATTAATTGGTGATTTAATTTTATTAAGTGATTAATTGATAATTAAATTAATTATGTGAATTTTAATGTGTAGTGGGTTGTGGGTTTATAGGGGAATAGGGTGGGAAGTAATGTAATTATAATTAATGAATTAATATGTATTGTTTCATTGGTATTTATGATTAATTAATTTGTAATCAATTAATAATTGGTAATTAATGTGATTAATAGATTAATTAATTTTTAATTAATTATTAATTGTAAAATTACTTTATTATTTTGTTAATTATATAAATTATAATTAGTTTATTAATAATATTTCTTTATTGTTATAGTTAATTAATTAATTGTTAATTAGTAATTAATTGGTGATTTAATTTTATTAAGTGATTAATTCATAATTAAATTAATTATGTGAATTTTTATGTGTAGTGTGTTGTGTGTTAAAGGGGGAATAGTGTGGGATGTAATTAAAATTTATTTATTTAAATATTTATTTGACATAATTGGTATTTAATAATATATATTTTTTTTAAAACATTGTTAACATGCAATTTTTTTATAAGAAATTATTGAATTGGTTATAATGTTAATAGAATCACTATGCTATCTAGTGCTTTCCCAACTGTTTTACTATCTGGAGTGGGAATAGTAATTTTTACCCCTACGCTATCCAGCGCTTTCCCTACTGTTGCACTCTCTGGAGTTGGAATATTAATTTTTACCCCTACGCTATCCAGCGCTTTCCCTACTGTTGCACTCTTTGGAGTTGGAATAGTAATTTTTACCCCTACGCTATCCAACCTTTTCTCTACTGTTGCACTGTCTGGAGTGGGAATAGTGAATTTTACCCTTACGCTATCCAACACTTTCCCTACTATTGCACTCTCTGGAGTTGGAATAGTAATTTTTACCCTTACGCTATCCAACACTTTCCCTACTATTGCATTCTCTGGAGTGGGAATAGTAAATTTGACCCTTACGCTATCCAACACTTTCCCTACTATTGCACTCTCTGGAGTTGGAATAGTAATTTTTACCCCTACGCTATCCAATGTTTTCCCTACTGTTGCACTCTTTGGAGTTGGAATAGTTATTTTTACCCCTACGCTATCCAACGTTTTCTATACTGTTGCACTCTCTGGAGTGGGAATAGTAAATGTTACCCTTACGCTATCCAACACTTTCCCTACTATTGCACTCTCTGGAGTGGGAATAGTAAATTTTACGCTTACGCTATCCAACACTTTCCCTACTATTGCACTCTCTGGAGTTGGAATAGTAATTTTTACCCCTACGCTATCCAACGTTTTCCCTACTGTTGCACTCTTTGGAGTTGGAATAGTTATTTGTACCCCTACGCTATCCAACGTTTTCCCTACTGTTGCACTGTCTGGAGTGGGAATAGTAATTTTTAACCTTACGCTATCCAACACTTTCCCTACTATTGCACTCTCTGGAGTGGGAATAGTAATTTTTACCATTACGCTATCCAACACTTTCCCTACTATTGCACTCTCTGGAGTTGGAATAGTAATTTTTACCCCTACGCTATCCAACACTTTCCCTACTGTTGCACTCTTTGGAGTTGGAATAGTAATTTTTACTCCTACGCTATCCAATGTTTTCCCTACTGTTGCACTCTCGGGAGTTGGAATAGATATTTTTACCCCTACGCTATCCAACATTTTCCTTACTGTTGTTTTTGTTGAAGTTGGACTAGTAGTTTTATTGTGTCTGATATTAAATATGTTTTCTAATATTTTAGCTATTGTAATATATAATTAATAATAAAAATTATTCAAATTAAAATTATTGATTATTATTTGCTATATGTAATTATTTAATATTTATTAATGTTATTGTTTTATGTGTATAGATGTATTGGTAATTTAAATAAATATTTAATAATTTATATGTTATAGAAATTATTATTAAAAGTAATTATTAAGTAAGTGTATATATTATATATTATATATATGTTTAATTAAAGTTTCATTTAATTATATATATTTATTATAAATTTTACATATTATACAATATATTTAATTATGTTTCTTTGATTTATAAGTATTATTTGGTTTATTTTACATATATTTTTAAACTAAAAAAAAACGATATTTTTGAATTACGATATTTTTGACATCGATATTAAATTTTCGATATTTTTGTACTTACCATGTTGTAGATAGGATGTCGATATTCTTGACCACGATATTTTTGTTGCGATATTTTTGTAGGTCGAATTTTTGTCTTTCGAAATTATGTCATACAATCCTGAGGCCCAATGTAATCAAAAGGGGGATAGGGGGCCTCCGGTTGGTGGCTGCTCACAAGCAGGCTACAAGGTTGTGGGAGCAAAGCTCCTGGTGTTAGGATCAGGGCAAAGGGGGATCTGAGTTAGCATACAAGGTGCAAACACTGCGGCACAGGGGTGGCTGGGTGAAGGCTGCTGTTTTGGCATCGGGTGCCCTGTTGTTTTCAATGGGGATTGCTGGTTTTGGTTTTTGGCTGCAGGCTCTCTCCAGGAAAACTTCCAGGAGGAACCAACAGCTGGGCAGTTAAGTTGGAGGGCTTGGGGACATAGGTGCACCTCGGGTTCTCTTCTCCAGGGCACAGGACGGCTGGATGCAGGGGTGTCTTTTGAGGTCAGATTTCACCTTACTGGGCCACTCGCGGTGGGGGGTGTCTGTGCAGAGGCTGCAGGTGGCGTCGGGAAGTCCTGGAGGGGTCAACCCACAGTGAACTCACACTCTGGAGTACTGGTGGACCTCTCTGAGACCAGTGAGCCACCCAGATTCGTGCCGAAGGCGTCGGGTGCAGTGGTGGTTCCAAGCGTCGTGTTTCTTTGTCCTCAGCAGGCTCAGAGACTGTATTGGGAGTTTCTTTTGAACAGAGCTGCTGTTCACCGGAGATCCAGTCTTTGTTGAAGGCAGTCAGTCCTCCCAAGGGTTCCAGAGGTCACTAGCTGCAGGATAAGGTGACTTATGGCACAGGATCTCTGGAAACTGCAGATGGACCGGTAAGGCTGGGGCCAAGTCAGTTCTTCTCTGCAGTCTACTCTGCTGGGCATCTTCTTTGATCCTTCTTCTTCTTAGGTTGCGGGAATCTGTCTGCTTGGTTCAGGGCTGCCCCCTAAGTACTGAATTTAGGGGACACTTTAGGAGTCTCGAGGTCAGTAGCCAATGGGCTACTGACTGTAGGGTGACTACACCCTTGGTGTGTTCACCCCACGTGGGGGAGTGGGCCCAATTCCTAATCCTGATTGGAGAGTACCTGCCATCTGCAAGTTGACCATCACTGAAGAGTGGGCTTCACCTCGCCTCCCCCACCTAAGGGGTGGGATTGGCAGAGGTGGGCATACCTTCTGGTCTGTGCTAATTGTTCCCACCTGTCTTCCTGCTGAAAAGGAGGGGAGACAGGAAGGGGACCTTCTCCTGATAGCAGAAGAGGCTGGGGGTTGCGTTACAAAGTCAGCACGGCCTTTGAAGCTCACCTGCCACAGATGGCTCTTCCTGGCCTGGAGGTGGTGCTACCACCTCCCCCCAGGAAAGTCTTTGTTTCTGGGCACAGGGAGTGAAGGCTCCCACCCCAGGGGTCCAACAACATGTCTCTTGGTGGCAGGCTGGTGTGTACCAGTCAGGGAATCCACCAGAGACTGGTCGTTTTTCAGGGGGCATCTCTAAGATGCTCTCTGAATGCATTGTATAATAAATCCCATGCTGGTATTAGTGTAGGTTTATTATGCTGAAATGTTTGCTACCAAACTTCCCAGAATTCAGTTATGCCATTATGGTGCTGTGGAGTTTGTATTGACAATCTCCCAGACCTAATACTCTTTATGGTTTTACTGCACTTACAATGTCTAGAAATGGACTTAGACACTGTAGGGGTACAGTGCTCGTGCAACTGTACCCTCACCAGTGGTATTGTGCACCCAGATAGAGGGTTGTCTTACTTATACCATAGGCAGTGGGTTGCAGGCATGGCACACAGGAATGTGTGCCATGTCGACTCTTCACTTTTCTCTGCACCAAAACATGCAGCCTACAATGGCAGTGTGTGTCTTTTAAGGTACAGGACCACAAAGGGTGACGCAATGTGTGCTGCAGCCCTTACAGGCCTTCCCTGGTCACAGTGCCTTTGGTACCCATGGTACCTTTTACAAGGGACCTACATGTGACCAGAGACGTGCCAATTGGGGATACAAAGTTACAGCTTTGGGAAAGAACACAGGCCCTGGGAACCTGATTGGCAGGGACCCAGGGAACATCTAGTCAAAGTGCATTGGAAATCTAGCAAAAAGTGGGGCGGGGGTTCCTGCAACAGAAACCCAGCTTCCTACACTCCCCAGTTTTTCCATACCACTTAAAGCCCTGCATAATAGCAATAGTTTAACTTATATCTGAAACTCTATGCCGCCGTCAATAGCCTGCTGAGTTACTTCAAGTGTCTGGGAATGCACCCTGCATTCAGACAACTCACTCCTCATTCTCGCCCTTCACTTTCACGTTCACCCTGCAGTCACAGCAATCACAATCTACTCACAGTGATCACGATGCACTCACACCATTCACCCGCTCACCCTTCACTCATAGCAATCACTCTGCACTCACAATGCACTTGCGCAGTTCACCCTGTACCTCAACCTGTTGTTACAAGAACACACTACCCACCTGCACTCATGTGTCACTTCAGCCACCTGTCCCCCTCTATGCTCAATCTGCAATCTCACTCAAACAAGCCCATCACTAACCATGCATTCATTCATCCCACTCTGCACCTACATCCGCAGCATACGGTCACCTCACTCACCCTGCAGTCACTCCTCTTACCCTACTCTCACACTGTCGCATTTCTCACTGTGCACTCACCTGGGCACTCCTGCCACCCTCACAGTGCAGAGGATTATTGTGCCTGCTACAAAGAATGTGTACCATACAGATCACAGAAATGAGTGTGAGTGTACTATGAGTAGCGCTATAAAAAATGAAATGTTTGTCAGAAAGGTGCTATAGAGAGATGAGATGCATTGTTGGTGAGTGGTACTCAATCAATCAATCAATCATGGCATTTGTAAAGTGCACTACATACCCACGAGGGTCTCAAGGCGCTGGGGGGGGAGCTGCTACTGTTCGAAGAGCCAGGTCTTGAGGAGTCTTCTGAGGGTCAGAGGGAAATCATAGAAAAGGAGGAAATGGGGGAGGGGGTGCAAGAAAAAAAATGTTGCACCGTGTGTGACCAGTGCTGGGGCCAGCCCTAGTTGGGAGTGTTAGCCTTGCCACCTCCCCCCCCCCCCCCGGCGTTTGGGTGTAGTTGCGCCCCTGAGGTACGTTGCATACTTAAGGTGTTATCCAGTGCCTCGTTGACCAGTAAGTCAGAGGGATATGTCCACAGCTTTAGTCAGATTACTGTAAAGACAATGCATGTAAGTGTCCAGTTAATGAAAAGAAGCAGAGATGTTACACCTTTACTGCTATAATGAAGAGCTCGGCGCGCGTAGTGTTCACACAAGGATCAATAAAAAGAATAGTGTAAGTTATAACAATGCGGCGACAGAGCCAGATAAATAAGCAGTCTATGTTGGGGAATATAGTGCAGGTTATCAGGTCAGAGAGTGATTGAATTCAAATGGGTACTAGTTGCGTCACGGCCTTTGGACCCTAACTGAGTAATGCAGAATTAATAATTAAACTGCACTGCATACTTATGGGAAACGAGAGGTGAAGCTGTCACCAAACCCCCACACGTGGGCACCTACTTGTTGTAACTGAGAGCCACGTTAATAATGAATTTCGCATTTGGAGGAGAACCAATCTAGAAGATCAATGCTATTACCACCCACATTGCACCTCTCTCTAATTTTCATTGGTTATGCTGGTTTTAACCCCTTCCGGCTCTGATGTTTATGACTGATTATTTTAGCCTTGACTATTTATGTTCTAGGCACCATTTGTTTGCCTTTCACACAGTGATAATTTAGCCCAAGGGCTTCAGAGGGCCTTGCTTGAGCATCAGATTACATTAAACAAGGTAACAAGGTCATCTTTTTATTTTTATTTTAGGCGGGGGCAGGTTAAGTGCATTGCCGAGGATCACAGTCTAAATTTGGCAGCTCTGGTTATCAGACCACATCTTCTCCGTGAAGTGCCCTCCATCAGTGTAGTATCAAAGGTTCCAACAGATACTGGGTTTAGTTCCGTGTTGGACCTCAGATGTGTTTGGGCGAGGCAGGTTGTAGGAGAGATATGAGTTGTGGCTCCTGTATAAGCCATTTGGAAGTCCCGGGCTCGTTTCCCCTCCTGTCCTATAGCTAGCTAACCATAAAACTGGTTCCGGGGAGGGACTAAAGTGGGCCTTGTTGAATGGTAGCATGATTTCTCTTCAACTATGTGATTAAACATATTCTCTCGGGAATCAATATCAAACGTTAACCCTGGTATTGACAACCGTTGGGTACAAAACAGGGGCAGCCGTTACGTGGAACGTTGAAGCATTTGTAAAGTGGGGGCCACTCGGCCCTCACACCCACATGGCGGTGCGGCGCCCCCCCTCCCCCGGCCTTTCGGTGTTGGGGGTGTGTCGCGGGGCGATGATGCGCGCGGCGCACCCCCAACACCGATTGGTTGATGCCGCACCCGTGAACCCGGAAGCAGCCATTCGGCTTCCGGGGCAGAGGGGGCGGGACGATCGGGGTGCGGGCCCCCAGGACGATGTGCAGCCCCCTTTATAAGGCACGGGGAGCGGGGGGGGCGCCCTCTTGCTCCTGGCTCGCTCCCCGTGTCTTCCGTGTGCCCCACGCTCGGGGCGGATTAATTATTTCTTTTGTTCCCTCTCCAGGCAAAGCGGATCGGCGTGAACCCAGGTCGAGGATCGACTTTTAATCTTCACGGAGATCGGCAGCTTTGCGGCATTGACGGCGGAGGACACACGGCGAACACGCGTGATCAACGGGGAGTGAACCGAGGGAGCAGAGAGGTTCCATAAATCAGTGGAGGTCGAGCCCGTTGATCTACACGGAGCGCTGCAGGTGCCATTCAGGACTGGGGGGAGCGCATCGAGTGTTTCCACCGACCGGTAAGGTGTGGGAGCTGGGTCGGGTCGAGCGGCGAGATAGGCTGCAGCCAAGAGATTTTAACGGTGATTAATTGAATTGGTGTCTGCTTGGTTTGTGCAGGTTGCGAAGCAGGATACAGCAGGGCAGCCACTGGAGGGGAGACTAAATAGTAAATGCGTGATTTCTAATTTGTTTGAAGTGGTTTTTTTAGGTGTTTTCTCCCGATCAGTGCTCATATTATATTGGTGTCTGCTTGGTGAGTGCAGGTTGCGAAGCAGGGCACAGCAGGGCAGCCACTGGGGGGGAGACTAAATAGTAAATGCTTGATTTGAAGTGGGTTTTTAAGTGTTTTTCTCCCGACCAGTGCTCATATCATTTTCTCAGGAAGGTCCATTGCAGGGCTGCGGGTGTTGGGCAGTTAACCCAGTTTTGAAGTAATTAATGACATTACTGTGAATTGCGGGTCTGGAGAAGGGGTTTTGTTGATCGCTACGAGTCTATTCCAGCTACAGGGATTGATTGTGCAAAGTGTTTGTCCAGGCTAGTAATATTTGTTTTTCGTTGGAAGCTTGACTCTGGTGCTGCTTTCCGGTGGCGGACAACAGATCACGGCAGAACACAGCAACGGGCTGAGGACACACGGGTCTTCGGTGGTAAGGGGAGTGAGGCGGGCCAGCATTTCATTGCTTCTGGAGGGCCGCGGGGCTTGAGACCTTCCTACAAGGGGTTGGCGCTCGCCCACACGCTAAGACTAGCTTGGTGTGTTTTGCGGTCACAGTTGCATGGTGCTTACGGCCATCTTCACATCCTCCATCTGAAAAAGGTACAATCGCTGGTGTTTGGCTAGGACTAGTTTGCATTACGATTGTGGAAATATGCTGGGTGCACGAGTTAATAGGAGTTCTCGCATGGAGCAAATGATGCAGGCTATGATGCGCAGGATGACGGCGATTGATAGGCGGTTGGGTAAAGTGGATGAGTTGGGTAGGAATGTGGCAGAGATTAATCAGAGGTTGGACGGGCCGCCGGGTCCACAAGGCAGGCCAAAAAGGATAGTCAACCCACCACTGCCTAGAGGGGAGTTTGTCACCCCTCCTAAGAGGGGCAAGTCTAAGAGAACTGCGCGCGCAACGCCCAAACATACAACTGACGGGGAGGGTTTGCCAGGGGGAGTGCCTAAGGATGCCCCCGTTATGCCCCCGTTGGCACCGGCGGGGCCAGCCCCCGTTATTCCTGCTTTGCCGGTCGCCCCTGTCCTGGTCATTCCCCCTGCCACCCCTGTGAGCATTGCCCCCGTGGGGGTTCCAACCCCCCCGAACAATGTTGTCCCGGTGGAATTGGCATCACAGATAGCCGCTGTTTTGCCCTGGTTGCAGTTGGGGGGGGGTATTGCCATCGTCTCAGGATCATTCAGCCGAAGCATTGAAACTGGTTGAGATGATTAAGTTGGCCAGGGCGGGGGAAGGGGCACCATTGGCACCACTTACTTCCCCAACAGGTTCTACCAGCGGGCAAGCGGCGAAGAAGGATGGGGCGACGTCGCAAGGTATTGACAATGGTAAGGAGGTGGCTTTGCCATTACTTAAAGATGGTGCTATACCGTCAAGGAAGGAGAACTTGGGGCAACATGTGTCTCAGGCTGTGAAGGAGATGATCTGGGCGGGCAAATATGTCAACATTTTCTCCTTGCTGCTCGATAATAGGGAACTGGAATACGCCAAGTCACAAAAGGAATGGATGTTGCCCAGTGAATGGAGAACAGAGTTGGTTAAGTTCAGGGTTGAGGAGACATTTGTTAACTGGATGAGGGCCTTTTCCGTGTTTAGTGCCATTACAGCTGAAAGGTCGCCCAATTTACAAGCCGAAATGGCCTGCTACCAGAGCAGAATTGCCATGTGGAGCGAGACACAAGTGGGGAATGGGTGGAAAGAGTATGACATTTCATTCAGGAAGGCTAAGGAATTCAATCCTTCTCTAGCGTGGGATGTGGTGGATTCCTTGTCATGGTACAACCAGATATCTGGGGGGGCAGCTGCGATGGGGGCAACCACTTCGCAGAAAATATACCCGGCCAAGCCGCAACAGCCCTTTCGGCATGCGCAAGGAGGTGAGGTTCCAGGAAAGGGCAAGGGTTGGGGGGAGAAAAAGGGCGTATGTTGGGATTTCAACAAACGGTCCTGCACTAGGGCAGCGGGCACATGTAAGTTCAAGCATGCCTGTTCCTTGTGCGGGCACCCCTCACACCCAGAGACTTCCTGCAGATTTAAGGGTGGCAACCAGGGTTCCAGGGGGAGAAGGAACCCTGAATAGGCTAGAGGAGGGTTTAGTATCGCACACTCCCATTGATGTCATGGCAATGATTCCCTGGCTGAACAGATACCCGGATCACGCAGCGGCTAAATTACTTCAGGAGGGATTTTCTTGGGGTTTCAGGATACCGGTGGGAGGGTACACAGGTAAGACTGAGTGCAGGAACCAACTGTCTGTAAAGCATAACCCAGGGGTAGTGGCTGCAAAAATTGAAAAAGAATTACGCCTGGGTAGGCTAGCAGGACCTTTTGACGAGTTGCCAGTGCCCAACTTTGTTTGTTCCCCACTTGGTGTGGTCCCTAAGAAAGAGAAAGGCGAATATAGACTCATTCATAATCTCTCAGCCCCAAGGGGGGCATCCTTGAATGATGCCATAGATGAGAATGTCTGCAGCGTAAAATATGCCTCTTTTGATCACGCGGTAGTGTTGCTTAGGGGCCTTGGTCCAGGGGCATTGATGGCCAAGTCTGACATAGAGTCTGCATTTCGTCTTCTCCCTGTGCATCAGGGGGATCACCACCTTTTGGGGTTCAAGTTTGATGGGAAGTACTACATGGACAAATGCATGCCCATGGGTTGTTCGATCTCATGTGCCTATTTTGAGACGTTCAGTTCCTTCTTGGAATGGGTAATGAGGCAGGCAACCGGGCATCAGCAGGTCATGCATTACCTGGATGACTTTCTCTTCCTGGGTGCGGCTGGGTCTCAGAAGTGTGCACGGGCATTGGAGGAATTTTGCGTGCTCATGCGGGCTTTTGGGGTCCCGCTGGCGCCGGGGAAGACAGTGGGGCCAGCTACTTGCTTAGAATTTCTGGGCATTGAAATAGACTCTGTGGAGGGTTGTTTCAGGCTCCCAAAGGAAAAGGTATGTAAATTCAAGGCGGCATTACGCGCATGCCTGGCCAAAGAGAAGGTCTCGTTGCAACAGCTTCAGGAAACAGTGGGCCAGTTGAATTTCGCGTTGAGGGTGATACCAATGGCTCGCCCCTTTTCTCGCTCAATTGCGCAGGCTATGAGGGGCCTGCGAGAGAAACACCACCGCACTAGACTATCGCTTGAGGTACGCCAGGACATGCGGATATGGATGGCATTCCTGGAGGACTTCAACGGCAGGGTAGTGTGGTCCCGCCCCCCCATTACTTCAGCAGAGTTAGGTTTATGGACTGACGCTGCTGGGAGTGTTGGGTTTGGTGCCATCCTTGGAAACAAGTGGGTCACCCACAGGTGGCCGGACGAATGGGTGTACAGTGAGTTGACAACCAACATTGGTTTTCTGGAGCTGTTCCCCATTTGGGTTGCATTAATGGTCTGGCCTGACATCCTGCGTAACAAATCTGTAATATTCTGGTCAGACAACATGACGGTGGTGGAGTGCATCAATCAGCAAGCGGCACGCTGTAAGTTCATACTCCGCCTCTTGAAGGAGATTGTGTTGAGATGCTTGCGATTGAATGTTGTATTTAGGGCAAAACATGCCCCAGGTGTCCTTAATAATGCAGCTGATGCACTCTCTCGCCAAAAAATGCAGGTATTCAGGGAACATCTTCCAACAGCAGAGCCTACACCGACTCACTTCCCGTCAGCACTCTGGCAGATTGGTGCCCCAAATTACCGGACCTCGTGGCTGCTAGCTTAGCTCCCAAGACAAGGACAGCTTATGAAGGGGCGTTTGGTTCATATTGCACGTTCTTGGGGTGTGACTGGGAATCCAAATGGGCTTTGGAAAATAGCTTTACGGATTATCTGGGTAGTTTGCATCACGAGGGTTGCTCAGTTGCCACAGCGAACAGGCATAGGGCAGCTGTCTCCTTTTACGCACAGGCGAAGGGGGTGAAAGATCCGACTAACAACTTTGCGGTGCGGAAGGGTCTGAGGGGTTGGCGCCGCTTACAGGGCAGCACGGCTGACACTAGGAAACCAATAGGTTTGGAGAGGATGACCGTATTACTGCCTGCATTGCATGACGTCTGTAGCTCAGGCTGGGAGATACAATTGTTTAAGGCAGCGTTTACGTTAGCCTTTTATGGGGCGTTGAGGCTGAGTGAGTTGGTGGCAGCCTCTAAGGCAGATAGGCAGGGGGGTATCCAATTCCTGAGCACAACGATTCAGGGAGACACATTGTGGGTGACGATTAGGAGATCGAAAACTGATCAGGAGTCCCGGGGGGAGACTGTGGTACTGCACAGGGCAAGGGCCAATCCTTGCTGCCCGGTACACCACGTGGAGACTTTCATCAAGCAGCGAGGTGCACTGTTGGGTGGGCCGCTCCTATTACACGCGGACGGCACCCCTTTAACCAAATATCAGTTCAGAAGAGTCATGGAGTTGACTATTGCCAGGGTGGGCCTTGACCCGAAGGAATTTGGCACACACTCCTTTAGGATAGGTGCAGCCACCGAGGCAGTCGCAAGGGGTTTACATGTGAACAGTGTTAGAAGAATTGGGAGATGGTCACCCAATTCCAATTGCTACAAACGGTATGTGCGGGTACACATGTTGTAAAGTACCTAGGGTATTACTGATATCAGGTTTTTCTTTTCTGGTTTTGCAGTTCCTTCGCTCTGTGACGCAGGCGGAGAGCTTGCTTCGGGTCATCATCAGGATTCATCGGCGACTCATCAAGGTGTGAACAGTCAGGAACACAGGACGCGGTCAGGCAGGGTTTGGATTGTTGGTCATTCTTATGTCAATCGTGCTAAAAATGTCTTTTTTGCAGGCAAGGGTAGAAGGGAGCTAGAGCACGAAGGTTGGTCCATCTCTTTCTTTGGGAGGGGGGGTCTCTGCCTCAGTCAGTTTAGGGGATTCTTTGCTGAGTTGGTCGCCCAACATACAGCCCCACCGGCGGTGGTGATTCTTCATCTGGGGGGGAATGACCTGGCTAGACTGGGTAGGAGGGTCCTCCTGGAAGAGATCATATCAGCAGCGGGTTGGGTAAGGAGGGTGTGCCCTGACTGCACTGTAGTCTGGTCTCAGCTGATACCGCGTCTGCAGTGGCGTGGGGGTGAATCTGTCAGGGCATTGAATCACTCGGTAAAGAGGATCAATACCAAGTTAGAAAAACTTTTCCGAACCTCTCACTTACAGACCATCCCACATGGGGCTATTTGGGGGAAGGATTTGTATTTACAGGATGGGGTTCATTTGACTGAGGCAGGGAATAGAATATGGTGTAATAATATCCTAGCTTGGTTGAAGGGCTCTCTGAGGTAAGGATGACCTTGAGGCAGGAGTTGTGGGGGGGGCCAGATCGTCGGGAAACAATGCTGGCCTGTGGCGGTAAGGTCATGATCGGTGAGCAGCAATTTAAGGTCCTAAGGGGGGCGTCACCATCCACGGAGGGGGCGGCCCAGGGGGAGGGGCCACTGGTCCCTCCTAGAACTTCAGGGGCAGGAATATCCGCTAGCTGCTAAAAATGCGGGGGAGGGAGTCACGCTTTCCTTAGGCTGGTAGCCACCCCGCACATACACCATGACGTCAGCATATGACGCAAAGTGTAAGGGCCCTCCTTGTTGGTTAAATGGAGTTCACGATGCCGACGGGGTAGGCGGTCCCCTGTCGCGCATGCGCACCTCTGGGTAAGGGCGTGGTTAGTAGGACTTGACACCGGTTAGCGACCTTGCCGTCCGGCCAGATATGTTAGAATGCAAAATTCAGGCAGGATGTTAGATTCGGATAGGAAACACGCTGTATTAGACGTTTGTTAAGGTTAGCCTTTGATATTTGTCTACGATTCTGTAAATCTAATGTCATGAATTTTGCTTATTCTTGCATAACTGATGTAATGTTGATATTCATCCTTTTATTGTTTTGTATAATAAATACGGCCGGGGGGTCCCTGACCCCCCGCCTTCCAAAGATAATTTGCTTATGACAATTCTTCAAGGTGGTGTGGAAAGCTGGGAGGGGAGGGTAGCCAGTCACGGACCATGTGTAAAGTGGGGGCCACTCGGCCCTCACGCCCACATGGCGGTGCGGCGCCCCCCCTCCCCCGGCCTTTCGGTGTTGGGGGTGTGTCGCGGGGCGATGACGCGCGCGGCGCGCCCCCAACACCGATTGGTTGATGCCGCCCCCGTGAACCCGGAAGCAGCCATTCGGCTTCCGGGGCAGAGGGGGCGGGACGATCGGGGTGCGGGCCCCCAGGACGATGTGCAGCCCCCTTTATAAGGCGCGGGGAGCGGGGGGGCGCCCTCTTGCTCCTGGCTCGCTCCCCGTGTCTTCCGTGTGCCCCACGCTCGGGGCGGATTAATTATTTCCCCACCCACCAGCCCTAAAAAACAAGCTACTAAACAATGCTAGCCAGGGGTGTTAGTAAGTTTGACATAGGCCTTTTTCCCGTTGAAAGGTAGGATTGGTTGTGGTTAGTTAGGAAGGTTGTCTGCACTAGGCCTTTTTTCCCGTTATACAGGTGTGATTATGTTATTAAACAAGGTTGTGGGTACCTAGGCCTTTTTCCCGTTTTATAGCTGTGATTATGTGTCATTAAAAAGGTAATATTGTGTGTACTTACTACTTAGGCCTTTTTTCCCATTAGCACAGCATGCTTCGTATCTATATTGTTGGTTTTAGTGTAGTGTAGTTGTCCTTTAGCGAGTTCTTTTTCTAGGTTCATCGTCGTATTTATTAGGGTTGGTCAGGCGGTAAGGTCATGATCGGTGAGCAGCAATTTAAGGTCCTAAGGGGGGCGTCACCATCCACGGAGGGGGCGGGCCAGGGAGAGGGGCCACTGGTCCCTCCTAGAACTTCAGGGGCAGGAATATCCGCTAGCTGCTAAAAATGCGGGGGAGGGAGTCACGCTTTCCTTAGGCTGGTAGCCACCCCGCACATGCACCATGACGTCAGCATATGACGCAAAGTGTAAGGGCCCTCCTTGTTAGTTAAATGGAGTTCACGATGCCGACGGGGTAGGCGGTCCCCTGTCGCGCATGCGCACCTCTGGGTAAGGGCGTGGTTAGTAGGACTTGACACCGGTTAGCGACCTTGCCGTCCGGCCAGATATGTTAGAATGCAAAATTCAGGCAGGATGTTAGATTCGGATAGGAAACACGCTGTATTAGACGTTTGTTAAGGTTAGCCTTTGATATTTGTCTACGATTCTGTAAATCTAATGTCATGAATTTTGCTTATTCTTGCATAACTGATGTAATGTTGATATTCATCCTTTTATTGTTTTGTATAATAAATACGGCCGGGGGGTCCCTGACCCCCCGCCTTCCAAAGATAATTTGCTTATGACAATTCTTCAAGGTGGTGTGGAAAGCTGGGAGGGGAGGGTAGCCAGTCACGGACCATGTGATTTGACACCGCGAGAGCCTCATTGAGGCAAGACAGTGAATTACGTTCGCTTTGTTGCTGCTTTCTGCATCTGGATGCCGAATGAGATTTTCTTTCAATAATCCATTGTCCTGTTCTTTTGTCCTTCCCCCACATTTCCATTGTGAAAGTTAGCTCGACACCTTTGAGAGTGCCTGACATTTAGAAAACTGAGCAAAAGATTTGGAAGCCACGCTTAGTTTTCAAATCATACTTTATACTTACGGCATCAGCTGTTCTCAGAAGGACGTTAAGTACCTGAATGATACTTCCTGCAACGCAATCTATTAGTGCTATTCTGAACACTGAAGTGGTAATCTATTTGAGGAGAAAAGGTAATCATTTGTGAACAGAAGGGAAAAACAGACATCCTTCACTTACTTTTTTTGTTGATTTCTTTTAATGAAAAACATTTCCACAGCTAAGGAAAAAAATACACCTTCCACTGTATTTTAAAAATAATTTGCGAGTTTTCAAAACAGACAATTCTAGAAGGACGGCTGTGCATTTGCAAGCAGTCCAGTGATGAAGAAGCACATTCAGTGGCAAGTCTGACGGGCCCCATATGCAACGTGTTCTGTCAGGGCCCATTGGAAATATCAGAGGGTACATTGGTGCATGCGCATGTCCGGAAGATTATCATGGAAAGTTTTGCGGTTATCTGAACGTGTTCAAGGACATATTAACTCGTCTAAGTGTGAGCGCGTGCGTGTGTATGTGTGTGTGACTAGGGTTGTGCATAGGTTATAGCAAGTGTAATAGGATTTGGGTGAGTGACAGTCTGTGTGGCATGTAACGGTGCCTTTATATGATAGGGTTGTTCAAAATTTAGTGCGGCCTGAAGGAGTGAATATGAGGGATAGGTTGTGTCTGAAGCTGTCTCTGAGTCAGTGTTTGAGTTTTCTAGTTTGCATCATGGCTGTCTGTGCAACAACGGCATGCGTGGGTTTGCTTTTATGTTCAAGTGTCTGAGGATATCCGAGATTGTCATGGGTGCCTGGGGTTCTGTTTAGGCGCGTGCAGGCGTGTCAGGCTGTCGGGGTCTTAGTGCATGACATTAACCTGTAGCGTCTGCAGGTGTGCCGGAGAGTGCAGAGTACCTTCAGATTCGGCAGCTTGATGGATGTGCTATTCTTGCTCTGGAAACATTCTCCAACGTCCACTACGCCAATGTCCTGATGGTAGGTTTGATGTCTCTGTGTGGACAATGACTTATACAATATCCTTATGACCCCCAGATGGGGCAGGATGGTAGCACTTCTTATAGGCACGAGAGCCTTACCTTAGGATCCATGGATGTATGTAGGGTTGTGAAGTCTGACCACAGGGGCCTGGGTAAAAAGGGGTGCACTCAGAATGAAGTTTGAATCGCACTGCAGACCATTATTTTTTATGTAAAAGGCTTTTATGACCTCTGAAGTATGATATTGCCATTTGCTTCTAACGTGACATTTGTCTCTTGCTTTTACAACTGTGTATTAGACCATTAAATATTGCATTGCTACGCCTATTCATTGTTATTGGCTATTGTTATTTATGATAATGCATTTTTACTCCATGTATTCTCAATATACGTAGGGTATAATGAGTTTGTACTAACATAAATTTTTGGTGTGCGACCCACTTCGCATTTTATAAATTTTACATATGCAATAGGCTACCAGTGCATCACATGAGTATATTCTCACTGCTCAGTATCAGACTACTGTTCTAACCAGATGGTGCTAACATGAGAGACACTTTCTAATGCATGATGAAATGGTGCAAAAAACTGCAAGTCAACATGCGTCTGGGGAGAGCAAGGATAGAAAGTATCAAAGGAGCTTCATGTCCAAGGACGTTGGACATCCACCACAAGGAAAAGCCCGGCTCTATCCATGGGTTGTGAAGACGAAGAGCTGTACCCAGTCTGCTCCAGGTATGCAGGTCTCTATTTCACTTCTCATTTTGCCAGTACTTACCAAACAGCAGTTACGGCTAGGATAGGTAGGAAAAATATATTCACTAACAATATATATGTATGCCTATATATCATGCTGTCACATGGCTAGGTTAGGCCTGGGAAGAGCCACTGCCATTTCACATGTAGGCATTTCTAAAGTTGCCTTCTTTTACCACACACTGACTTTTGACACACATTTGCTTACGTGACAGTGCAGGATTATTTACTCGGAATTCACGTTGCTTACAATTCCACTTTGTAAGTACACTATCACAACACCTTGAACATTCGGTACAAGGCCTGAATACACATTGGACAAATGTTGTTGTTTATTATTCCTCCATAAGATGATAGCGCTATCACAGAGACAATAAACAATGCCAGCTGGTTGAAGCCTCGACACGGAAGCATGAATGCTGTTGTTATAAATACATGCACATTTTCGTTCTCTAATTAGAGGAGCACTCTGCTGTCATTGCCATGTCATCGCTATCGTTGGCTTTTCAGCACAGCTAATTCGTGTTCACAGTCTGTGAGGTGGGATATCCAACCTGTGACCAAGAAGGGGACCTACATACCTTACCTTCAGGTAATGGGGATTTAGATCTTCCAGTAGAGGATTCTTGGCAAAGCACTCACCCCAGGCATCTAGGTTAGAGAATGCATAAGTAGGAGTAGACTACACACAGTATTTATATGCTAGCATACATACACTGTTTTAGCACGACTGTGGAATCATTCATTCTTTTCACTGTCCTTATATTGCCAATCACTTTCACCTGCTTCTGTCTTTTAATCATTGCAGTGCATATATTTTAGACAAGAATCACAATGGTTCAATAAAAATTGAAAATGCCTGTTAGACATGGCATCTTTGGCGTGGTTTCCCCTGACCTTTTTGCCTCTACCTCCTGTATTTTTGACGCTGTGCTGGATTTCGTTGTTGCTGGTTTAGATGCTTTGGGCACTTTGCCACTGCTGATCAGTGTCAAAGTGCAAGTGCTCCCTAGGTAAATTGTTATTGTAATTGGTTATCCATGATTGGCATATGTGTGTTACCAGGAAGTCCCTAGTAAAGTGCACCAAGTGTGCCAGGGCTGGTGATTCAAATGCTACTAGTGGGCCTGCAGCACTGATTGTGCCACCCACATGAGTAGGCCTAAAATGGTTTATCAGGCCTGCCACCGTGGTGCCTGGGTGCAGTTGCTAACTGCCATGCTGCCCTGACCACTGTCCACACTGGCCAGGTCTAACCCTTCCCTTTCTATACACATTGGACACCCCTATGGAAGGCCCTAGGTACCCCCCTGGGCAGGGTGCAGTGTATGTGAAAGGTAGAGCATGTACTGGTGTAGGTGACATGCTCTGGTAGTGAATTACAGCCATTTTCGTTTTTCACTATTGCAAAGCTATCTGTTCTCCATAGGCCAGAATGGGCAGTTTGATTATTACATTTTATAATCCTAAATTGACTCAGGGAACATGGTAGAAATTCAGGTTCAGTATGCCTGAATTCAGTATGATAAAATACATATTTTAGTGAAGTTGGTTTTAACATTCTGTGTTTGAAAATACCACTTTTAGAAAGTAGGTATTTTCTTGTCTAACCATCCAAACCTGCCTTTGCTAGGCTGTGTATTCCTTGTCTGGAGTTTGAGTGACAGGGGCTGGGGAATACCAGGGGGCTGGGGAATTCCCAGAGACAGGGTGAGCCAGCACAGGGCTGAATAGAGAGATCTACATCTAGATGGGAGGGAGGAGTTGCACCTGGGACCTGAATAGGACAGTGCCTGCCCCCCACAGTGCTGGCTCCACCCCCTGTGGTGCATCTGATGTCTCTGCCCTGCACTGTGAAAGGAGAGAAGGAATCATGTCAACAAAGTGCTTCAGGGCTGTGCTTTCCCTCCACAATGCTGGCTCCACCTCCTGTGGGTCGTCTGATGTTTCTGCCCTGCACTGTGAAAGGAAAGAAGGAGTCATGTAAACCGAGTGCTCCAGAACTGGTTTGGACTGGGCAAAGGCCCCTCTGCCCTCAGAGGACAAAGGATTTGGGGGTATAAATATTGGGACCCTGATCCCAAGAATTTAGATCATCCTGGAATCAAGAAGGAACCTCTGCCAAGGAGAAAGCTGGAAGACTGAAGAAGAAGGACTGACCTGCTGTAAGGCTGACCTGCAGTTGCTTTGCTGCCAAGGAGAGGGGAATGACTTTGCTGTGTGCTGTGTCCCCTTGCTTGAAGGAATCTCCAAGGGCCTCAGTAGAGCTGGACTCCTGTTAAGATCCAGGACCAAAAGGACTTCAGCCAAAGCTTCCCCCTGAACTCTACTGTCTGAGTTCTGCCCTTCCAGGAGTGCTTGATCCAATTGTGGGGCCTCTGGAAGTTGTGCCTGCGGTTGGGAAGCTGACCAAGAGAAAAGAAGTAAAAGATCTGCAACTTTTTCATGCACCGCCGGCTTAGCGAGAAAATTTCCATCGCCACGAAGATCGTCGCAGCGCCTGTCGCCGCTGCAACGTCAACGCCGCGTTCATCTTCGGAGTGCATCCCCCCCAGAGTGGGAAGATTCCTGTTGCTGCGAGTATCGTCGCAGAACCTGCCGTCGCTGGTGAGATCGTCGCACCGCTCATTAGCGGATCGCATTTTGTCGCAGCGAACATTGTCGCAGATCCATCGAAGATCGTCACATCGTGCCTTTGCGAGTAAAATTCTACCGGAGAAGCTACGCCTTGGAATCCATACAGGTATCGCCTCACTCCCCATACAGACCGAATTCCTCGCACACGCCCGCTGCTATAGACATCATAGTTGATACATTGTTTGATCGTATTAAAGGGCTTGTGAATAAAAGTTTTGATAAGTTATGGAAGCGTTTAGATCGTCTGGAATCCATAACTACTAAGGCAATATCATCTTGTAGGGAATGCAATGAGCTAGCTCGACAGGTTATCACCTTGGAAAATCCTTCCCAGAATGCGCAACCGGCTCGTCAAGTACCCCAAATTATAAAGTTGCTGCCTGTCCCCCTTGACTCTAATAATAAAACGAGAAACCCCCTAGCCTCTAAGCCATATACTCGATTTGCTAATACTCAAAATTTTAACCCTGTTGATTCTCAAGAGGATCCGATAGTCAGTACGAGTATAGCTGATACTGGCTTGAGGGGGCATGTAGTATCTAATCAGGATGTCTTAAATTTACCCCCTGCATCCTGCCCATATGTGATAACCCTTGCAGGGGTACCATCACTAGAGAAAAATAAATTAGAGTCCTGGGAACAACTGCGGAATAAATGTGTTGACTGGCTGGCTAAACACAAAGGATATAGGAGGTCTGATATACATGAAATTTTAATGGTACGAAGGGTAGGCTGGGTGGGACCTGCAGCAAAAACTATCAGGGGTGATTGCATTGTTTTTAATTTTTCTTGGCCTAGGACTGTCGGATCTATACTAGCAGTGAAAGAGACCAAATGCCTTTTTTCTACAAACATCTGTGCATTACCACTTGGTTTCTTTTATAAACCGTCATCTATACAGTGTCCACTTCTCAGCCCGTCCCACCAGTCGGCTAATATATTTTTAGCTATTTCTGATTTAGACAATCTTGATTGACTCCCACCCAAAAACTCAAATTGGTCTGGTCCATGTGGTAGCCAAGAAAACTTCTAATACCAGTCCTGGGGTGGAAACGATTCAATTAATTGATTGCCCTGACGCAATTTTGAAGGTGCTGAGTTGGAATGTGGCAGGTCTGGCCTCAAAATTAAATATTGAAGATTGGGCAATTATGATAAACACATTCAACATCCTTATGTTTCAAGAAACTTGGGCAACCAAAGAGCTTTATTTCGAAGGGTATGAGTGTTTTAATACTATTTCCCCTAACCCTAAATATGGCAGACCTTCAGGGGGTCTATCAATATGGGTTAGCATTGCCTCAGGTGGTAGAGTAAAACTAATTCCAACCGAGAATGCTAACTTCCAAGTACTGATCTATACACAAGGGGCTTCCATCTGCTTTATCAATTTTTATAATAATGACTTCGTAAGCACACCTAATGCTAACTTTGTTCACCTATTTAACTTTATCCAGGACCTGGACAATTTATTGGGAAAGTACAAATTGGCTGGGATATGTCTGGGGGGCGATTTTAATGCAAAGATAGGAGAAGGAACTACTGGGCGGTCTTCCCAATCTATTCTATCTAACCCATGTAAGAGAGGTTATGAGCTATTAAACCATTTATCGAGTAGCAGTCTTTTAAATGTGATGGACATCGCAGCTGCAACCACTAATGATAATCCATTACCTACTTACAGAGGCTTAGGACGCGCCTCAACTATAGATTATGTCTTCATATCTCCATCTTTAGAAGACTACTTAGTTGAGGCAGAGGTTAGAGCATCCACCTTTGGAGATCATAACCCTATTATGGTTTCGCTAAGGGTGGCCCCGCGACCAAATATTAGAAGAGAACTGGGAGCGGGAAGCCTAGAACTCTCAACCGATAACTTAAGAATTAAATGGAAGGGTATGGACTGCAGGGAGGTCTTCCAGAAGATGGTAATAACTTATCCATCTCTCTGTGATACTTGTCTTATCTTGGCCGACCGTAACCCAGAGGCAGTTTCTGCTTTTATTTTATTATGTGCAGGTATTAAGGAATTGATTTCCAGACCCACACTCCAACATAAATCTGATCCGAGGTGGTTTGATAATACCTGCTCTAGGGCTAATAGGGATCTCAGAGCAGCCTTATCAGTTTCCCCTAGAGATCCCTCTCTTATCAGAACCTTAAGGCACAATTATAAAAGTGTAATAAAATTAAGGCGAGATGTGGTCTTAAAAGGGTACTGGAATAATTTGGCCTGTGCTGCTAAACTTAACAAAACAAATACTTTTTTATCTGCCACTAAGTCCCTGAGAGCTTTTGGGAATATATCTACCCCCTAAGCTGTAATATAATTAGTGAGGTGTGGGTTGCTCACTTCTCGAAAATATATGCCCCCCCGCCCCAATGCGAAAATACTTTGGAAAATCTTACGCCTACCCAAATTCAAATCTCCTTGATTGAGGTCGAGGAGGCAATATTCCAAAGTGCGGGAAATAAAGCCCTAGGCCCGGATGGGCTGCCTATTGATCTTATAAAATCAAGGCCAGAGTTCTGGGCTCCTCTGCTTCACAACGAAAATCCCAAACACATGGTCCACATCTTTAATTATTCCTATTTTTAAAAAAGGAGATAGATCAAACCCAAGCTGGTATAGACCTATTTCCCTAATTGATAACACCCTTAAAATATTGGGGAGAGTTCTATGTAACAAGATCAGAACTTGGGCAGAGGATGAAAATATAATAAATAAATGTCAGTTGGGGTTCCGTAGTCACCTTGGCACTGTGGAACAGTGTCTGAATCTTAACTTAATCGTAGGGAAATACACCATCGCCCGACAGAGTCCTCTTTATCTGGCATTTATGGACCGTTCGTCCGCTTTTGATTTTGTTAATAGATCTAGGCTCTGGCAATGCCTTTTAAATTATGGGTTAGGCAAAGATCTGGTGCACTTTTTAGCTTATCTCCATAGGGACCTAAGGGCCCAGGTAAGGATAAGCATGGACGGGGCAGTGTCTGGAGACATAGTGGTTGGGAGAGGCGTTAGACAAGGGTGCGTTCTCGCCCCACTTTTATTTATTTTATATATTAATGAACTTCATAATGCCCTATCTAACCAAACCACTGATGTTCCTATAATTAATGGTAACAAACTGCCCGCCTTACTATATGCAGATGACGCTGTTTTAATGGGCAGAACACCCAATGCCTTGAGAATTTTAGTTAGGGGATTTGCAGCTTTTATGAATAATTTGGATCTTTGCACACATTTTAAAAAATCCTTTTTAATGTGTTGTGGCCCTAAGAAACGTTTTATTAATACTATTACTCTGGGTCCCGATTCTTTGACATGCACTCGCACTTTCCCTTATTTGGGTATAACATTTTCCAACAATGGGTCCTGGACACCACATTTGGCCTATGGATTGTCTAAATTTTCAAGAGCCATAAATTCAGTAATAAATCTCCCCCAACCTAAAAGATTTGAGGTGGTACTGTCCCTACTTAAAATCTATAGGACACAATGTGTACCAATCATGACCTATGGGGCTGAAATTTGGGGCCACACAAACTTGAAAAGCATCCAGGCCGAAGAAAATAGATTGATAGATAGATAGAAAATAGAGGCTTTTGGGCATACCAATTTCATCGTCCACCTTTGTATGCCATAACGAGTTAAGAATGCCATACTTGGAAGATTACATTAGAACACACACTGTTTTATTCTGGCTAAAGGTTTGGAAAAACCCTGCAGCCCTATTGACAATGGAGATTTTAGCAGATTGTCTAAAATGTGATAAGGGCGGTGACATTCCCTGGCTGGCTCAAGTACCGGCAAATTTGACTGCGGTCAATCTAGAGCATATTTTGAAGAACCCTGAACAATTAGATGGTATTGATGGAAAGATTATTCGTAAAGTTTTATATCAACATTATGGGGATGCGAGATATGCCCTAGAATCCGCCAAAGTATCTGTGAAACAATATATTTTAATGACAGGCGAGGGTGGACCCCCATTATGCTCTCCTATTAGTTATCTCTTAAGAGATATTACTCATTGGGAGCGAAGCCTTCTTTTTCGTCTCAGATCGGGCTCAATAAAGTATTTGTTGTGCTTCCCCATGGGTTACCAACCTAATATTGAGAACTTGGTCTGCCCATGTGATAACTTAGGGAAACAGTCTACGCTACACTTTTTGTTCTTTTGTTCTTTTTACCAAAAATATAATATGCAGTTATTGATACTGTTTTTCAGGGCAAAGGGCACAACGGATTTTAAGGCTGCATACAAAATTATTCTCCAGCTTAAAGATGATGATATAACATACCGAGTGTGTACTTTCTTGAAAATGGCCATTCGTTCACGTCTTTCTATGAATTAATGACTGCTGGATTAGGCTGTACAATACACATTTCTGTATTTTGTACTGTTTGTATTTATATTTTGTACTATGCACACCTGCACCTTCATTTATTGCTGCTAATTGTAACCTCTCTGTGATTTAAGGATCTGCCCCTTTTTAGCTGCTTTTTTGTGAAATATTTGCACTTGCATACTGTCACTTTAACATTGCTGATGATATCAAGTCATGGATAACCTAGTAACTATTAATTGATTAGTTTTAATGTGGAGTCTCTCTATTTTTTAATGATGATGGACTATGCATGTGATTATGAGTAATGTTTGTGCTTTTATGGATAATGCATATCCGAATAAAGATAACGTAACAGAACGCTTGATCCAATTGTGGGGCCTCTGGAAGTTGTGCCTGCTGTTGGGAAGCTGACCTAGAGAAAAGAAGTAAAAGATCTGCAACTTTTTTATGCACCGCCGGCTTAGCGAGAAAATTTCCGTCACCGCGAAGATCGTCACAGCGCCAGTCGCCGCTGCAACGTCAACGCCGCATTCATCTTCGGAGTGCATCCCCCCCGGAGCGGGTAGATTCCTGTCGCTGCGAGTATCGTTGCAGAACCTGCCGTCACTGGTGAGATCGTCACACCGCTCGTTAGCGGATCGCATTTCGTCGCTGCGAACATTGTCGCAGATCCATCGAAGATCGTCACATCGTGCCTTTGCGAGTAAAATTCTACCGGAGAAGCTACGCCTTGGAATCCATACAGGTATCGCCTCACTCCCCATACAGACCGGATTCATCGCAAACGCCCGCTGTGTGCAGCGGGGTTGTCGCATCGCCTCCCCAGGGTCTCAGGACTGACGCTGTTGCTTGTTTTTCAATGCCTGGGCGCCGCTAGGAACTTTTATCGCATCACCAGGTACTGTTGACTAAAATCGATGCTGATGTGGATTATTTTGTCGCTAAGCTAAGAACGCTTTTGAAACCATATTCTTGAACTGTGTATGTTGGATTTTTGTCTTTTTGGTCTTGTGTAGTTTATATAAAAGTACTTTATTTATCTACACTGGTGTGGAGTCCATTTGTGGTGTTTTCACTGTGTTACTGTGAGTGTTGGTACAAATACTTTACACATTGCCTTTGATAAGCCTGTCTGCTCGTGCCAAGCTACCAAGGGGGTGAGCAGGGGTTATCTGAAGAGTGTATCCCCCTTGCCCTGACTAGAAGCAATGGTCCCTATTTGGACAGTGGTACCTACCTCTGCCAACTAGAGACCCCCAGATCTAACAATGCCCATTTGTGTGTTACTTATATATCTATCTGAGTGAGCACGAGTGACTGAGCGAAAAGGTTCTAGATCTGTTACCACGAGTCTTTGGGGGTCAGAGTTGTCAAGTTCAGAGGTTGCCTAAACCATTTGTTACATTACTAGGTTTAGGGGTACTTATGGTGGCACTGTGAGCTAGCAGGACTATAGGCCAACATATCTTGAGGGTGTTTACGGAATCAGTCTGCCACCATCCCAACGTTTATGTTGTCCAACAAATGAACAGTTCATACTGAAAAGTGGAATCGTGCGAAAGTGCTTGAGTTCTTCATTCTGTCTGCTTTCATTATATTCAGTATTGCCAATAGAATCATGAAATACCATTTTGCTGCATTCATTCAGCAGTATCTTAGTGTAGAAGAAATACGCATAGTACAAACTAGTTGTCTCATTAATGGGTGTGGATGTGTGGCACGCGGGCCTAAGTAAACTCGCACAACTTTCTGTTGAGTCTCTGGCTAGACTAATATTATGTTACAAAATGGGCCCTTCCTTTAGTATGGTGAAGTGGAGGGGTGCATGGAACACACCTCCATTTTCTCTGATCCTCATGACAGTTGAATATACTTTCATAATCTGGGTTCCAAGAGAATTGTACCAGGTGAGTTCCGATTTTCGTCTTGACACACATCATCACATGTACTTTATGATATGAAACATCAAGCATTATTTTGCAACACAATTCTTGGATTGTACGATTTATGGACCCTTTGACTCTGTGTTGGATAATGGAACAGTTATCAAAAGGTCAAGACTCGTTCGAGGATCAGGAGCGCTAGAATAGACAGAATATGCTTGATATCTCACAAAGGAAGTTGCAAAATGGCATATCAAATGTTGCTGCCCCGCTGGTCACTACACAGGAACTCAATTGAAGCATAATTAATTTGGTCCTGTATTGAAGCAATTCCTTGATGTTGGTTTTATGGCATTTGTGACGGGCAATCTGACAATCAAAAAGGCATCTCAATATACTCCATGCTTTCGTCTACACCTGGGACGTGCATCCAGCAAGATACATGACCAGTTCAACCTTGATCTCTGCGCTCTCCTCACTTGAGTAACAACTTGCACAGACATATACTGTTAGAATATTGACTCTTAAAAAGTGTGGACTTGGCCCTTTTTGCAGGGTAATCCCTGAAATTTTTGCGTTCCTCTGTATTTTGCCTGACCTGATGTCTGTTTTATGTCTCTGGGCACTTTACCACTTCTGATTAGTGCTAAAGTGCATATGCTCTAAATGTTAAATTGTTGTAGTGAATTAGTGACTCCATGATTGGCTTATTTGATTTGCTTGTCAGACCCTAGTACAGTGCACCATGTGTGCCCAGGGCCTGTAAATCAAATGCTGCTGGTGGGCTTGCAGCACTGATCGTGCCACCCACAGAAGCAGCTTGTAAAGTGTGTCTCAGGCCTGCCATTACAGAGCCTGTGTGCAGTCTAGTACAGCCATGTCAACTTGGTAAGTGCACCCACTTACCAGTGAAGAACCAGAACCTTTTGGACCTGGCCCTGCAGGGTACACCCTCTGTCTCCGGGGTTCACCTGCTTCGTTACACAGAGACAAATGTCGTCGTCCTCTTTTTCAGACAATGTCCCATTCAGGTGTGCATCGCTAAAGGGTACAAATCGTGGAACTGTTTCGCCTTCACAGTCACCAACCCCTCTACGAACCCACTGATCAAAAGGCAAAGGCAAGGGTACTTTCTTGCAATGCACACTGTGAATCCAATTTTTCTTTCCTTCAACTTTAACTGCTGTCCTTGTCGTTAGTAGGACCATTCGGGGCTTCCGCCATCTGGGTTCCAAATTCTTCTTCTTCTGAAAGTTTCGGGTACAGGCCCAGTCACCTGGTCGGATGGAATGACCTGGATCTGTGGAAGCCTCCGGCAAAGCGCTCTGAACCTGTCGATGAAGGACATGCAATTTAGTTGTAAGGTCATGCAAATAGTCAATCAACATTGGATAGGGCAAGTCGGAAACTTTTTAGGACGAGGTATTCCCCATACGTTGGCCGGACGGCCAAACACCACTTCGTAAGGGCTAAGTCCCAGACGAGAGTGCACTGCAGTTCTGGTGGATAGCAGAGCTAACGGTAAAGCATCAGGCCAATTAAGTCCCGTACTTGCTTGAATCTTTGCTAATTTCAACTTCAAGGTACCATTGTAACATTCTACTAGACCCGCTGACTGAGGATGATTTGCCGCGTGGAACTTTTGCTTGATTCCAAGACCTGCACAAACTTTCTGCATGACTTGGCCAACACATTCGCTCCCATTGTCAATCCTGACAATGCGCGGCAATCCAAACCTGGGAAAGTACTCTTTTAGAAGGATTTTAGCTGTGGATAAAGCTGTGTTATCTTTCAAAGGGTATGCTTCTATCCACCTCGAAAAGGCACATACTACCACCAAAACATATTTGAGGTTGTTGCATCGATCCATGTGAATGTAATCGATTTGCAACACTTCAAATGGGTATGTCGGGGGGGCAAAGTGACCTGCTGGAGTGGGGGTTCCCTTTCCTGGATTATACATCAGACAAACAATACAATGCTTTACTACGTTGTCTGCACATTTTGGGATATTCTCATTTTGCCAAACTGGGGCTAAAAGTTTACAAATGCCTTTTGTGTTTAAGTGAGCTGGACCATGAGCCATAGAAAACCACTGGGAGTACATAAGCATCTGGTAACAACCAACGTTGATGTTCAGATAATTCTACCCAACAACCCATCTCATCTAACATTCCCGTACTTTCTCTCCACTTGCTCAACTCTCTTTCTGAAGCCTCTTTCTGTATCGTTTTCACGCTTTCCACTGTATTCTCACACATTCCTCTCTCCCTGACCCAATTCGCAGGACCTGCCATATACATTTGACTCGTTGAATCCCTCGCTGTTTTCTTTGCTGTTTCATCAGCAAATGCATTTCCCCGTCCAACATCATCCGTAATCTTCTTGTGTGCACTACACTTCACTATCGCTATTTGGACGGGTAAAGCAAGTGACTCGAGGAGATCAGTCACTAACTGACCATGCTGTATCTTAGTGCCATGTGAAGTTAAGAAACCCCTCTCTCTCCAGAGACGCCCAAAATTGAACGCGACACCAAAGGCATATTGACTGTCAGTGTACACGTTCACTCTTTTCCCTTTTGATAATACACAAGCTCTCGTCAGTGCTATCAACTCTGCTGCTTGCGCTGAATTGTGTCTAATGCGTGCAGTTTCCACAATAGTATGTAAGGTAGTTACAGCATAGGCTGAAACCGTATCTCCATTAGGCATCTTGAAACAAGAACCATCTACCCATAGGGTCCCATCCGGATTCTCTAGCGGTGTGTCTCTCAGGTCAATTCTCCCTTTTGTCTCTTCCTCAGTACGGAAGAAACAATCATGCTGATCCTCAAAACTCTCCGCATTTGGAAGGGGCAACAAAGTAGCTGGATTCAGGGTATTACATCGTTTGATGTGTACGTGACTAGCCAAAAGCGTCAGCTCGTAACCAGTTAGACGTGCACTCGTAAGATGTTGTGTTTTCGTTATGTTTAGCAAAGTATCCACTGCATGTGGCACCATGACAATGAGAGTGTTATCTAACACCATTCCAGCAGACTGTCGGATAGAAATTGCTGCGGCTGCTGTGGCTTTGAGACAACTGGGCAATGCTTTAGCTACGGGATCTAATGTAGCCGAAAAATAGGCACATGGCCGCTGTCTATCCCCAAATTGCTGTGTCAAGACTGACAACGCACAACCTTCTCTTTCGTGAACATACAGCGTAAAAGGGTTAGTGTAATCTGGGGTGCCTAGTACAGGAGCAGAACAGAGAGCAGTGTGTAAATCAGTGAAACTCTTTTGGCACTCATTAGTCCAAGGAAGGGGCTGAGGCGCATCTTTTAAAATGAATGCTAACATAGGTTTGGCGATCAAAGAGAAGTTAGGGATCCACTGTCTACAGTAGGAAGTAATACCCAGAAAAGCACGTACTTCCCTTTGTGTGGATGGTACAGACATTCGTGCAATCGCCTGAATTCGTTCTGGTGTCAATCGCCATCCCTCTTTTGATAGGAGATGACCCAAGTAGGTAACCTCTCGACAAACATATTGTAGTTTGGAGGGTGAAACCTTGTGATTCAGCTTAAATAAGTGATGTAGCAGTGCAACAGTGACATATTTGCAGATATCTTCTGAGTCAGCGGCAACTAACAAGTCGTCCATATATTGGATAAGAGCAGCACCAGACGGCAAATGAAAAGTATCAAGATGACATTTCAATGCTTGACTATAAATGGAGGGACTTTCACAGTATCCTTGGGGTGCGCGCTTAAATCGGAAGCTTCGGCCTCCAAGGGAAAAACCAAAAATGTCCCTACTCTCTTCTGCAATGGGAATACTGAAGAAGGCATTCTTTAGATCAATAACAGAAAACCAAGTCACTGTGGAAGGTATCGTAGTCAACAAGGCAGTGATATCTGGAACAACAGGAAATTGTGGAATCACAATTTTGTTTACTTCTCGCAGATCAATCACAAACCGGTACACAGGTGGCTGAGAAGGATCAGTACGTTTAAGAACAGGAAGAATAGGACTATTGCATGTGTTACCTCTCGTTTCTTCAACCACACCCTTCCGAATTAAGTCATGAATGATTTCCAAAAGCGCTTTTTCACCTTCAGCAGAGATTCTATATTGTGGGATACGTGGTAGTTCAACATTGGGCTTGAGAGTAACAACATAAGGCGGTATCTCAAGACAACCCACATCGTTCGGACCCGTGGCCCAAAGTGCTGTTGGAAGAGAGGAGTAACTCAGGAGGAAACTGATCTTTAGACGGATACATTGGGGAGATCAACTTCTGACCTAGAGTAAGATGTACGCCTGAAGGAGAACAATATATTGTAGCATGCATTCTTTTCAATAGGTCTAGACCCAACAGATTCTCGCCACAACCATTCGTCAACAGAAGTGGAGCTTCCAAATCATAAGGACCAACTGAAATAGGCAAAGGACAAGAAACCGGATTGCGAACAGGGGCGCCAGAGAATCCTACAGAAACATTTGTTAAGCCAGACAAAGGTGCCCCAGGGAGTTTAGAATGAATAATAGAACTTCTCATTGCTCCAGTATCCAGAAGAAATGGCTCTGATACACCCATTGTAGTGACGTTAACATAAGGACCATTTTGATCTACTGGGATTGGCACAACTCCTCTACTTTGTCCATGGCTGTCCTAGTTAGCATGAAGACTCTCATTCTCGCCTTCAACATAATGGTCTTCATTATAATACTGAGTAGATCTCACATTCTGCTGATCAAAGTAGTTCATAGAATTGGGAGAAGGAAGAGCATGCTGTTCTTGAGTTAACATACCTTGACCTCTACCTCTGTTTGCTGACTGAAGGCCAGCACGACCTCGTGGAGCAGATAACGCTCCATTGCGCTGTAATAAAATCGGACATCTACTCTTAAAATGACCTTCCTCCCTACAATAGGCACATTGATTAGGACCTAACAAAGGTCGCGGAATGTATGACTCAGGTTTCTGATACAACCTTTGAAACTGCGGTGGCTGCTGAGTCTGAGGCTGAACATAACGTGGAGGATAAGCTTGCTGCAAGAGAACCTTCGTTTTTAAATCTTTTGTTTTTTCTCTTGCTTTTCTTTTTCTTCTTTATCCCTATTCTCATAATATTGTGCGGTAGCCAATATCTGGGCAGAAGAAGAAACAGCCCAAGAACTTTCTGAATCCTTTAATTTGTGTGACAGCTCGGGAAGGAAATTGAATACAAATTTGTCCACGAATAATCGCTGTCCACCCTGGGTAGCCATGTCCTGACCACTGTGATCGATAAATGTCTCTTCGAAACGAGTAAAGAAATCAGAGACACTTTCATCTTTCTTTTGTTTGCATGCTGCTAGCTTATCCCAATTCACTCTCAATGCAGGCATCATAGTTTTCATCAACGTAATGATTCTACTAGGAAGCTCTGAGATCAATGCGTCAGGCTTTGCGCCACCCACTTGATCTCTATCTGTATCAGCTATAACATCCCAAGTAGCACCCAGTTCCTGTGCGTGATCCTCTCTACGAATCTTAGCCCATATTGTCTGTGGGACTACATTATCCATTAGCATATCAATATCTGCTAGATTCATAATACAAGCATTGATTGTCTGCGATAATTCTTTGTAATAACCTGCAGGGTTCTTACGAGGATCTGGTAGAGTCTGTTTAAGGGCCAAAACTTCAGATCTCTTCCATGGCACATGTACCCATATGCGCTGAAAGTGAGCAGGAATAGCTGGATTAACACCTGCTGCCGCAACTTCCTCCTTCCATACTGGAGGAACCTCTCTCATAGGATAATTTTTCGACGTCAGTTTAACCGACGGATCAGAACAATAAGGTTCTATAAGAGATGAGTGTTCTTACAGCTTCCTCGACTTTAGAACCTACAATAAGTCCTTTTTCAAAATCGGCTTGAACATCTAACAAATCTTGTGAGATCGGACTCGAACTCACATCTTCCTATTCTTTAATGAGAATATCGCACATTACATTAAAAACATATCTCTGCGTAGGCGCATTCCATTGCAAGAAGGTAGGCATAATATCTGACACACTATATTGTGGACCCTTCTTGATCCATCTTCGTGCAAGAGAATCTAGCTTCTCTCGTTCCTCAAAATCTGGAAACTGACTACGAGATTGTCTTCGAGCAAAAGCCGGAGACACATTAAAAGCACCAAAGAAAGGAGATAAAATACTAGTGACAGAATCTGTGAGACGCTTACGCATAGACGGTGAATTGGACATCAGAACTGGAGACAGAGTATTAGGAGAACTAAGAGGAGAAGAACTAGAAATTACAGGAGGAGCAGAAGGCAAAGGAGAGCTAAGATCAGGAGATGAAGGCTGAGAAGTTGAAACTAATGGTAAAACCGGCAAGGGCGGTAGTACTGGAGGAGGCAAATGCTGAAGAGCCGGAACCGGCGGAGGTACTACCAGCAACTGGGCAGGCTGTAACAGCTGAGGTACATTGGCATTTTGCGCATAGGGTGGAGGCAACCTCAATAAATGAGACATTCGGGGATCCTCTTCTATATCTTTCTTATTATCAGAAGGAGAAACAGGCAACACCGGATAGCATTTATCTATCGCCATACGATGTTGTCTTTCTGAAATTTCAGTCGCATTGTTAATTTTATCATTTTTGAACTGTTGGGCAGCCTGTATAATTGTCATACCCTGTGCTTTCCTATCTCGTTTTGCTTGTTTAATTTCTTTTTGTTTGACTTCCTTACGCCAAAGGCGGAAAGAGTCAAACATTGCCGGCCGGGCTTTTCTTTTGAACAGAACTGCTTCCAAATTATCTAGCACATCAGGGTCAAAACTACCGTTTTCTGGCCATTTAAGAACACCATCTTTCTTCGTGTATCGAGCCCATGTCTCATTAAAGGCAATGAGGCCGATACCATGTTTCGAATAGAGCTCATATGTGGGAGTTCCAACCGAAGGAATCGGACAAGAGTCCTCAAGTCGGGAGTCCCTATTACAACCAAGACAACAAATTCTTCCAAACTTAGTCAGACCAGGCATTTCGCAATGTCTATGGACTGTTCACAAACTTCAAGGGAGTAAAACTCAGTTTACGCAGTACAAATGCACTTACCCTCGGCTTTAGTCTTTGCAATGACTAAATCTAAGTAACCTAAGGACATGAAACAAAGAACCAAAATTGTGGGCGCGACCCACGAAAATACTTAACTTAACTAAGGACGTCTTCTTCCACCAACAGAGGCCCGTCTATCGTCTCGCTTTACCATATATCACCAAAGGAATGGGCCAAAGCAGGGCGGCAGTCAGGGCAGCGGTCGCCAGTAGCCGTCAGGAAGGAGTAACCGCGCTGCAAAAGACCTTCGGACCACTTTCGACATACAGGGGTCGCTTAGTGTGGCTCGCGAACCCTCCGGAATTTTCTTGCGGGGTTCCTCACGACCTTCGAGCAGAACCGGTACCACTGAAGCCGCCCAACATTGGGCGCCAATTGAAGAACCAGAACTTTTTGGACCTGGCGGCGCAGGGTACACCCTCTGTCTCCGGGGTTCACCTGCTTCGTTACACAGAGACACGGGACACTCTGTCGGCGTTAGAAGATTGGATTTATTTAGCTGCAGCTAGTACAGTTATCCTAGAAGTACACAAAGTAGGTTCTCAGGAGATTGCCACTTCACTCTGTGGCATATCAGATTAAATAGCATACAATACATGATTATTAACAAGACATACGCCCCAAGCATGGAAGAAAAGAGCCAATAGGGTAAGTGGAAAACAAAGCGGAACCAGTAAGAAAGGTTCGAAAACAGGAATATCAGATAACTTGAAGAGACCTCTCCTCCAACTGTGTTTGTCATCCCACCCCCGAACTAATTCATTAACAGATTACAACTAACTTGCAGGTGGCGAGATACGTTTGTGTGTATTGGAGGACAGTCATGACACAAGAGAATGCTAGCAGGACACAGTGAAGGCCAGTCGATAAGATATGATCGGGAAAGAATAGTGTGAGCCTACAGATAGTTGAAACAGGGATTAGGAAAGTCAGACAAGGATTAGTGTACTCGGCTAGTCCAAACACCAGCTTTACAAATAAAGACCGAGGACGAATTTCGACACCAAGCTACGGGAAAAGCAGAATAGACTTCGTTCGCCGTGCTGCCTGAGTGATGGCAACACAAAATGGCGGCGGATTACAAAATGGCGGGTCGATTCGATTGTGATCGAAAATCGAAGTTCCTCACCAGTCCCTAAACCTTCCCTTTTCTACATATCAGACACCCCTAAGGTAGGCCCAATGGCAGGGTGGATTGTATGCAAAAGGTAGGACATGGCCTGTTGTGTGTGGCACATCCTGATAGTGAATTACAGCCATTTTTGTTTTTCACTATTTCAAGGCTACCTGTTCCCATAGGCCTGAATGGACAGTTTGATTATAACATCTTGTAATTCTAACTGACTCAGGGAACATGGTAGAAAAACGGATTTAGTATGTCTGAACTCAGAATGATAAAATACATCTTTTAGTGAAGTTGGATTTATCCTTCTGTGTTTGAAAATACCACTTTTAGAAAGTAGGTACTTTCTTACCTAACCATCCAGCCTGCCTCTGCTAGGTTGTGTATTGCATGTCTGGTTTGTAAGTGACAGGGGCTGGGGAGGTTCCAGGCGACAGGGTGAGTCAGCACAGGGCTGGATAGACCTATTTGCATGTAGAGTGGTGGGAGGAGTAGCACCTAGGCCTGAATAGGGCTGTGCCTTCCTTCCGCAATGCTGGCTCCACCTCCTGTGGTGCGTCTGATGAACCTGGCCCACACTGACAAAGGAAGAAGTTGTGCACTGGCAGAATGCACCCAGAACTGGTTTGAACTAGGTACAGGACCCTCTGCCTTCAGAGGACAAAGGATTTACTGGTATAAATATTGGGGCCCAGACCCCAGGACTTTAGATCAACTCTGGGAAAACAAGACAAACCTTTGCCAAGGAGAAGAACCAACAAAGCTGCAGGAATTTGGACTGCCCCCCCCCACCAGTGTGCTGTGTTGCTGGGTTGGTCTGCAGTGGTTTCTTTATTGCCAAGGAAAGGAGAAGGAACTTTTAAGGAACTTTCATCATCTTGCAGAATATTTCTTCAAGGGCTTGAATTTGAGCTTGCCTCCTGCCTGAAGTCTCAAGACTACAAGACTTCACCCCTTCTGTTTGCCTGCATCTGGAACTTGCTGTTCTAGCTGCCACAGAAGGAATTTTGCAACATCGACGCCGGTGAGCGACGCTGTAATCTGCATCGAAGCTGTGAGCGCTGCTCCGACTTGCAACGTAGACCCGACACCGGCAGCTGTGCCACATCGATGCCAGCGCACAACCTCGTAACCTGCCATAGTCGTTAGTGCTGCTCCGACTGGTGACGTAGGCCCGACGCCTGCTGCTGTGCCGCATCGACCCCGAAGCCAACATCATCACAGAGCCGATCGTCAACGTGGGTGGTCAAGAATCCATCGATATCGTGACATTGTACGGAACCGTGTTTTAGGTGCCATCATGACGTCACCTCCTTTCCGGTAAGGAACAAATGCCTCCCCTACTTTGCGCAAGCATCAAGGACCCGACGCATCGCCTCCCCTGAAGCAAGGAACTGACGTTGCACAGCACCAACGACACCGCATCTCCCCGACGCCATGAGCTGTCTTTGTTTCCGCTTTTCCAAGGTACTGTTCATTGTGGGTCTGTCTTGACTTCGGGCAGGGGTTATCCAGGAGTGTAATCCCCTTTCCCTGATAGAGGCAAGGGTCCCTATTTGGTCAAAGGTGCCTACCTCTGCTAATTTGAGACCCCCAGTTCTAACAGTTTGCTACAGATTTTTTGGAGAATGTTGAATATTGTGAAGGTACATATATACATGAAAGCACAGTTTTACTGTACTTAATTCAGCATATAGTTACCTTGATTTCTTTACCTTCAAGGTGCATAGATGGGATGGGATGTTAAGAATAGTAACTCTTACATACTTCTTCATTATATTTTGGTTTGGGCTGGTTTTGGGATTTTTTGGGGGGGACTTTTGGGCGGTTCCCTAGGTTTCCATGTGATTTGGTTATTACAATTGTAGTTTACTAGAGGGGGCAGAGAGCTGTGTTTCTGCTGTGGTGGTGCTTGAGATTGGGCTTACTTGCTCCACTAAACAGTGTGTGTAAGGCCTTTTGTGCTGTCAGCTTGGTCTCTAGGCCGGGTACTGTGGTGAGCCTATTTCAGACTACCACACGTGGAGTTGCAATGGAGTTTTACGGAACTTCCCTTTCCCGGCACCCCCTCTCCCTTTGACTACGCCCCACCCAAGATTTTTGGGCCTGCTGTCCCTGACTGTGGCCAGAGGCCCCTAATTCATGGAGATGCTACCTTCAAATGTTTTGGAAGGATATGACCTGATGAGAAGGCTTTGTGTGTTTTGGAGAACTTTGAGGGAAAGGAGAAGGCAGAAGGTTGCTCAATGGAGAGTCCGGTGCAAGGCCCAAACTCTGCAGAATTTCACCCGATGCGGGTATTGGACCTCGATGATCGATTGTTACGATAAGCTCCCTACTGACTCAGTACCCTGAAGTGGTTTGTGAATCGTCAGAGTTTTATGGGGGGCACCATTATCCCAAGTGCATGGCAAATCTGTCTCCCGATACTGGAACATCACCTCATTTAGGAACAAAAGGGGGCCTCCATTGGCCTGGAGGCAGTTGAAGGCAGTTGAGAGCCCATGCCATGATTGAATTTTGGTCCCAGGCCAGAGGCCCGGGAATGGGGTCCCTTTGATCTCGTAATAGGAATACGTCCCAACTGGACTTGGATGAGTGAACCTGGATGCCTGTTTATATGTGCTAGTTGGGGGAGCCAGCCTGTCCCCTTGTCAGACTGCCCTCCACCCAGGGCATGGACAGCCAGCCCCGCCCCAGGGGATTAGCAGCAGAGTGGGTTCTAGGCTCCTGGGGCACCCGCATGGTGAATTCTAGTACGGATTCCCAATAGACACAACGTACAGCATCCCTGAATTTCTTGAACGCAATTAAAGACTTGAAATTTCTTAAATTGTCTTACGTGTCTTAATTCTGAAATGTGTTTTGAGGTGTGCATTAAGTGTATGTTCTGCATTGGGGGTTTGAGTATACTGCGTATTTGAGTGTTGTGTCGATGCAAAGGTATTACCTCCCCAAACAGTTACCCCTCCCTGCTGTTGTTGCAGCCCCTGTCCCTGTTTGGCTGTCTTCTCTCTCTGCTGCTGCTGTGGCCACGTGTTCGGCCAACCCCCTTTGTCTTTGTTGTGGTGGGGTGGTCACTAACTGATTTTCTTGTGGCTGAATGTAAGGTGCATTTAGGTTGGTCTTGGTTTCATTTTGTGGATAGGGATTTTGCAGGAACTGACCTAGGCTTATCAATCTTCGCTCATGATACGCATTTAACTAGAAAGGGTCAGCCATGTGGCCCATTCTGTGACAATAGAAACATTCCCTGAGGTCTGGCTGCTGCCACCTTCCTTGCATTCTGCTGTTAGTGCTGTTTGGAAACCCTCTGAGGTTCTGAGGTGGAGCTCCCTTCAAGGCTGGAGCCATTTTCACACTTGTGGCCAACTTAGCCCCCTCGAGGATGATCTTTTTACATTGGTTTTGAACCAGCTTAGTGGTGTCTCATTAGGCTTGTTCCTGCCAATTCCCAGTGGGCTGTTGTGTGGGGGATCCATGTGGCTGCCTACCCTTCCCAGGTTCAGAGTCCCTTTCTTTCCAGGTGGTTGGCAGGTATACCTGCTTTGGGTGGTCTTCTATTTGCTCTACCTGGTTTATTCCCTAGGGTGGTTTTGCACCTGGGCATAGCATTTGGCAGCAAGAAGGGGGCACCAGGCATGTGGAATGCATGACATAGTGCCAGGCAGCCACATCTCTGCTGCCTCTCTACACATGGAAGTGCTGTGGTGGCGATAGGGGCTAAGCTAAGCAATTGCCGGTGTTCTTTGTCTGTTGCCGCCATTGCCACTATGCCCCTTGGCCCTGCTTTTCCCACCCAGTCTCAGGGGGTCCAGGGGGCATGCATGAGTCACAGTCCCAGCTCTCTACCTCCCTACACACCATGTTGGTTATCAGGGTTCTTGTTCTTTCGGCTGCATTTGCTAGGAGGTGGTGTGCGCTACATGCACACTGCTGGTCTGAGCAGCAGAGTTCAAAGAAACTCCCTATATATTCTGTGACTGCCTCATTGAAGGGGTTCTGGTTCACTGTCCTTGCCTGTATACATGCAGTGCAGGAATGCTTTGTTAGTCTAGGTTCTAGGGAAGGAGATCAAGGGAAGAGAAGCAGGTTATGGCTCAGTTACCGGCAAACTGTATGGACATTTCTAGCTTGGCCATTAGGTCACCTACTAAGATATTAGTAGAGGATGAGGAATAGTATATTATCTGTTCGCTCATCCTATTTCCCCCCCATCTCCAACCCGAGGGGTTCTGTGATGAAGATCCTGGCCACTGTACCCGATACTCCCTGTATCGCTGCAGTGTACTCTGATAAGGGGACTGTGCCATCCGTAGGTACAATGTCATCACCCCTGTGTCTATTAGGATTTGTAAGGCGTATTGTTCACTAGTATCATGACCATGGGGTCTCCTTCTGACTGGATTGGGCTGGATGAAAGAATTTGTGTGTTATCTGGCATGTTGGTGACGTCTAGCATAGGTCTTTTGTCTCCGTCTTGGTCTGACCCTGTAGCCTCACTTACGCTAATGAATTCTGGGGGACCGGGGCCCTCACCCTCACTCTTGCTACTAGTGTAGCTATCCAGAATTTCCATGACCCTCCCGGCCATCTGAGCAGTCTAATGGATGAGTTGGAGTGCAGGCTTCACGTGTTTCTGGGGCTTGATCTGTTGAATGTGATGGATGGGAGTCCAACTTCGTGAAACCCTAGTACTGAGCTGGGGTGAGGCTGGAATCTCCCCAGCTTGTCAGTCTGGTAGCCTCCCAGTCTTAGATCAAGCAGCTCACTGCCCGTTGAGTGGCCATCCAGCTCCCATAACCGTTAGGCTACTATATAATAATGGAGGAGAGGCTGGGATGGCAGGCATCAGAGAGAGCACCTCAGCTGCGGTATATGGTGGGGGAGGTGTGGATGCCTTATTTTTATGCCTTGAGATGGTATTGTCGGTCAGGGCCACCTCAAAGATGGCCCACAGTTCTAGCAATGCCTCTCTTCTAGCTTTCTTATGTTCAACATATTTGGCCCAAATGTGTGTCCTCGTGTGTTGATGCCGAATGTTCCTCCCTCTGGCCAGGAGAACGTTCCTGCCTTAGTGCATGCATGATATTCACGGCAAACGTATCTACTTTTTTAGCCTGCGTGGGGAACCTAGTTTGCATATGAATCAGAGCTGACTCCATGATTTTGTTGGGAACATTTCAAGAGAATGGCAAACTCTAACTTCTCGGGTTAAAATAATCCTAAATTTCTACTTGGATCATGGGGAAATATGTACACATGATTATGCCGGCAATAACTACTTCACTAAAAGCTCAGCTTTAGAAAAAGTGCAGCGAAAACAGACTTTTCACAAAAACAAAACATTAATGCTTATGAAGGGTCACAACCTGAAAGAAAGTGCAATGGTGAAATTCAAAATCCTGTGCATTTTTTGCAGCAGAATAGCAGCTTTAAAACAACAGTTTGCAGGAATGGCAATTCTTAATATGTACATTAAGTCATTAACAAGGCACAACGTTCAAAATAAAACACAGTTGCAATAATCTTCCAGCAGCACAACATTAAGAATATCCAAAACATCGTGAATGTAACATCTGAACCCTGCAATGATGAGAAAGAGAGAGAGAGAGAGCAATACAAAAACTGACTGAAAAAATTGTGATTTGTCAAATAAAACGTTAGTTTGCCCCTAGCGCTTGCTGCCCTATGACAAAGGTATGCTCTGTGCAGTACATGGGCCTAAGTGGACCTAATAGTTTGTCAATATTGGCTCTGGGACAAAGATAATAACAATGTATGCAGAGAAGACGGAACAACTTGAAAATCACAGGCCCTCCTTGGCAAAACACAAGCTACATCTCATCTTCAAGATTCAAATTTTCCCTAATGTCTGAATTACACCCTATGTCAAACCCAGGAGTCATGCGTACCTTCTGTGTCATGCCCAGTGGTCCAAGCAAAAAACACCTCTCACTTCTTTCAGATACTACCTGTGTTAAGAAACCGGCAGCACTGGGAAAACTCTTTAGACTTAAAAAAAAGATTAAGGTCCTCTGTCACACCTAGAGCCGATGCGTGCCTTCTGTGTTACTTTCAGTGGTCCAAGCAGTGAGGCCTCAACCCTGCATCAGGCTCAGGGGATAAGTGAACTGATTGTGTCACACCCAGCCATCCAAGTGATAAACCACCTTCACCTTTACTAGCTGGTTGACTATCAAAGAAAAGTGACATCCGCTGAATCACCTCCGAGGCTGCCGTGGCACTACTCAGTTCTGAAACATGAAGTGTGCAATATGTCAAATTTCTGTTAGTGGCAGTGCACTCAGGTTACATTTTTGCGCTTCGTTCTAGTTAGCCATACACCAAATGCTGATATAAGGATCAGATGTAGTCTCTTACCCACTGACTGGGGCTTCAGGATGGACCTCTACCCCACAAATTCAGCAGAACTTTCATTCAATTACAGTATCTGCTCGACTTCCTTACTGCATAGATGTGTATCTGTTCAGGCAGAGTCCTTTTCCTTCGGCTGCAGGCAGGCTTGAAGAACCAATTTTTCCTATCTGCCTCACCAAAATTTTGATGGAACATGAATTTACCTTGAAAAAACAAAAGACAAGAGGGGTTTGGCAAAACAGGAGCAGATAATTTAATTAAATGCTTCAGCTGGGAAACATCCACAAATACGGATCTGAGAACTGTCTCAACATACATTCTTTATGAGGCCATTATATACAGTCTTTGGAGCCTCATAAAATAATTTAGATCTTATTTCAGCGAGAGGAATGAGGGTCTAGTCATGTGATTGTAAATCAGGACACCTGATAGTGAATGCAGGTGGAGCCCACCTTGCGTGGACCCAATGAGGGCCAGTGTGTGAAGTGTTAAGATGTTCGGTATGGAAAGCGTGTGATCGCTGCATGTACTCTGTGTGTGCTGTGCTCTGAGTTGCTGTGTGTTCCAAACTTAATTTGGCATCTAAAGTTATGTTATGTTATGCTATGTTAAAAGTATTTATTGAGCGCACATACGTTTTCATGGTGCTAACTGTCAGGGAGTGCTGCCACTAAGTGGTTCATTCATATGCATGGCAAAAGAGCCAGGTCTTTAAGAGATTCCTGAATTGAGGATATAATGTCATCAATCTAATGTCCGGAGGAAGAGAATTCCAAAATGTTATGTTATGGTGTTTTTGGAATGAGTCGACCCCACTTGCCATGTGTGCTTCACTGGGACCAATCTCCTGGGACCATTGTGGCATTGCTGTCTATCTGTGTGACTAATCTGCGTTTTTCCTGTTTGCATGTTTGTCTGGCTGGTTACATGCCACCCCACCTGTGATCTGTCAATCAGTAGACTCTGGCCTAGGTCGCAAGGCCTGCCTGACCGCGTATTTCTACTCGGGGTTTATGTAGAGATCATGTTGGGAGATTTCGACAACAGTGACTTGATCTTGTTTTGTAATATATATGTATTGTTGCGTGAATTGACATCACTATTAACAGGAGTTCTTGCTCTGTTCGTGGTTTCCTATAACAATCTACTCCACATTACAGGCATCTGTGGGGAGAACCAATTATGGCCAAAGCAGTCAGGTAAAATCCTTACCTGCCAAGGTCACACCCCAGCTAAAGCATGCTTAAGGATATTACCTATCACCGCTTCTCAAAAGAGGCCTATATTGTGATACCATTCTATACTCTTGCCTTGAAGCAGCATGTACAGAGCACTACTTGTTTATTCTGACCCAGGCAGATAAAGAAATTGAGCAAATGACAGAGAAATCACATTTCCCAATGAAATACCTCGGCCCAGGAGGTCTATATGCTTTCACCGTCAGCCTATCAGAAAGGTACTCTTTATTTTCTCTCCTCATGATGGTGATCATAACGGTCCCATCCCATTTCATTTTCAGCATGATTATTACATTTATACAATGACAATTTACCCTTCAAGGAGACTACTGTCTACATATCTTTTCACTAGATCTAATCTCTTGGTGTTGGAGTATAACGGATGTGTAATAAACTTATCTAGGGTGGCAACAGTCTCTTCACATCAGTGAAGAGATCACTTCCCGTGTCATCCCTCCAAGCTATATACTCCATTATGTGGAGAAACTACAGCCCTGTCATCTTGAAATTGGAAACCTTTAATGAACACAGAACCTCCACAAGCATCTAGCGCACTTTCACGTAATGGTACAATCTGCCAATAATGTACCATACTCAACTAGAAATTGTTATTGATATAAAGAGCCTGATTAACAAAGAAAATAATAAATGTACACTTTCAGGTTAACACCTGCATGTGAGTGTAGATTTTGTAATACGGAGGATTCACAGATATTCACAGGCATCATCATGGGATGCTGAGGTAGGGGCAGGTTTCCTTGAGGAGTCCTGGAAATGTTGTGTAAAAGTCCCATCGGGATCCTTTTCCATGTTTGAGGAGAGTGCCACAGTGGTGATCTCTACACAGAGAAATAGGACCTTCTGTGCAAACTTGCATTTGTTTTCATCCACAAGATAAATATTTTTTTCCTGTGGAAAACCCCATTCCTTTAAACCTCCAACAAATATGGGCATTATCCATTCCCCTTCTTCCACTGGAAAGGGACTCTAGCCTTACCTTTTCTGAATTAAAAATCCTAGGGGCATATTCACAAGGAACTATCGCCATGTTAATGGCACTTTATCGCAGCCAAAGTTGCAATAAATCAATAGTCCCATTCACAAGCAGGTGTTAACAGCCTACAGCACCAGTTTACCTGCGATAGCAGCTGCAAAAAACATCACCGCAGAAGCCCCCCGCAACTGTCGCTAATGATATGCAGAGTAGGCATTCCTGTGCCCAAAGCCGCGACAACACCACTCTACAACATTCACAAGGACCAGACAGAACTGCGATAAGAACACTAAACCGGCGATAAGGCGTGTTAGCAGCAGGAAAATAACACCTGCTCTGACCTTGTGCTAAGTCGGACCACAGCCTGCACCACAAAGGGAAGCACAGACCAGAGCCACATCGGAAGGGGCAACAGATGCCATGGAGCCACTGGTCATACGGCCTGGACACCCAAGAGGGCCACAACACCCACCACCACCACCCCAGGACCCCAAACCCCACCCAGAACACCCCCCAG